>NC_084616.1:24252168-24324668 GCF_033978795.1 Nerophis ophidion | reverse complement strand
TGATGACCTCCTTAAAGTTTTGTAATGAGTCAGAAATATCATGCAGCTACAATGCGCCAAACATGGATAAGTGTGGAGAGATTTTTGTTTTTTCTCCATCATGCTGTGTAATGGATTTAAATGTGTGTAATTTAGAATTTTTTTTTAGGTTGAATATATATAGGCACCGGCGCCCCCCGCGACCACAAAGGGAATAAGCGGTAGAAAATGGATGGATGTATGGATGTTTTGTTCATAATACCCACAAAGTTCAGTGACCATACCTGTTGAAATTCCATGTTGGTTGTATTTTTTTTTGCACCATGACTAAGGAAGGTTGTTTTTATAGGGTATCATAAATAAATGCTGTGCAAAGACCCATCCAAAACACAATTAAAGGTTGTCTACCTGAGTACCTCATTTTATCCACTGAACGGTGACATAACTTTGAAAGTGAATACTATCTCCCTGCGGGTAAGATTTCTTATAAATGGGCCGTAGCTTGAACAGCCCTGGTTAGTAAAGTGTTGGTCTAAAAAGGTATTTTAAAAATGTACTGTATTTGTAAAAGACAGCAACTTTAACCCCATCCTAACTTTACAATATTTAGGATGTATATTTACAGAGCAGTTGAAAAAAGATACACAACATCCCATATGGGGTTGTGGGGGTGCTGGAGCCAATCCCAGCTAAACTCGGACGGAAGGCGGGGTACACCTTAGACAAGTCGCCACTACATCGCAGGGCCAACACAAATAGACAGACAGCATTCACACTCTCATTCACACACTAGGGCCAATTTAGTTTTACCAATCAACATATAATACAAAACATATTAAACTCAAAAAGTTTTAAAAAAAAGACTATAAATCTCAATAATAATAGAGTCATTATTAGTTGCTTGGTTTATAAAAACATTTTAATTATTTAAAAATAAATGTTCTTGTTATTTTTTTTTAAAATAAATTCTCAAAATTTATGAATTGATTTAGAATCGGAATGAATAGAAATCGAGATTTGGATGTGAATTGATTTGTATTATAGGGGAGGGACTCTTTGAGCACTTAACAATTGGATACGATTCTAATTCCTGGGTGACGATTAATAATCGAGTCTCGATTCAAACCGATTCTGGCAATGTATTATTTGGTATAAGAATAATAATACAACTTTGGTGTAGGTCATCGGTTAGACAAGGTTCTTCTGCTTCCATGGCGTGACTTAAATATGTATTTTTAAAAAGTAATGACCTAAAAATGTCTTTTGAAAAATAGATTTCATAAAGGAAATACATATATATATATATATATATATATATATATATATATATATATATATATATATATATATATATATAAACGGGGTGCTAATTAATTTAAAACCTCTTCTCACTCCTGCACTTATTCAAGACATGCGGTAAAAGTAAACAGGCGTAAAAATAAACAGGCGCTATTAATTTTGAAACTTTTTCTCATACCTGCGCTAACCAATGGTATGCAGTAAATAATTGAGTGCGATATAACAACAACAAACTTTAATAAAAAAAAAAAAATTCTGCAGCCATGGTCTGGTGGTTGGGGACCACTGTTCTACAACATGTCATCACCCAACTTTTCACCATGCTATGTACGTGCTGGTAGGACACATGTATTTCCCTGCTCTTCAGATTGCAATGCATACTTAGCTCTGTAACACATTATAAACGCAACATAAGAATTACCCAGAATTCCAATGCATCCATGACTCGTGGCTATATTATACACACGCCCTCAACCCCGCCCACCTCAACCGGCACACGGAGAGGGTGGGGGCGGGGTTTGGTGCTAGCGGGGTGTATAATATAGCCAAGAGTCATGGATGCATTGGAATTCTGGGTAATTATTATGTTGTGTTTATAATGTGTTACAGAGCCAATGTTCTCCAGAAATGTGTTTGTTATTCTTGTTTGGTTAGGGTTCACAGAGTGTGGCGCATATTAGTAAGAGTGTGAAAGTTGTTTTATATCACAACCATCAGCGTGTTCTGTATGGCTGTGGCTGTGGAACAAGACCCCTGGTTTACACATAGTATAGACAAATATTAAAACTCCTCTGCCATTTTGAAAATGATGTCAGAGAAAGCATCACTCGTACTAACGGTTAAAGTAACCATGCGCTTATAAATTTGGGCAATGACTTTAACCCGGCAGTAATTAAAGCTAGGCGCATATTACATACCCTGGCAGCTATTCAAGAAAATACGGTAAATAACCTTAACAACATAGCTTTTTTGTCTCTAAATGTTTTATAATTACTCTTCAAAAACCATGGCAGTAAATAAATAACCTCTTTCTTGTGACTTTGTGGATTATTTTGGAGTCAAGGAGGTGTTATTTTGTCACCTGTGTGGGGCAGTGGCCATCCACATCCAGGAAATAGAGGAGGCCGCCATGTTCTTGGTCCCAGCCGTGTTGAAAGGGTAACTCCAGGAACTTGTGGATGGCTGTGGCCTGCAGCTGCTGGTCTCCCCATTGCTTGGCGTGTTCCAGCAGGAACCAGCCTGCTTCCAGGGCGTGGCCTGAGCAGAAGAACGTCAAACTGTAAATATTGACTCATTACTTGCATGACTTGGCAAAAAGTACCTGGATTCTGCAGCCGGCCTTGACAGCCCGGTAACTCTGTTCCCTCCAGCGATACGTTTTCTAAGATAGCTGTGCCCCCCCTCTGTGTGAAGATAGTAAATATGATTTGGAATATTTGCATATCTCACGAACGTGAATGCTGCAAATAACACATACATACAATAGTTTGATTTAAAAAACTAAGTCATTCGTACACCACAACTCAAGGGTGTCCAAAGTGCGGCTCATAGCTAATTTTTAAACAACCCATGGCACAATCATTAGCATACTTGACAAATCATACCTGTTGGCATGCTAACGTTAGCATGCTAGGTTTTTTTTTAAAGCTAATTTTGCACCTCAGCCATATTGTCTTACTTGATGCATGCTAACATTAGCAGGTTAGCATTTTTCAGGTACTGTAGGAATGGGATTCATAGGGCCCCATTCGTCACGGTTTACCTCACAAATGAAACATGACTAATTGTGGGGTGCACTATCCACTTTAGCCGCCAGATGGCAGTTGAGTGTTGAGTCTTTTAAGATGTGTTTTGTGACAATTCCAACTTTGACCACAGCGTCAGTTGCTATGTACCCTTCCCGGAAGATCCACCAAGGAATGAAACCCTTCCCTACTGTACACACCCCAGAGTAACATATTTTTATATTTGATCCATGTTATAGGTAGCATTTTAACATGCTACCGTGAGCATGCTAGATTTTTTTTTTTTTAAAGCTAATCTAGCAGGTACACACCTCACAATGATACCTGTTAGCAAGCTAACATTTGTATGCTAACTTTGGTTTAAAGCTTGTTTTGCTACTCGGCCATATTTTGGTACTTGATGCATGCTAGCCTTAGGAGGCTCGCATTTCAAATACATATTTCAGGGACAGAAGGGTGATTCATATGGCCGTCATACGTTGTGGTTTACCTGACACATAAAACATGACTGGGGTTGAACTATTCACTTTAGCCACTAGGTGGCAGAATAGTGTTTAGTGTGTTTGGTAGAATTTCAACTTTGACCACAGCGTCAGTTGCAATATCACGGGATATCCACCCAGGAAGTGGGGCCTTATGAATCCCTTCACTACTGTACACACCTCATGGTAATATGTTGGTACTTGACATATGCTACAATTAGCATTTTAACATGCTAACATTTGCATGCCAGGCTGTTTTAGCTGATTTAGCAGGTATACACTACATACATTTTGTTATTTCACTAATGCTAACTTTATGCATGCTATAGTTAGTATGTTAGCTTAGTATAGTTAGCATGCTAGCTTTTTTTTTAGGTCATTTTGCTCATTTTGTCTTACTTGACACCACCTGGCCAGCGTGCTAACGGTTAGCATTTCAGTTCGGTTTAGGCTCTTCAATAATTGCATTGCGATTTGTAGATCTGTGATCGTTAACAGCCGATTTCACTCAGAATCATCAGCGTTTTTCCCTGAATCTCTGAATTATCATCGCCCTCCGTTGTCATGGTAATGAACAAGGATGACATTGGCGTGTTGGTACCTGAATATGTCGGAGTATCTGCGTCACACACCAGCTGCCCAGCTCCTTGTACTTAAGCACAACCTCCTGCTCCCGGCTGTCTGTGAGCTGCTGCACTAAACACAGCAGCATCATGGGAACAGCCATACTGCTGGTGGGCGTGTCTCCGGCCAGCTCGGGTCGACCCAGACCTTTTGGGTCAACCCGAACCCAGAAGATGAGCTGCGCCATCATCTGTTCAGCTTCTTTCTGGGGGGACAGGAGGCAGATGCATTGTTCTGTTCAGACATAATTTCCAAACATCTTCTTCAAATGTATTGATCAATAAATATTCAATCATAATTCAATATGTGACGCCACATTTTATTCAAATGTCAGTAGGGACGGGTGCCGAATTTGGTAATATTGCTGCCCTTTGTCACAAATTCTGTTCATAACTTTTATTGACAGAATTTCTAGGCACAGTCAGGGCATTGAGAGGATCCGGTTTGGTGCTGCAGGATTAATTCTCTAGGTTTTGCAGATGATGTGGTCCTGATGGCTTCATCTGGCCAGGATCTTTAACGCTCACTGGATCGGTTCACAGCCGAGTGTAAAGCGACTAGGATGAGAATCAGCACCTCCGAGTCCAAGGTTCTCTCCCGGAAAAGGGTGGAGTGCCATCTCCAGGTTGGGGAAGAGACCCTGGAGACCCTGCCCCAAGTGGAGGAGTTCAAGTACCTGGGAGTCTTGTTCGTGAGTGAGGGAAAAGTGGATCGTGAGATCGACAGGCGGATTGGTGCAGCATATTCAGTAATGCAGACGCTGTATCGATCTGTTGTGGTGAAGAAGGAGCTGAGCCGGAAGGTAAAGCTCTCAATTCACCGGTCGATTTACGTTCCCATCCTCGCCTATGGTCAGGAGCTTTGGGTTATGACCGAAAGGACAAGCTCATGGGTACAAGCAGTTGAAATGAGTTTCCTGAAATGAGAAGCGTTGCCATCCAGAGGGACAACAAAGTAAAGCCACTGCTCCTCCACATCGAGAAGAGCCAGATGAGGTTGTTCGGGCATCTGGTCAGAGGGAGGTGTTTAGGGCACGTCTGACCGGTAGGAGGCCACGGGGAAGATTATGTCTCCCGGCTGGCCTGGGAACGCCTAGGGATCTCCTGAGAAAAGCTGGATGAAGCGGCTGGGGAGAAGGAAGTCTTGGCTTCCCTTCTTAGGCTGCTGCCCCCGAGACCTGGCCTCGGATAATCGGAAGAAGATGGATGTATAGATGATTCGCGAATCCTTTTCAAATGATACTCAATTGAATACACTGCAAAGACAAGATATTTAATGTTCAACCTTTTTTTTGCAAATAATCATCAATTTAGAATTTAATGGCAGCAACACAGTGCAGCAAAGTTGGCACAGCTTTACCACTGTGGTACATGGCCTTTCCTTTTAACAACACTCGGTAAACGTTTGGGACCTGAGGAAACCAATTTTTTAAGATGTTCCAGTGGAATTCTTTCCCTTTCTTGCTTGATAAACAGCTTAAGTTGTTCAACAGTCCGGGGTTTCCGTTATCGAATTTTATGCTTCATTATGCGCCACACATTTTCAACGGGAAACAGGTCTGGACTACAGGCAGGCCAGTCTAGTACCCACACTCTTATTATGAAGCCACACTGTTGTAACACGTGCAGAATGTTGCTTGGCATTGTCTTGAAAAAGAAGTTGCTTGAATGGCATCATATGTTGCTCCAAAGTTTGTATGTACCTTTCAGCATTAATGGTGCCTTCACAGATGTGTAAGTTACCCATGCCTTGGGCACTAATACACCCCCATACCATCACACACGTCCGGAGGACACAACATCCACAGTTTCCAAAAACTTTTTGAAATGTGGACTCGTCAGACCACAGAAAACTTTTACACTTTGCATCAGTCCATCTTAGCTGAGCTCGGGCCCAGCGAAGCTGGCGGCGTTTCTGAGTGTTATTGAAGAATGGCTTTGGCTTTGCAAAGTAGAGTTTTAACATGAACTTACAGATGTAGGGACCAACTGTGGTTTTCTGAAGTGTTCCTGAGCCCATGTGGTGATACCTTTTACACACGTTTTTTGATGCATTACCGCCTTAGGGATCGAAGGTCACGGGCTTTTCCACTTCAGTGCAGTGATTTCTCCAGATTTTCTGAACCTGTTGATATTACGGACCATAGATGGTCAAAGACCTAAATTCCTTGCAACTGCTCGTTGAGAAAGGTTGTTCTTAAACTATTCGACAATTTGCTCATGCATTTGTTCCCAAAGTGGTGACCCTAACCCCATCCTTAATTGTGATTGACTGAGCATTTCATGGAAGCTGCTTTTATACCCAATTATGGCAGCCTCCTGTTCCCAATTAGCTTGTTCACCTGTGGGATGCTCCAAATAAGAGTTTGATGAGCATTCCTTAACTTTCTTAGTCTTTTCTGCCACTTACAAATGTTTGTATTGTAAGTATTGTACTTAATACACATCAGCTGTTATATGTAATTTGCAACTTTGTTGTAGTCTTTATTAACACATTTGGAGGTGTCGAAACCACTATGTAAAATCGCTAATGCTAATGAGGAGCATGTACTGTATATGGTATATCCAAAGTAAATTAGCATAGAACGAGCTCATTTTGTGGAGTGGAGCCATGCTTTTGAATGCTTTCGATCAAGCATGCTTGTTTTGTTGGCATGGAAAATTGCAACATTACTTTGCTGTTTGAGTTGACGTTACTCGGTGAAACCGACAGAATTCGGTTGGTCCTTATTAAAGGAAAGAACTCAGTTCCCATCCCTATGTGCAACGCTTCGTACCCGCATGTCATTGTCTCTGGTGATTCGGCTGAGTTCGTCTAAGGCCATGACGTAGAAACACTCGCTGAATATGGTCCTTTGTACTTTCACTGCTTGACCGTCTCGTGTCAGGCAGAAAGCACACTACCACTGACCAGTGCCGCTAGAAACACGAGCAAACTTCCTCTACTGTATATGGTATATCCAAAGTAAATTAGCATAGAGTGAGCTCATTTTGTGGAGTGGAGCCATACTTTTGAATGCTTTCTATCAAGCATGCTTGTTTTGATGGCATGGAAAATTACAACATAACTTTTATGTTTGAGTTGACGTTACTCGGTGAAACCGACAGAATTCGGTTGGTCCTTATAAAAGGAAAGAACTCAGTACCCATCCCTATGTCCAACGTTTCGTACCCGCATGTCCTCGTCTCTGGTGACTCGGCTGAGTTCGTCTAAGGCCATGACGTAGAAACACTCGCTGAATATGGTCCTTTGTACTTTCACTGCTTGACCGTCTCGTGTCAGGCAGAAAGCACACTTCCACTGACCACTGCCGCTAGAAACACGAGCGAACTTCCTGAGGAACGTCCCTCCTGAAATGGAAGTGGAAATAATCATTATTTCATACCATAGCTACAGGTTGCAGTCATGTTTAATCACAGCATTATCTGTTAGCTGCTGTTTGGGTTTGCATCATTTACTGCGGAAGTTTACCAACTGCGGCCCTTCGGCCCGCAAGAAGTCATGACTTTAATAAAGAATTTAACCCAAAGGGAGAGTATAAACATTTTAGTTGTCTGACAACTTGGATGTTGCTATTATGCCGATATCTAGTGGAAAAAGTAAATAATTAAGGTAAATAAACTTTAATTACGCAATAAATTGAAGTATTAACTTATAAAACCCAATGCAAACAACCTTCACTAGTCATGGTGCAAAGAAATAAAAAGTCAAATTACAAACCAAAAGGTCAACAAACATGGTCACACATAAAAACAACCTGCTCACCGAACTTTGTGCATGATAAAAATGTCCAGGCACCATAAAAAACATCTAAATTACACACAGCCATTACAAGGCATGATGGGGAAAAATGCAAAACACTCTCCATACTTATCCGTGTTTGGCACATTTTAGCTGCTTGATATTTCTGATTGATTACAAAACTTTAAGGAGGCTGTCTGGGAAGTAAACAAGGTATGACTCCAACTTTCACAAACTCTTAATATCCAACTAAATTGATTATACATTCATATATGTAAATATATATATATATATATATATATATATATATATATATATATACTGTATATATCTATATATATATATATATATATATATATATATATACTGTATATATCTATATATCTATATATATATATATATATATATACTGTATATATCTATATATCTATATATATATATATATATATATATATATATATATATATATATATATATATATATATATATATGTAGGTGTGGGAAAAATCACAAGACTACTTCATCTCTACAGAACTGTTTCATGAGGGGTTCCCTCAATCATCATGATTGAGGGAACCCCTCATGAAACAGTTCTGTAGAGATAAAGTAGTCTTGTGATTTTTTCCCACACCTACATATTGCGCTCTACCACGGTATCGAGCACTATTCTCTGGATAATCCAATCAAGATATATATATGTATATATATATATATATATATATATATATATGTGTATATGTATATATGTATATATATGTGTGTGTATATGTATATACACATATATACATACATATGAAGAGGCGGAGCCGGCGAACATTGATTTAAAAAGTTACTTAAATATAGATGAAGTAGTACGTATAATCTTTGAAATAGGGGTATTGATTAACATTTAATGGAGCTATTAATGCTGTGATTTTAAACGCAATATGCAGAATTGGACTAGGCAAGAGGACAACGACAAGGCTGTGACAAAGTAACAAGAAAACAACTCCTAATTTACAAATCACTGAAGCAAAAATATCAAAAGAACCAAAAGGTCAAAAATCAGCTAAAGTATATTCAGCTGTGGTTGACCTTCCTTTTGAGCTCCAGCAAGGGGAGGAAAGAATCCTCAACAGACGTGAGACCAGAAAGTTGGACGGTGCTTCAAGGCCAGTCTGGGGGGGAAACTGTTTCTTCTGGGACCAGCCTGGTCACTGGGCTCGAGAATTTCAGAGCATTTCCGAACAGGAAAGTTTCCGTTGTGCCGCCAGACGAGCACGAAGGTGTGACAGAGGGCGCCCACAGCAGAAAAACCCGAGCAGGAAATACAGACAGGCCCCATGCTGGACATAAGTGTCAACGGACAATGTTATCAGTTCGTGATTGACACTGGTGCCACCCACTCATCTCTGAATGCAGAGGTACCAAATAAACTGTGTGCTTCCCTTTTGAAGGTCGAAGGCTTCGCTGAGGTCACCATAATGTTACCTGTCACCAAACCACTTCCGGTGTCAAGCGAAATAAGTGCTCGCTGTGAAATAAGTGCCCAAGCGTGTCGGGGCATATACTGTATTTAGCGCCTTAAGAGCGTAATATATGCTCACCCTATTGTATACAGTGTGTATGGGACGGCTTGCCAAATAAATCCTCTGTGGATTTGCTGATATTGTTAGCTAAAAGAAAAACCGTAGCATACCAAAGTTACTGAGATGTATATTGTCTTAGGCTATTAAATATAGAGAAACAGCAGGATGAAACAAATAATATCAGTAGTTTTAATTTTGGTGAGTTAAGATTTTAAAAATAGTGGACGGTCTCTCTCTCCCGACACACACGTTGGTTTGACAATGACGCTGCCCTGCCCAAAAACTACCCGGTGCACCTGTGGACTGCGCAGGTGCGCGCATGCGCACGCCCCCCCTGAGCACTTATTTCGGCTGGGCACAAATTTGGCTTGACACCGGTACAAATTGCTGGACAAACACTGAAGCACCCCTTTGTGGTCGACCTGCACACACCGTGCCTGCTTGGTAATGACCTGCTTTACAAACTGTACCCTGACATTCAATATCGCACAGAAGGGACCTTCCTGATGTTACCTGACGGTACAACCACCAAGCTGCGACACCACTATCAAGGCTCCTCCATGAGCATGAGCTCATACCACAGCCTGAAGCACAAGAAATGGCTAACACCTGCTGAGTACCCCAACTCCTGCTCCAACTGTTCTATCAGTGAAAACCCTGGCTGACTGAGCTGTTTCCGTGTGTACCACCACCCGCTCCGCCATATGTTATGATAACCAGTTAGTCGACTCATACCAGGAGGCGTTTGACTCCTTTATATATACATATATATATATGTTGGAACTCAAGGTGTGGCTGCTCATGTTGACATATCTTTGCAACAACTAGCACGGTATAAGATGGACACAAATGCTGTCCCACATTGTTCCCTTGCTCTCTGTCCCGCTTACAAAACCAAAGACTTAGGTCCAATGATGAAACAGGGCGTAGCTGCCGATGATTGAACTGACACACGAATACTACATTTTCAATTGTTTCAGTTGTCTGTTAAACACATAGCTATGGGCTGCACTTTGGACACCCCAGCTGTAGGCTACAAGGGGCTAGCAGCTACACAAGAGCTGAGCTAAAACTACACATTACCTTTAAGAATATCAAATAATTATAGTTGCTTATTACATGCAGAAAGTCGCAGAGAAACAAGTCTGATAGAAAGTATTCAGTAACAAACGTGTCCGCATCATTCAACTTTCTACAACATGAGCTTGACTTATCGAATTATTGTGGCTACCAGGTGTGGTAGAATGTCAAATTGCTACTGCAAAAGCATCCGCCATAAGGGTAGTGTTTTTGTAGCATTTGTGTCAATATAAATATAAGCCTATTTTGTCACTTTCACCATATTGAATAATTTACATAAATGTGGGGTTGATATCGCTAAGGGATCCCCTACCCTAATACCACCCTCCAGTGGTCCGCAGAGGCTGAAGAGACTTCGTTGACCTCAAACATGACCTGCTCTTGCTGTATTTGACTATCAGCTGACCTTTTTCTTAGATGTTTCTGAAAGTGACTATGTTTTTTCCACAGGACCCATTTCGTCCCCCAAAAAATTGGTTGACATTGACCCTTCCTGGTGCACCACACTGATAGATGTCTCCAAAATAGGCCCTTGGGCACAGGCTGACTTATTCTGGTATTGTGGGGAGCACAGATTGTACATTAGAATCCCGACGTCAGCCGTTAGTTTTTGTGCTATGGTTAGACTGTTGACCCCACTCACCCTAGTGGGTACCGAATTAACACCCCTTGGAACTCCTGTTTCAGCGGCCTCTTTATCTTCCCGCCGACGCCGTCATGTTCTATCTAGGAGGAGTGTAAGGGGCTTCATCCATTTGATGAGAAACCCTGATGGTGTTTACTTTGATGCAATAGGGCAACCAAGGGGGGGTCCCCTCACAACATAAATTGTGGTGTGAATCCTGTGCAGGTTTCGAGAACCTTCCTATCATTGGTGCTATTTTCCCTGTGACTGCTACTAAAAATGTAGAACGCATTAACTATGTTTTTTATAATCTGTTGAGACTGACCAACCTGACTCGTGACGCTGTTGAGGGACTTGCTGAACAACTTGCCCAGACCTCCCTCATGGCCATCCAGAACGGCATATCCCTTGACCGCATCCTAGTCAAGGAAGAAGGTGTGTGTGCAATGTTTGGTGACCAATGCTGTACCTTCCTTCCTAACAACACCGCCCCCGATGGCTCGGTCCAGAGGGCTTTCAAGTCCTGTCTAAGGAACTTACTGAAATTTCCGGTGTCTCTGACCCCTTCAAAGAATGACTCCAACGCAACTTTGGCAGGGGGCCTGACCTAATTAAGTCTGTCCTGATCTCCATTGTAGTTTTCTTGGCCATCATAGCCTCATGCGGTTGCTTTATTGACCCTTGTGCTAGGTCTCTATGCACCCGCATCATTGTTAAAGCTGTAGAAGGTCAACCCCACCCTGTTTCTGGGTTTGCTATGTCTCTGAAGGGGGTCAAGCAAAGAGGTGACTTTCGAGAATTGCTACTTTCCCTCGCTGACCATGACGACTTTGACGTGGACTCCCTCCATCTATCTCCCATGTAACTATGCTTTTATTTTAGTGCGAGCATGCTAAAACTTTAATGTGGGGCAGGTGCTTTAGAAGTTTTGTAATTGTGTTAGAGATCTTTTGTAGAAGATCTGAAGGGGGATTGACGGAGATAAATATCTACATATATCCATATTCAAGAGTTATTTATTTTCTTTTTTAGTCATATTTGAAAACAGCTAAGTTGTGCGCTTGTGTTAACCTTGAGCTTGGAATGTGATGGGTAGCCATAACATCCTTCTTATCTTTTCTAGTCCCAGGCTTAGGGGGAGAATAGATATGTGGATTCGCTCTGGAGGGGAAGGGGAGAGGGACTAGTGGTATATTGAAAAAGACAGGACTTCCGGAGTGTTTGCAGATCAACTTGGGCGATGCGATTTGAATGGGTTGTTGATAGATTGGTCTCTCCAAAGCTTTGGAATAAAATGTCAAAATACCTATTCTGTCTAGGATTCATTTAAAATCAGCTTATGTGTCATCAAAAGAACTTGGGGGTGACCAGCAACTTAAATTCCCTCTAAATTCTGGTCCAAACGCAACAATATACATATACAAACCCTGTTTCCATATGAGTTGGGAAATTGGGTTATATGTAAATATAAACGGAATACAATGATTTGCAAATCATTTTCAACCCATATTGAGTCGAATATGCTACAAAGACAACATATTTGATGTTCAAACTGATAAGGTGTGCAGGCTAATTGGGAACAGTTGGGTGCCATGATTGGATATGAAAGCAGCTTCCATGAAATGCTAAGTAATTCACAAACAAGGATGGGGTGAGGGTCACCACTTTGTGAGCAAATTGTCGAACAGTTTTAGAACAATATTTCTCAACGAGCAATTGCAAGAAATTTAGGGATTTTACCATCTACGGTCCATAAAATCATCAAAAAGTTCCAAGAATCTGGAGAAATCACTGCACGTAAGCAATGATATTATGTACTTTTGATCCCTCAGGTGGTATTGCATCAAAAACCGACATCAGTGTGTAAAGGATATCATCACATGGGCTTAGGAACACTTCATAAAACCACTGTCAGTAACTACAGTTGGTCGCTACATCTGTAAGAGCAAGTTAAAACTCTACTATGCAAAGCCAAACCCATTTATTAACAATATCCTGAAACGCCGCCGGCTTGGCTGGGCCTGAGCTTACCTAAGATGGACTGATGCAAAGTGGAAAAGTGTTCTGTGTTCTGACAAGTCCACATTTCAGATTATATTTGGAAAAAGAGGACGTGGTGTTCTCCAGAACAAAGAGGAAAATAACCATTTGGATTGTTAAAGGCGCGAAGTTCAAAAGCCAGCATCTGTGATGGTATGGGGGTGAATTAGTGCCCAAGGAATTGGTAACTTATACATCTGTGAAGGCACCATTAATGCTGAAAGGTCCATACAGGTTTTGAAGCAACATATGTTGTCATCCAAGCAACGTTATCATGGACGCGCCAGCTTATTTCAGCAAGACAAGTGTTACAACAGCGTGGCTTCGTAAAAAAGAGTGGGGGTACCTTCCTGGCCCGCCTGCAGTTCAGACCTGTCTCCCATCGAAAATGTGTGGAGCTGTATGAAGCGTAAAATACGACAGCGGAGACCCTGGACAGTTGAATGACTGAAGTTCTACATAAAACAAACATCGGAAAGAATTCCACTTTCAAAGCTTCATTAGTTGCCTCAGTTCCCAAACGTTTATTGAGTGTTGTTAAAAGAAAAGGTTTTGTAACACAGTGGTGAACATGTCTTTTCCCAACTATTTTGGCACGTGTTGCAGCCATGAAATTCTAAGTTAATTATTATTTGCAAAAAAAATAAAGTTTATGAGTTTGAACATCAAATATCTTGTCTTTGTAGTGCATTCAATTGAAGATGGGTTGAAAAGGATTTGCAAATCATTGTATTCGCTTATATTTACATCCAACACAATTTCCCAACTCATGTGGAAACAGGGTTTGTACACGTATATATATATATATATATATATATATATACGATTCTAATTCCTGGGTGACGATTAATAATCGAGTCTCGATTCAAACCGATTCTGGCAATGTATTATTTGGTATAACAATAATAATACAACTTTGGTGTAGGTCATCGGTTAGACAAGGTTCTTCTGCTTCCATGGCGTGACTTAAATATGTATTTTTAAAAAGTAATGACCTAAAAATGTCTTTTGAAAAATAGATTTCATAAAGGAAATATATATATATATATATATATATATATATACATAGATAGATAGATAGATAGATTTGTATAAATATAAGTATATATATACATATACACACATATATATATACATATACATATACGCACATAGACTGTATATATATATATATATATATATATATATATATATATATATATATATATATATATATATATATATATATATATATATATATATTGATATATTGACATATTGACATATTGACATATTGACATATATATATTGATATATATAGATGTATATATACAGTATATATTTACACATTTGTATGTATGTGTGCATGTATACCTTTTTCAGCCCAGTGTAGCCCCCCTCGTCAAAATGTTTTGGGCACTCCTGACCAACTGGATCAATATTGGTGACAGACCCGAATCAAAGTGGCAACCATGTGACCGTTTATCATGGTGCGGACTTGCTTGCTTTAGATTCCAGCAATCAAACATGTAGATACTCAGTAACCATCAACATGATGAGGCATGTTACGAAAGAGAAACCTGATTCCCAGCACAACACACCACACTCATGTTCTTATTTTGCTTAGTCACATGATCAGTTTGCTCCATGTTCAGCAGCGTTTGGTATATGGATCTATTCCTGGCGGCCCACCACACATACCTCCACAAATAGATCTAGCTCAAGTAGAAAGATCAGGATCATTAGCGTTCGAAAATTAGCATACTTGTCGCTATATTTATCGAGTAATCAGAAACTCTAAACTTGGCGTGCACAAAAAAAATTGCTTCACATAGGAATCACGATTCTTCTTCTTCGAGATTCAAAATCGATTCATCATTTTCAAAAATCTATGAAAAACCAAAACATTATTGCAATTTCAAATAAGTAATAAATAATATAAATGATTAAAAATATAATTTTATATAAATATATATATATTTTTTTTTAATAATATAAATAGTTAAAAATATGTTTTAAGGGCATCTTCATGCAACCAGAATAAGTGTTTTAACCTATAACCTTTTTTCTTAAAAAGTACTAGTACCGGTTAAAAGTTAAAGTACCACTGAGGCACTTGCAGCACACACAAATGTGTGGTGAAATTAACCTCTGCATTTGACCCATCCCCTTATGCCTGGGAGGTGAGGGGAGCAGTGAAAAGCAGCTGTGGCCGCACTCGGGAATTATTTTGGTGATTTAACCCCCAATTCCAACCCTTGATGCTGAGTGCCAAGCAGGGAGGTAATAGGTCCCATTTTTATAGTATGACTCGGCTGAGGTTAGACCTCACGACCTACCGATCTCAGGGCGTACACTCTAAGTCACGAAGCAGGCTCAAATGTAATGTAAATTACAAAATTACCATAAAAAATAAAAAATACATTATGAATATATAAAAACTTAATATATATACATTTGGTTTTGAAGCTGTTAAAAATATAAGGCGTTAAAAGTAAAGAATACAAATAGATATATGACTAACTTGTATCACTGTTCTTTGGCTAAGGAGGTATAGTGTGAGCTTTTGGGAAAAACTGTCATTGTTTCAAAAATAATAATGCATCAAAAATAATTATTGACCTATTAAAGGCTGCAATTCCGTTTTAGAAATATTGTATATTTTGTGTATATATATATATATATATATATATATACACACATGTGTATATTTATACATGTGTGTGTGTGTGTGAGTGTGTCTGTGAGAAAAAAAAAAAAACACTACATATTTTTCAAAACCTCACATCTATGGATCGGTCTGAGGCTGTTGAAAAAATTAAAGCGTTGAAAATTTAAAAAATAAATAAAAAAAAGGATTGGTTAGTTTTATCACTTTTTTGAGCACGTCCATTAAGGAGTGTGAGTTTTTGGAAAAAAGAATGCATACAAATCTGTCTTTTTCTGAATTACTTACCTTTTAAAGGCTGTAATCGCCTCATCCAAAGTATTCAATTTTGCAACTCATTTGTGTAAATATTATATATTTGTGTTTTTCCAATAATACATTTATTTTCTCTTGTATTTATGTGTCCAAAAAAGCAACAAAAACATTCCAAATACATCAAAACTTTATGTCTATGGATATGTTTAAAGCTGTTGAAAAATGTAAAGCATTGTAAGTTTACTTATAAGACTTTTTAGAGTGTGTCCGTTTTTTTGTCGCTTTGTACTTTTAACATAGTTTTAAATGAAGAAGACTCAAGAGTTACGCACAATGTAAAAACCACCCATCCCGACCCCTCCCTTTCCACTTGCAGGCGAGTCCGCCTTGTGACAAAAAAAAAGACAAAAAGAAGCGACATAAGAAAGTTTGTTTGTACTTCCAAACAATGTAAAAGAAACCAATCAGCGACGGCACAAAAACTCTCGTTTTCGATCTCCTGAAGACGATTGACGCGAGACATGAACGCACGTACCTGCTTTGGCTGCTTCCAGGATTTCAGGCCTGTGGAAACGCTCCAGTGTTCTGTATAGGCGACAGTACATCCACACCTTGGAGACAACCACATTGCGTTAAAAAACAACATCTTTCTCCGCACAAGTCACATGCGATACCGCTGATTCTCTTTCCAATCCCATACCGAGTTCATTTCAGGCCGATACTTTGTGCAAATATACCTAATGTGTTTGCTAAAATGGAAAACATTTTCAAGTAACAACATCAAAAACAACAGTACAAATGTAAGAAGTAACAGCAAAACATTTGAATATATAGAGAAAAAGCTAAAGTTTTCAAACTAACAATTAATAATAATATATTCGTAGTAACCTAAAACACAATGTTTCGTCTTTAAATATATACAATCTATTTTCAGCATTTGTTTTTATAAAAAAAAGTTTAGACACGGATCTAAAATATTACAAGGTCTCAAAAAAATACAATTTAAAATACTATATATATATAAATACAATATATATATATATATAAACTATGAATGAATTTGAAACATTTTTGACACACATGCAGTTACGCAATCATATTATTATCATTATTATTATTATTATTATTGTTATACTCATACATGGGAAAAAAAACTGTACAAATATAACAAAAAAGAGCAAGAAATTTGAATATAATGAGAAAAAGCTGACCTTTTCAAAATAAAAATATTAATAGAAGTAATCTAAAACACAATATTTTGTCTTTAAATATATACTATCTATTTTCAGCATTTGTTTTATAAAAATGTTTAGACCCCCCCTGATCTAAAATATTAGAATCCCTCAAAATAAAACTAAAATGCACATTAAATATAACCAACGTTTAGTTAATTAAAAAAATAAATAGTATTAACTTGTGAATGAATAAAAAGAGCAAAAAAATGAAGGTGATAAGAAAAAGCTGTACTGTTTAAACAATTAATCATAGTAAACTTAGTCAACTATAACACAATGTTGTAAACTATTACTAACTTATGAATGAATTTGAAAAATTACGACAACAACAAACACTGTTAAATGTGTAACTGAACATTATTTATTTTTGTACATAGTTCTGGGATCAGTCTCTTTTGCCTTTCACAGAGCTATTTAAGACTCGTGTCATAAAGCGATGAAGACAATAGGAGACACTATTATTCTCTAGAATGACTGTGAGTAGTCAAACAGATAATAAGTATTAGGGCGTGCAATGAATCCATTGTCTTTGTCGCCTTCTACAGCATTTACGATCTGCTTGTCAGTCCAGCAACATGTTGTGTGTGGCTTCCACGGCCACACGCACACGACTGCAAAGCATACTGGGTGACACAGAGTACACTAATGGTTGTGATATAAACAATTTTAACACTCTCAGTAATATGCGCCACGCTGTGAAGCCACACCAATTAAGAATGACAAACACATTTCGGGAGAACATCCTCACAGTAACACTACACAAACGCAACACAACAAATACCCATAATCATTTGTATTCATGACAATTCCTGACATACTGGGTGACACAGAGTACATTCATGGTTGTGATATAAACAATTTTAACACTCTTAGTAATATGTGCCACGCTGTTAAGCCACACCAATTAAGAACGACAAACACATTTCGGGAGAACATCCTCACAGTAACACAACATAAATGCAACACAACAAATACCCATAATCCTTTGTATTCATGACATTCCCTGACATACTGGGTGACAGAGAGTACATTAATGGTTGTGATATAAACAATTTTAACACTCTTAGTAATATGCGCCACGCTGTTAAGCCACACCAATTAAGAACGAAAAACAAATTTCGGGAGAACATCCTCACAGTAACACAACATAAACGCAACACAACAAATACTCAGAATCGTTTGTATTCATGACACTTCCTGACTATTTTATACACCCCGCTAGCAGCAAATCCCCCCCGTGCGTCGGTAAGGTGGGTGGGGTTGGGGGCGCGGGGGTGTAAAATATATTCAGGACGTATCACAAATACAAAGGATTCTGGGTATTTGTTGTGTTGCGTTTATGTTGTGTTACTGTGAGGATGTTCTCCCGAAATGTGTTTGTCAATCTTGTATATTTGTGGCTTCACAGCGTGACGCATATTAGTAAGTGTTTAAGTTGTTTATATCACAACCATCAGTGTACTCTGTATCACCCAGTATGCCTTTCAATCTTGTTTGTGTGATTGCGAAAGCTGCGCACAACATGTTACTGAACTAACAATCAGTTTGTACATGTTGTTGGAGGTGTCTAAGGAAATAGATGCACAGCACGCCCATATTCTTGTCATCAGGATTATTGGACACTTGATAGTGAAGGGATCAGTTCTTTTGACTGCACTGAATCACTGGAATCAGTTCATTAAATTGATATATTGGAAAAATGTGTTCACCGAATCATTTCTGTAGCAGCAGTTATGTGTAAAGGTCGGCTAATCATGAGTCAGTCAGTAACAGCTTCCTCAGCGGCAGATCTTGGTGTGTGTCAGTTCGCGAACGACACGCACAGTGACTGAACGAGATCTTCAATGTGACGTCCTCCTCCGCGACACAGTCAGTACTCTGTGTCAGTAGGTTCGCGAATCGAGAGTCCTGATTCTGAATGAGTGAGTGAGTGCAGCGCGAACGTGATTTACGTCCTCAGCGACAACCAGTCAGTTCTTGTAGTGGGTTCGTGAAGCGAGCCTGAATCACTCAGCTAAAGTTATGTGGGCCAGAGGGCGACAGACGTGAATCGCTCATGCAAAAACAAATATTAAATTAAGAAATCCTTAACAAATGCCAACATAAAAACTAAATGTTCTGTAGCAAAGAAAATGTAAATTTAAATATGCAAACAAAAAGAAAATAAATACCTTCAAAATAAAACAAATAAATTCAGAGCCAGAAGTGCCAAAATAAAAACTAAATGATCTGTAGCGAAGAAAATGTAAACTTAAATATGCAAACAAAAAGAAAATGAATACCTTCAAAATAAAACAAATAAATTAAGAGCCAGAAATGCCAACATAGAAACTAAATGTTCTGTAGCCTGCGTTTAAAAATATAACAACGAGATATCAACTTAAATGTACAAACAAAAAGAAAATAAATAGGCTACCTTAAATAAAACAAAACAAATATTAAACCAAGTGCCCGAAATGCCAACATAAAAACTAAAATTGATGTAGCTTACATTTAAAAATATAAAAATGGAAATATCCACTTATATATGCAATAACAATTTTTATGTGTTGAGATAATGGGGACGGGGCGCGTGTGTGTTTGTTTTCATGTGGTTTGAATGAACATTAGTCGTTAGCTTGGAGAATGAATTGAGAACGGATGCCAATGGCATGAAACATGTATATATATATATATATATATATATATATATATATATATATATATATATATATATATATATATATATATATTTATATATATATATATATATATATATATATATATATATATTCGTCGGTAAGGTGGGCGGGGTTGGGGGTCGCGGGGGTGTAAAATATATTCAGGAAGTGTCACGAATACAAAGGATTCTGGGTATTTGTTGTGTTGCATGTGTCTCACACCTACATAAATATATATATATATATATATATATATATATATATATATATATATATATATATATATATATATCCCCGCGACGGGAGGAGAATCACCCGCGGCATTAGAGAGCGAGAGCGTTGTCGTTCACTGAGTGATTCAGGTCGTTAATCCGCGGTGAACGAATCGTTCGCTCAGTCCCTCCCCCCGCCCCCATGATGAGTAGCTCGCTGCGTCGTTCGCCGACGTCGAGGGTTCAGTGAGTCACAGAATGCGCCAGTTCCACTCATACTGGCATGGTCGCGGCGGAGCTCAACTGAACTGAGGAAGGAACGAATCATGAAGTGATTCGGTTCAGTACATTCACTCAAAAGATTTGTTCGTCCGAACAAATCGTTCACGAGCGACTCTACACTAATAGTCGAGAGAACGTTAGCGGCTGTCATAGTTAAAGTCATAGTTAACCTAATTTAACTACATTTGGTTGTTTCAATTAAAATTAAGCAGGTGAGGGATTTTAACGACTGTTTTCCCCTTTTGATGTTTTTTTCACATTTCAACTTTTCTTCAAGGAAATAATGGCGTTAAGACTAATATTTTAACACTTACATTATTGTGCAGTCATTAAGGAACAAATCTGAAATCTAATTTGTTAAGATTGGCATGGAATCACATAGACGCTGGAATATGATTGGACCAAAAACAACAACAACATACTGTACATGTAGCCTGCTGGAAGTAGTGCAGCCAAGAGACATGCTACAAAATGAAAACAATTGACTGTTAGGAATACATTAATACAGTGAACAAATATTACAATTTAAACTGTAAAAATAGTTCTTAAGCTGGTTTACTGGTTCATGCAAATGCAATAATTTTAGATAAACGACAACAGCAGAACTCCTCGTGTTATGTAACTTTTTTAATTTCGAAAAAAAAAAAAAATCATGAGCAACCATAAAAATTATTATTTCCAAGACAACCCAGGCAGAAACATCATCTCCTGTTACAGTATATATATATTTTTTTTACAAAATAGTTTTCTAAACACATTCATCATCCCCATCCTTCCGACATTTCTTCTACTCACTGACGCTGTTGATGACGACAATTTACAACACCTACTCCTGGCAGGTGTTGCCCCATTTATTTACAACACCTACTCCTGGCAGGTGTTGCCCCATTTATTCCAGCGTTTTGCCTCCTTAAGTATCTGAGCTCTGTAATCACCATAAATCAGGGTTTTTAAAACTCAGAGTTTTAAGACCCAAAATGGGTCAAAATTTCCTTTTTATTGGCCCACATAAAATGTGTTCCTATATTGTAGGCACACACTTCCTGACTATTTTATACACCCCGATAGCAGCAAACCCCCCCCCCCGTGCGTCGGTAAGGTGGGCGGGGTTGGGGGCGCGGGGGTGTAAAATATATTCAGGAGTGTCACGAATACAAAGGATTCTGGGTATTTGTTGTGTTGCATTTATGTTGTGTTACTGTGAGGATGTTCTCCCGAAATGTGTTTGTCAATCTTGTATATTTGTGGCTTCACAGCGTGCCGCATATTAGGAAGTGTTAAAGTTGTTTATATCACAACCATCAGTGTACTCTGTATCACCCAGTATGTCTTTCAATCTTGTACATGAAATTGCGGAAACTGCACACAACATGTTGCTGGACCAACAATCGGTTCGTACATGTTGTTGAAGGTGTTAAGGCAATAGCTTCATGGCACGCTCATATTCTTGTGATCAGGATGAACGCTATTGGATAGTCGTGAGAACGTTGGCGGCTCTAATTGTTTGCGATACTCTGTGAAACAGATTTAAATATCTCTGTGAGTGGTAAAGGCGGCCGACCTCTGATGTATTTCAGCGGGCGGTCGGCACATCGGGCGGTTGGCGGTCGGGTACAGTCCTGATAAAATGTTAATTCGGGTGGATGATGACTTTGGTGATGCGGTTGCGGATGTTATGATTGCCTATCCGCGCATCTCTAATATATATATATATATATATATATTTATATATATATATATATATATATATATATATACATATGTATATATAAAATAGTTTAGACACCCCTGATCTAAAATATTAGAATCTCTCAAAATAAAAATAAAATACAATTTAAATTTAACCAAAAGTTGGTTAGTTAACTAAAAAAATAAATATTACCTTATGAATGAATAAAAAGAGCAAAAAAAGGAATGTGATGAGAAAGCTGAAATTTTTAAACAATTAATCATAATAAACTTAGTTAATAAAATAATACTTAAATTACAACAATGATAATATACACTCTTAAATGTGTAATCTGAACATTATTATTTTCGTACAGGCAGAATTTGAAACACTAGGTTATGCACACAATCATACCATTATTATTACTATTATTATTATTTTTATTAAAAAGTACAAACGGTATTTAATGAGAAAACGCTGAAATGTCCTAACTAAAAATTGTTAATGATCTACTTAGTCATCTATAACACAATGTTTTGTCTTTATATATATTATCAATTTTTAGCTTTTTTTTTTTTTTTGGATGAAAACGTTTGAACGCCCCAGATCTAAAATATTAGAAGTTGTCAAAATATAAATAAAATACATATTAAATATAACCAAAGTTTACTTAGTTAATTAAAATACGAAATAATGTAAACTTATGAATGAATTAGAAAAAATACAAAAACAATAATAAACACATGTGTAACTATGCAGTTACACACTCATCATTATATTATTATTATTCCATTCTTACATTGGAAAAAAAAAAGAAGTGAAAATATGACAAAAAAGTACAAACTGTAATTAATAATAAAAGGCTGAAATGTTACAACTCACAATTAATAATAATATACTTAGTCATCTATAAAACAATGTTTTGTCTTTAAATATATATGATAAATTTTTAGCATTTTGTTTTATAAAAATCTTTGGACACCCCTGATCTAAAATATTAGAGGCTCTCAAAATAAAAATAAAATACATGTTAAATATAACCAGAGTTTAGTTAGTTTATTAAAAAAAACAACTAAATTATATTAATTCATTAATCGATTTGAAAAATGATAACAGCAATAAAAAACACTTAAATGTGTAACTGAACATTAATATTTTCCTGCAGGCAGAATTTTTTACACACTCTGTTATGCAGTTACACAGCCATATTGTTATTATTATATTATTATTATTATTATTATTACATACTTACATGGAGAAAAACAACAGCAAAAATGTAAGAAAAAGGTATTTCATGAGTAAAAGCTGATAAAATAATAATTATTATTAATATTATTAGTCAGTTATAATATAAAGCTGAGACAAAATTAGTTTTTAGCATTTTTCAAAATAAAAAAATATCATATCATCACACTCACCTGTCTACCTTGCAGCCAGACATACTTCAGTTCATCGTACACCTTTCCGTTCTTTCCGATACAATTAAAGAAGCCGCTGAAAGGAGAAGGAGACTTGGGTCAGGAGGAATAAGACGTGACGTTTATACACGGCCCAACCAGGACTTCAATGAAAAAGCAAGCAAGCTTGTCTGCGGTACCCGTAAACGGGGTCATGGGAGTGCTTAAGCCAGAATTCCATCACATTGTTCAGCTCTGTGCGGATCTTGTGTCGGTACTCCTCCAGCTTCAGAACAGCCATGGTTCCTTTCTGAAGAACAGTGACCCGTAGATTCAGTTTAGATTATAGAAACTCATCTGAGGTTTCCTGCAATCTAGGTCAGCGCACCTGAGGCACATACCCACATGCAGGAACGGTGACATGATGTTTACCTTAAAACCAGACAGCAGTTGATGTACTTAGTCACGTAGTTTTGAAGGCGGTTTGTGCCCTGAAGGCCACTCCGATTTGGCCGATCATAGAAATTTCAGTACTGTCGTTACATCGTGATTCGGGATGGATATCGTTAGGACTTTATCGATATTCTTTATTGTTGCTGCTATTCATCAGCACTCGTGATTCGGGATGGATATCTTTAGGACTTTATCGATATTCCTTATTGTTGCTGCTATTCATCAGCACTCTTGTCTGTACTATATGTCATTGGTGTAAGTAGAGGTTGTGCACCAGGAAAATTATGTAACATCTCACAGCAGGGCAGTCCTTTATCTACACCTGCTTTTTAAGTCTTAAACAAGTCAACCATGTTTTCGAGGGCTGTGATTCAATTATTAGGGGTAACGATTCAATTCAGATTTGATTTTTGATTCAACACGATTCTCGATTCAAAATCAATACAATGATAATAACATGACATGACTACATCTTTCCATAAAATAGATAAAGAGCTCAAACACATTTCTGTATTACTTAATAGAAAAGTGGTTTTGTTAAATAAAATTATTCCAAAATATTTGACTTTTAATTAAGCCAAATAACAATAAGGCAACAGGAGAAGTACCCAACACTTTTATTTTTTTAAATAAATCTCTACAGCAGATCATCAACAACATAATGTGTCCGAGTTGCTGAACAGGACAGAACTTTTTTTTAAAAAATAAGAAAAAACAATAAAATACATACACATTTATACACACAATATATATTTATATATATATATATACACACATACATAAACACACACACATATGTATTTGTATAGATGTATATACAAATAAAATATATATATATACACACACACCCGTATATATATAAATATATATATATATATATATATATATATATACATATATATATATATATATATATATATACACACACATTTATCAATATACACACACACATATATACATATTCACATATATATATATATAATATATATTTATGTGTGTGTGTGAGTATATATACACACACACACACACACACACATATATATATGTTTAAAAAAATATATATAAATATATATATATATATATTTATTTATTTGTTTTTTTAATATATACATAATATATATGAAGTCGTGGTCAAAAGTTTACATACACTTGTGAAGGACATCATTTCATGGCTGTCTTGAGTTTCCAAAAATTTCTACAACTCTTATTTTTTTGTGATAGAGTGATTGGAGCACATACTTCTTTTTCACAAAAAAACATTCATAATGTTTGGTTCTTTAATGAATGTATTATGGGTCTTCTGAAAATTTCACCAAATCTGCTGGGTCAAAAGTATACATACAACAACATTAATATTTGGTTAGATGCCCCTTGGTAAGTTTCACTCCAATAAGGCGCTTTTGGTAGCCATCCACAAGCTTCAGGGAAGCTTCTAGTTTAATTTTTGACCACTCCTCTTGAAAAAATTGGTGCAGTTCAGCTAAATTTGTTGGTTGTCCGACATGGACTTGTTTTTTCAGCATTGTCCATATGTTTAAGTCAGGTCTTTATTAAGGCCATTCTAAAACCTTAATACTAGCCTGATTTAACCATTCCTTTTGACATGTGTTTGGGGTCATTTTCCTGTTGGAACACCCAACTGCGCCCAAGACCGAACCTCCGGGCTGATGATTTTAGGTTGTCCTGAAGAATTTGGAGGTAATCCTCCTATTTCATTGTCCCATTTACTCTCTGTAAAGCACCAATTCCATTGGCAGCAAAAATGGCCCAAAGCATAATACTACCACCACCCTGCTTGACGGTAGGAATTGGTGGTCCTGGGATTAAAGGCCTTACCTTTTCTCCTCCAAAAACATACTGCTGGGTATTGTGGCTAAACAGCTCAATTTGTGTTTCATCTGACATCACATGGACAAAGACAAGACCTTCTGGAGGAAAGTTCTGTGGATGACTACCATAAGCGTCTCATTGCAGTGAAACTTGCCAAGGGACATGTAACCAAATATCAACTTTGCTGTATGGTCACATTTTCAGTACACCCGTAATAAATTCATAAAAGAACCAAACTTCATGAATGTGTTTTATGACCAACAAATTTGTGCTCCAATCACTCTATCACAAAACAAATAAGAGTTGTAGAAATTATTGGAAACTCAAGACAGCTATGACATTATGTTCTTATGCAAGTGTATGTAAACTTTTGACCACGATCGTATATCCAAATAAATGTTTTTGAAAATGATGAATGCAGGTGGGTTACGCTCCAGCACCCCCAAGGGGCCAAGCGGTAGAAAATGGTTGGATGGATGTATGAATGAAAAGGTGTGAGCAAAATGTGTGTTTAAAAAGGGTGTCAAGTTATATGAATGTGATGTACCGCATGCTCAAACCGAACTGAAATGCTGTCAAACAATGTGAAACAGGGGTCACCATCGCGGTGCCCGCGGGCACCAGGTAGCCCGTAAGGACCAGATGAGTAGCCTGCTGGCCTGTTCTAAAAATAGCTCAAATAGCAGCACTTACCAGTGAGCTGCCTCTATTTTTAAAATTTTACGTATTTACTAGCAAGCTGGTCTTGCTTTGCTCGACATTTTTAATTCCAAGAGAGACAAAACTCAAATATAATTTGAAAATCCAAGAAAATATTTTAAAGACTTGGTCTTCACTTCTTTAAATGAATTCAGTTATTTTTTAACTTTGCTTCTTATAACTTTCAGAAAGACGATTTTAGAGAAAAAATACAACCTTTAAAAGGATTTTAGGATTATTAAACACATACCTTTTTACCTTTTAAATTCCTTACTCTTTTTTCCTGACAATTTAAATCAATGTTCAAGTTTTTTTTTATTATTGTAAAGAATAATACATACATTTTAATTTAATTATTAATTTTAGCTTCTGTTTTTTTGACGAAGAATATTTGTGAAATATTTCTTCAAACTTACTATGATTGAAATTCAAAAAAATTATTCCGGCAAATCTAGAAAATCTATAGAATCAAATTTAGATCTTATTTCAAAGTCTTTTGAATTTCTTTTAAAATGTTTGTTCCGGAAAATCTAGGATAAATAATGATTTGTCTTTGTTAGAAATATAGCTTGGTCTAATTTGTTATATATTCTAACAAAGTGCAGATTGGATTTTAACCTATTTAAAACATGTCATCAAAAATATATATTTATTGTGAGAAATCATTAAGATGATCAGTGTTTCCACAAAGATAAATATAATTTATCATTAATAATAACATAGAGTTAAATCTAAATTGTGTGAATTGTGAATTATATTTATATAGCGCTTTTCTCTAGTGACTCAAAGCGCTTTACATAGTGAAACCCAATATCTAAGTTACATTTAAACCAGTGTGGGTGGCACTGGGAGCACGTGGGTAAAGTGTCTTGCCCAAGGACACAACGGCAGTGACTAGGATGGCGGAAGCGGGAATCGAACCTGCAACCCTCAAGTTGCTGGCACGGCCACTCTACCAACCGAGCTATACCGGCAAATTGGCTATTTTTGGCGATTTATTTAAGTGTGTATCAAACTGGTAGCCCTTCGCATTAATCAGTACGCAAGAAGTAGCTCTAGGTTTCAAAAAGGTTGGTGACCCATGATGTGGAAGAAAGGTATGACTGCTAAAATTATCCACCGCAAGGGGGCGAAATTGGTGCCATGGCTGACATGCAGTCACGTACTTCCCAGTGCCTTGAAACTTCATCACTAAATTTTGTTAACATATTTTTTTCATTTTTACATCAAATAATGCTGACAAAATTGTGTTTTTAAAAATAGATTTATATAAAATACAGTGTGTAAAATAATAACTGTAGTGTATATAAATTAAATGTATAAAATTCAGTGCAGAAAAACTTAAAATTCAAAGATTCACTTCTGGTGAATTAAGACCAAAGCATTCGAGCTCTGTCTCAGAACCAGCCAATGAGATGTCAAGTTTGAAGTCACGTGACACCGGTCTTTCAAAGCAGGAAAAAAAGGGCAGTTTATGCAGCAGCACTACACGCTACAACAGACCAAAACATAATAAAATATTAATCCAGCCCGGCTGTATTTTTTCCAAAATCGAAAAATTATTCTGACGGCCAGAATATGCACTTTTGAGAGACATACGGGTTATCACAATAGTCACAGGAGCCCTGTGCAGACACGCCGAGTGGGCGGGGTTAGTTTACAGCGCACGAGAGAGTCCGGAGGAGGAAGATTTACATTTAGTATTTTATACATTCTGCAGAAAAGGGATATATCGAATATGCGGATATGTTTTGCCATGATCCGCTTTTATCTGATTTTCGCACGCAATCTAGGCATTTTTTTTTTTTTTTTTTTTTCAAAAATGCACAGCGAGTTTGTTTACAGTGTTCACAAAAAGGACCAAGTCACATGAAGACAAACAGATTACACAACAAAATGTACACGCACAACTTAATCGAAAATTAACCTGTCAGGCGTGCACAGTCGAGAAGTGTCTTCTTCTTCTTCTTCTTACCGTCGCCGTCCTGCGCCCGTCCCGGCTGTCACGTGATCACAACAAGCTGCCGGGTCGACAAATGAAGGCGGAAGGTCTCCTGGTGACGTCAGAGTCACGAGACACTAACGTGGAAAACTCTGAGGCGCTTCAATCGAGTGAAATGGGACACAATTAAATACATGTTTTAACATATTATGTTTAATGTGCCATTGCAATAATTAGTTACAACTAACTATTAACATTTATTAAATGTCAAAAATTTATTGAATTTAAAAGTTTATTTATAAATGATGTAATTATTTGATGATTTGTTGAATTATTTCATAAACATGGCTGTGCCTCAGCAATTAATTTCATCCGTCAAACTTGGCCATCAAAGTCAGTAGGCGGGGCTAACAGGAATGTAGTCCATTTATTGCTTTGGTCTGACATCTTTCAAAACATAATATTTTTCGGGGAGTTGCTGGTAGGTATTTTTGACATTGCGGAGTACGCGGAAAATAAAATGTTATCAGTTCATGCAGAGGAATTTATTCAAGAGGTCGGATTATTTCCGGACTTTCACTCCGCAACATATCGAACCCGCCCACTGACGCAATAAATTCATGATTCGCTGACATGTTCATGAAGACCTTTAATGATTTCATTAAATTGTTTTTGAAATCACAATTAAATTAAATGATTAATGACTTAAATATCAACAATAATCGAATGTATACTTATAAAATTACTGTAAAAACCGTTCAAAGATTTTTATAAAAAATGCATTTTGTAGCTCACTTCTCCCCTTACATTTGTTTTTATCTTTAAAAAAAAAAAACGTTGCTGTTGGCCTGTTGCACTGTGAGATTTATCTGGCATGTAAAGTGCAATACAAACAATACGTATTATTGTTATTCTGCAAACATTACGTGAGGAGGAGAAAAAAAAACATTGTGCTTCCACACACCATACAACACATTCCCCCCAGCCGATGCAGCACCCTCCTCCTCCACCGCTTCTACACAGACAGTCCTCTGTGTGGACCAGGTCAGAGGTCAACTGAGGAAGCTAGAACCAAGCAGCAGGCCCAGACAAGGTGTGCCCCCAACTCCTGAAGACCCGTGCTGCAGAACTGGGTGAACCACTCCAGCGGGTTTTCAACCTCAGTCTGCAGCTGGGGAGAGTGCCGACCCTCTGGAAGACATTGTGCATCGTTCCAGTTCCCAGAAAGAACTGCCCCACTGAGCTGACCGACTACAGACCAATGGCGCTCACTTCTCATCTAATGAAGACAATGGTGCGGCTCTTTCTCATCGTCCTCAAAATGTCCAGAACAGCCTGCAGTTTGCATACCGGGCAGGCATTGGTGCGGATGATGCTATCCTTTACCCGCTGCACCGAACCCACTCACACCTGGATAAGGGAAATGGTACTCATCATGTTCCTGGACTTCTCGAGTGCCTTTGATACTATCCAGCCCCGCATTCTCCAGGACAAGCTGGACATAATGCGAGTGGACCCTTGCCCGATGGTCTGGATTTCAAACTACCGCACCGATAGGTCACAGTACGTCAAACTGAAGGACATTACGTCTGACACTGATCAGCAGCACCGGAGCACCGCAAGGAAGGGTGCTGGCCCCTCTTCTCTTCACTCTGTACACTGCTCACCTCTGCTACAACTCAGACCTGTATCACATCCAGAAGTTTGCGGATGACACAGCCATCGTCGGGTGCATCAGGAACGGCAGAGAGGAGGAGTTTCAGAGCCTGGTGAGGGACTTTGCTGTCTGGTGCTACAGGAACCTATCGCAGCTCAATCAGTAAAAGACCAAGGAGCTGGTCATTGACTTTGGTCAAGTCCAAGGTCACAACCTATTGTGATCGAGGGAGTCGAGGTACACACCGTGGACTCATTCAAATACTTTGGGGTGTGCGTGGACAACAAGCTGGACTGGACTGTTAACAAGGACCACTTGTACAGGAAGGGACAGAGCAGGCTTTACTTCCTGAGGAGACTGTGCTCCTTCAACATTTGCAAAAAACCTATTGTGGATGTACTACCAGTTCGGTTGCCAGTGTTGTGTTCTACATCGTAATGTGCTGGGGGGGCAGTACATCTAAGGACAGCTCCAGACTGGAAAAACTGATCAGGCGGGCCGGCTCTACAATCGGAATAAAACTGGACTCACTGGTGACGGTGGCAGAGAAGAGGACTGTGGGAAAACTTGTGAGCATTATGGATGATGCCAGTCACCCTCTGCATACCGTTATCAGTAGCCAGAGGAGCCTGTTCAGTGCTAGACTAAAAAAACTAGTTTGGCACACGCCATAAGACTGTACAACTCCTCTTTGGAGGCAAGGTGGGATATGGATGACAGGGGATGCAAAATATTAATACTGAAAAAAAATGCATCAAAAAACAGTGCAATTAACATTTTCATAACATGCCACTAATGCATAGTTTCCCTTGTTGTATTAATTTTACTGTTATATTTTTGTTGTGGATTTTTATTCTTACATTTTCTATTTTATTTCCATTTATACCCCCATTATTTACTATTCACTTTTTAAATTTGATCTCAATTCTGAACACTACTGCTGTAATTTATTTACCTGAGGGAACTTTCCTGAAAGAATCAATAAAGTACAAACCCCGTTTCCATATGAGTTGGGAAATTGTGTTGGATGTAAATGTAATACAATGTTTTGCAAATGCTTTTCAACCCATATTCAATTGAATGCACTACAAAGACAAGACATTTGATGTTCAAACTCATAAACTTTATTTTTTTTTTGCAAATAATAATTAACTTAGAATTTCATGGCTGCAAAACGTGCCAAAGTAGTTGGGAAAGGGCATGTTCACTACTGTGTTACATTACCTTTTCTTTTAACAACACTCAATAAACGTTTGAGAACTGAGGAAACTAATTGTTGAAGCTTTGAAAGTGGAATTCTTTCCCATTCTTGTTTTATGTAGCACTTCAGGCGTTCAACAGTCCGGGGTCTCCACTGTCGTATTTTACGCTTCATAATGCGCCACACATTTTCGATGGGAGACAGGTCTGGACTGCAGTCTGGCCAGGAAAGTACCATACCACACCAACTTTATTTATAAAGTCCTTTAAAAACAACCACAGTTGAAGAACAAAGGGCTGTACACCACAAAGAAATAAAAGGCAAAGGACAGACAAGAAAAAAAAAACATTTACAAAAGAAGTAAAAACACATTGAAATGGCAAATACAAATTACCCTAAGAAACAATGTGTTGGATAAAAAGCAGCTAAAAAATTAAAAACAGTAAAAAAATTTAAAAGTTAAAAACAGTTCAAAATCTCATGCTGGGTTGAAAGCCAGTGAATAAAAATGGGTTTTAAAAAAGGTCTTAAAAATAGCCAAAGAAGGGGCCTGTCTCACATGGAGAGGGAGATCGTTCCAGAGTTTGGGACCCGCAACAGAGAAGGCTCTGTCCCTTCTGAGCTTGCGCTTTGATTTGGGGACCTCCAAGATCAGATGATCAGCTGATCTGAGGGACCGGGTGGGGGCATAGAGGTGGAGCAGCTCAGAGAGGTAAGGTGGGGCAAGACCATGTAAGGATTTATAAACGAGTAAGATCATTTTAAAATGGACTCTACAAGACACAGGCAGCCAGTGGAGGGAGGCTAAAACAGGAGTAACGTGCTCTTTTTTTCTTGTGTTTGTTAAAAATGGGGCAGCTGCATTTTGGGCCAGGTGCAGACGTGAGAGAGAGGATTGATTAATACCGAAATACAAAGAGTTACAGTAATCCAGCCGAGATGTAATGAAGGCATGAATTACTGTCTCAAACTGTTGCTAGAAAGAAGGTTTTTAACCTTGGCCAGCTGACGTAAATAAAAAAAAGCTGGCTTTCACCACTGTGCCAATCTGATCGTCCAATTTAAAATCACTGTCAATACGAAAGCCCTGGTTGGTGACGATGGGCTTAATGTGCAAAGTCAAGGGGCCAAAGTCAACAGAGGGGAGCTCACAGGTACCACTAGGTCCAAACAATACCACTTCTGTCTTCTTTTCATTGAAATTTAAGAAGTTTAGCGCCATCCAGGCCTTGATATCTTCAAGGCAAGCAAGTAGTGACTGCATTGAAGAGGCATGAATTCTCATTTAACGGAAAACACGTGTGTGTCATCGGCATAACAATGAAAACAAATATCATGCTTTCTTAGGATTGAGCCCAGAGGAAGTAAATAAATAGAAAAGAGCAGTGGTCCTTAAACTGAGCCTTGTGGGACCCCACATGTCAATGAAGCAACAGAGGATTCAAAACCAGAAACATGTACAGAGAAAGTCCTGTTAGTCAAATATGACTTCAGCCAACTCAAAGCAATACCACAAATGCCCACTTGATGCTGTAGGGGGCTAATTAAAATATTATGGTCCACCGTATCAAATGCTGCTGTTAGATCCAGTAAAACTAAAATCACATGATCACCTAAACCTGTTGCTCTCAGGATGTCCTTAAAACCCCTTAGTAATGCTGACTCGGTATTATGGAGGGGTTTAAAACCAGATTGAAAGACTACTAGAATATCACAGTCCTCTAAAAAAGTGATTAACTGGGTAAAAACAATCTTCTCCAAGATCTTTGAGAGGAAAGGCAGCTTATAAATGTGTCTAAAATGGGCTAAAACTGAACTGTCAAGACCAGGTTTCTTTAAAAGTGGTTGAACCACGGCGTGTTTAAAACTGGTAGGAACTACACCAGAAATCAGACTGCTATTTAAAATGTTAAGAACAGGCTGCCCTGTGCAAGAAAACACTTCTTTAAAAAATGTAGGAGGGACAGTATGATGGGGGGAACCTGAGGGCTTCATTTTATTTGTTAATTCTTCTAACTGCCGCAGAGTCACTTGCTCAAATTGATTAAAAACAGCAGAGTAGTTAAACGGGACAGAAGGGTCAGAAGTTGGAACAGAAATGAGAGCCTTTGTTGTGGCAATCTTATCAATAAAAGTCTAAAAAGACATTGCACAATCCAGAGGAGGGTTCTAAACATGTAGGCTGAGGGGCATTAAGAACAGAGTCAATGGTTTTGAATAAAACACAAGGGTCAAAACCATTTGAGGGAACAATGTTTGCCAAATGTTCTCTTTTTTCCTCTTTTACTGTGCTTTGATATCGATGCCAACAGTCCTTTAAAATCGCGAGTGACACCTGAAGCTTGTCCTTCTTCCACCTGCGTTCAGCTCTGCAGCACTCGCGTCTGATCGCACGGGTTCTCTCATTAAACCAGGGTTCTGATTTAGTTTTGGCCTTTTTGGTTTTTTGAAGGAGCCACTGAGTTCAAGGCAGTCTCACAAGTGGAGTCAAACAATGCACTAAGTTTCTCAGCGTCAGTAAAAACAGAGTCAAAGGGTAAAAAACCTTGGTTAAAAGCTATAATAAACTGACCAGAAGTGGAAGGGTTGAAAACTCGACAGCTGTCAGGCGGTTAAAACTGGCCTCAAATATGACAGGCATATGGTCTGACAGCACATTGTCACAAATGTCCAAGTTAGACACAGGTAGAGATCAAGAGTGTGACCACGTCCGTGTGTGGGGCCAGACACAAACTGTGTCAAATTAAAAGACTCTTTAAGGTTTAAAAAATCCTTCACCAGTGGCTTGTCGAGACAGCATACATGGATATTAAAATCTCCAACAATGAGGACGCAATCATAGAAGGGCATAAGTCCTACCAAAAAGTCCGAAAAGTCATTGATGAAGTCCTTATTGTATTTGGGCGGGTGGTAAATGACAGTGCACAGCACCGCGTCAGCGCGACACACCTCAAATAAAGTCATTTCAAAGCTGGCCAAAAATAACGAAGGTAAGCATTGCTTACATTTATAGACATTTTTATAAAGTGTCGCTGTTCCTCCTCCACGACCTGAGGTACGAGGAGAGTTAAAATAGCAACAGTCTGCCGGCAGAAGTTCGGAGAAAACACTGGACTCATCGGCACCGAACCACGTCTCCGTAATGCAAAGGAAGTCCAGACAGCGTGACTCGAAAAATCCCTGAGTGGGAACGTTTTGTTCGCCACTGATCTGGCGTTTACCAGACCAATTCTGGCAAAAAGATGAGATCGGCACAGCAACTTCGAATTCGACGGATTCCCCCCATGTTGGCGGCACCGAGCTGTACAGGTGCGGGTCTGGCGAGTGCAGGGTCTCTCATCGGGGACAATTTCCGGCACAGGGCAACCCGATGGATCCACGGAGGGCCAGAAAGCAACAAGGGAACCGCTTAATCCGTTTCCCGTCCGGGCAGCGCTGGAAGAGCACGCCGGCCACTATGGGTGCCGCGGCGACGATTCCGCGGAAAGCTCAGGGCTGGCAACCGGAAGAGGTGAGCTGGTATACCTGACAGCAACGGGGGCACTTCATTTGAACCACCAAAGTCACAACAAAAAATATTTTTGATAGGTGGTCGAAAAGCCAACAATTCTTGGCGATCATACACCAGCAGAGACTCGAACTGTTTAGTGCAGCAGGAAAAAAAACAACAACCTTAAAGCAGACTGACAGCAGTAGACGGCCAGCCACACACGACGGCGCCATATTGGAATATATGCTTATTAGCATTGCGGATGTTCTCCCGAAATGTGTTTGTCATTCTTGTTAGGTGTGGGTTCGGTGTGGCGCATATCAGTAAGAGTGTTAAAGTTGTTTATATCACAACCCTCAGTGTAACCTGTATGGCTATTGACAAAGTACCCACACTCTTTTTTTTACAAAGCCACACTGTTGTAACATGTGCTGAATGTGATTTGGCATTGTCTTGCTGAAATAAGCAGGGGCGTCCATGAAAAAGATGGCGCTTAGATGGCAACATATGTTGTTCCAAAACCTGCATTAATGGTGCCTTCACATATGTGTAAGTTACCCATGCCTTGGCCACTAATGCACCCCCAGACCATCACATATGCTGGCTTTTGAACTTTGTGTCGATAACAGTTTGAATGGTTCGCTTCCCCTTGTCGGGATGACACGATGTAAAATGTTTCCAAAAACAATTTGAAATGTGGACTCGTCTGAACACTTTTCCACTTTGCCTTAGTCCATTTTAGATGATCTCAGGCCCAGAGAAGCCGGCGGCGTTTCTGGATGTTGTTGATAAATGGCTTTCGCTTTGCATAGTAGAGCTTTAACTTGCACTTACAGATGTAGCGACGAACTGTATTTAGTAACAGTGGTTTTCTGAAGTGTTCCTGAGCCCCTGTGGTGCTATCCTCTAGAGATTGATGTCGGTTTTTGATACAGTGCCATCTGAGGGATCGAAGGTCATGGTTATTCAATGTTGGTTTCCAGCGATGCCGCCTACGTGGAGTGATTTCTGCAGATTCTCTGAACCTTTTGATAATATTATGGACTGTAGATGTTGAAATCCCCAAATTTCTTGCAATTGCACTTTGAGAAACATTGTTCTTAAACTGTTTGACATTTTGCTCACACAGCTGTGGACAAAGGGGTGTACCTCGCCCTCTCCTTTCTTGTGAAAGATTGAGCATTTTTTGGGAAGCTGTTATTATACCTAATCATAGAACCCACCTGTTCCCAATTAGCCTGCACACCTGTGGGATGTTCCAAATAAGTGTTTGATGAGCATTCCCCAACTTTATCAGTATTTATTGCCACCTTTCCCAACCTCTTTGTCACGTGTTGTTGGCATCAAATTCTAAAGTTAATGATTATTTGCTAAAAAAAAAAATGTTTATCAGCTTGAACATCAAATATGTTGTCTTTGTAGCATATTCAAGTGAATATAGGTTGAAAATGATTTGCAAATCATTGTATTCCGTTTATATTTACATCTAACACAATTTCCCAACTCATATGGAAACGGGGTTTGTACTATCTATCCATTTACCTTACCAGCCACCTTAAACGCCAGCATTGCTACAACTGTGTTTCAAGTCAGCTGGGAAGAGAAAAAAAAAATGTATAAATATAAAGTACACACATAAATTTACATTTAAAAAAAAAGATACTGTAAGTTATTGGTATTTCTGTGTAAAATTTCAACCTTTTCACACACACATACACACGCACAATTGGGTTTGCAAAAAGCAGAACATTGCAGTTATTGCACCATTCTTTTTAGTAAGGGCAGAGTGTGGAATTATCAGACTTTAAGTGTCCATTAACAAACTTAAATACATCCCATCCGGGGCTCTCAATTTTTCACACAGCACACTTCTTTACATGTCCCGCTACCACCAACCCCCCTCCGTGCGTCGGTTGAGGTGGGCAGGGGTGTATAATGTAGCCCGGAAGAGTTAGGTGTGCATGGGATTCTGGGTATTTGTTCTGTTGTGTTACAGTGCAGATGTTCTCCCGAAATGTGTTTGTCATTCTTGTTTGGTGTGGGTTCACAGTGTGGCGCAAGTGTTAAAGTTGTTTATATCACAACCCTCAGTGTAACCTATATGGCTGTTGACGAAGTATGGCTTGCAGTCATTTGCGTAAGTTGAAAGCATGAGACCAGCCGGCGTACATAGCATGGTGTAAAAGCAGACGTGACTTCATGATTCCGAGGATGTTAAAGGCATTGCCATCGTGGGACGCCCTCAATATTATTGTCAGGGTGATAATCGGAGAACATTTTCTTAGGGAGAGGTACTCAAATTCGGAAACCTCCTGGAAAAATAGAAGGGGGGTCAGCAAGTATGCAGCTAAGCCACATCAGAGTGAATAAAGAGCCGCGGGTTTCCGACCCGTCCTATATTAAAAGCAAACACAGTGAAACAGTCCAAACGGTGTGTAATGAGTGGCCAAGATATAAAATATTATAATTGGCAAATATAATATTGCCTGTTTTTAATGAATACTTAGGCCTACTATTGTAATATTTGGTCAATATGGTGGTACCTGGAGAAATACATTTTTTTCTGAGGTGGTACTTGGTGATAAAAAGTTTGAGAACCACTGATCTAGAGATTTAAGCGTTGAATGTTAATCAATCAATGTTTACCTATATAGCCCCAAATCACTAGTGTCTCAAACCACAACACAAACCCCTACGACATCCTCGGTAGGCCCACATAAGGGCAAGGAAAACTCACCCCCAGTGGGACGTCGGTGACAATGATGACTATGAGAACCTTGGAGAGGACGAAAGCAATGGATGTCGAGCGGGTCTAACATGATACTGTGAAAGTTCAATCCATAATGGATCCAACACAGCCGCGAGAGTCCAGTCCAAAGCGGATCCAACACAGCAGCGGGAGTCCCGTTCACAGCGGAGCCAGCAGGAAACCATTCCAAGCGGAGGCGGATCAGCAGCGCAGGGATGTCCCAAGCCAATACACAGGCAAGCGGTCCATCCTGGGTCCCGACTCTGGACGAGCGGTCCATCCTTGGTCCCGACTCTGGACAGCCAGTACGTCATCCATGGCCACCGGATCGGACCGGACCCCCTCCACAAGGGAGATTGGGACATAGGAGAAAAGAAACGGCAGATCAACTGGTCTAAAAAGGGAGTTTATTTAAAGGCTAGAGTATACAAATGAGTTTTAAGGTGAGACTTAAATGCTTCTACTGAGGTGTAATAAAAAATAAAATACAATTATTAATATATGACAATTTTTTTACATTTTAATGTGTGGGGCCTTTTTGGTTTCTCGAAAATTTTAGTGGGATTGTTTTTTTAAAACATGAAAGTAGACATAAAAAGATATATATGAGTTATTTTTATGACTAAGACCCTTTCGGGTCCCTGGAACCAAACTAAAGGGAAGCCCTAAGGGTAAAAAAATAGTTTTAAAGTATATATTGTATTTAAAATCAAAAATATCAAAATGGCCACCGCATGTTTTCATTTTTCAATGTGTGGCCCTCAGTGGAAAAAGTTTGGACACCGCTGCTTTCGAGTCTTGCATCGCCTAAAAAAACCCGGACAAAAAGAGACGATGGTCATATTTCTAAATCAGCAGTGTTGTCATTGTGCAACAGAGAATATTACACAAGCAGCTGAGCTAATAGAGAGTGTGGACTCAAAGCAGCACACATTCATCATTTTTCTGGCACTTAGGACCCTAATGGAGTTTGGGGATACAAGCATCTGCTGCAAATATCATCACTTCTCTAGAACGGGAGTAAAAACAGATTAGCCAGAACGATGACTATTAGCGCTTTGGCAGAGACGATACCCACAAATAGTGTTTGGATTACACTCTGCAGCTGGTATCTGAAGAACACGCCAGAATTATGTTTTTATGAGCGCCGAGGCTGGTGTTTCCATTAAAAACAATTTTTTTGTGCTAAGTGCAGGATATTCAACTTTGAACCTTTCACTTCCTGTTTTGTGCCAGTTGACATGTACTCCTTTTTCAGTGCGCCTAGTTGGTCTCCAGTTACGTCGCACCAAGAGTAGGCAGCATATTGATTCTGACGACATAACGGGGGCATTCCCAATGTGATTAGTTCTCTACCCATTGCGAAAAAACTAATTTATTTTCAGGGGAAATGACTGCCAATACAAATACATACAGAGAATTTGTTTGAGGAATTAACATCGTTAAGCTTATGACGGAATTAGATGAATAATGCGGGCAAGTTTGTAACTGAATACTTTTTCCTGATACACTTGCTAGCACAGCAACTTTTGTTGGATATCATACTAAACTCATATAAACCAAACTGTTTCCACTGGAGGTCCACAGACTGACGAATAAACAGATTCTGGGGACATTTAGGTAGTTTTCCCATTCAAAACCAGTACCATGTGTACATTTTTTTTCACAGAAATAGAAAATGCTGTTTCGGTAGAAATTTCGTGTATGCTTCTAAAGAGCCAAAACTAATTAGCACGCTGGCCAGACAGTGTAAAGTAACACAAAATATGAGCAAAATGAGATTAAAAAAGCTAGCATGCAAAAAGTACTGAGGTGACATGCTAACAGTTATCATAACTTAAATGCCAAAATATATGACAACTGCTAACTTAGCTAAACAAAACTGCAATGCTAAAATGTTAACTGTGACATGTGTCAAGTACCAAAATATATTACTCTGAGGACCTGAAAAAATTGTTTAAAATGCTAGCCTGTTAACTTTAGCATGCATCAAGTACTACATGTCAAAACTAACTAAAAGAAAACAAAAAACTAGCATACTAACATTAGCATGCTAACAGGTATCATTCATTAAGTAACACAATATTTAAAGCTGAGGTGTATACCTGCAAAGTCATCACAAAAAAAAATAGCATGCTAATATTAGAATGCTAATATTTGTGCTGTGGGCCACATATGACCCTTGAGCTGCTCTTTGGACAACATTATTTTCAGTAGTATTACAATCAAACATGTTTATTTTACAAAAGCACATCATTGTCCTATGGCAGAGTGACATACAGTACATAGGTTGGCAGAGACAACATGTTAGTCATGTCTTCAGGTATATTGGAATAAATGACAGTTGACCAGCATGGCGTCGTGCGTCGACCTCTAGTTGTAGTTCCTCAAGTATAATAGCTTGTGAGGCTGGAACTTCTCACGGCACAGCGGGCACTCAGCCTGTGAGAAGTCATGCAAATAATACACACAACATGGAACAACTTCATACACAAAGGATTTATGAAAGCTTTGATTCATTTCGGGGGACTACTTTTCAATTAAAACTTGTAAACAACGCATCCCGATGACCGAAACTGAACATTGTAAAATCCCTTTTGGAGTAAACAACAGCAATTTAAGGTATGGATGGAATATTCAGGTCTTGGTCACATGACTGTCGATTAGGTATGGCCTATTTAAAACATGCAAACATTCACAATAAAATATATATTACAGCCGCAATAAAGATATATATATTAATATATCATTTGGCACATAAATGATAACCATTTACGCTATTTCCGGTTGCATCATTTTTTTCATTAATCTACTTATTAATTTACTATTAATATCTGGTTACTTTCTGTTGTGAAATGTTTCTATCTACACTCTTACATCGTAATAAACACTTATCATTATGTTTGGATACATTCTGGGCAATACTATAAATTTGCGTATCAAGTACAAAGCAGTTACAGGGGTAGTATTGGTCATACGTACGCTGATACTTGAAATGATTACTATCATTAAATTATAAAAAATATTTGATTACTAATATAATCAGATTGTGATGGCGATGTGAAAATATTGATTACATATGAATTATTATACAAATATGAAACAATATTAATAAAAAATATGCATATTTACTCCGCTTAATTAAATGTAAAATATATAATAAAATGAATAGGACAAAACATTTTGACAGAAGCAAAACCGAATATTGGCTTTTTTTTCCTGAGTTTGTAAAAACGCATCAAAAAATGATTTTGTGATAATAAAACATATTGATGATTATAGATAGGACCAGTGTTCTGAAAATTACTTTTATAAAGTAATTGATTATAGTACCTCGTTATTTTACCCAAAAAATCCACTGAATTACGAACAGAATTACTCTTTAATAAATGTAATTAATTACGAGGAAAAGTAAACATGTTACTTAAGAAAAAAACCTTCAAATATTTGGCTTATGTAGTTGAGAGACGTTTCATATGAGAGCAGTGTGCGTGTGTGTGCTTTTAAAAGGCGGAGTTTGTTGGCCCGCGACGTGTGAAGTCAGAGGGTTTCAACGGGTTGCGAGTTTAGAAACCCTAGCGCAGAGCAAGGACAACCACGCACCGCGCTCTCCGGAGCTCATTTGATTGGTCACTGCAAAGTCCCTTCTTCTTCTGGCTGCTCTCGCTGATTTTTCATGCAGTGAACTCTGATTAGTAAAGAGATTGAATGTACTTTAATTACCGCCATATCTTCTTGTCAACAAATGGTGTATTGTTTGTATGGTAAGTAAGTTTGTCACTTCAATCATTGATTTGTTGTTAATTTTTCACCATTGCGTACATGTGCATACGTTGATTTCAAATTCATTTTAGTGCGGTGCTGCTTGTTGCTTTCTCTAGTAAAAAGATATGTCGTGCATTGAACTTGCCGCACTTACAACGCCGTCTTTTTGTCGACATAAAACCTCATCAAAAGTAGTTACAAAAAGCTATCACTAACGGCCTTGTAACATACCTAAAATTAATTAGATTACGCGTTACAAGTAAAAGTTAAGACATTACTAACGTCGTTATTACAAAGACTGGTAGCGACCATATTCTAATACTATATTTGGTATCATTACTGTTGATATTTGTGATAATATGCCGACCCTTGTTTATATTCAAAAGCTTTAGCTTAGCAGTGCATTTTTGTATCCTCGTCAGGTGTGTAATGTTGCATGTTTAGCTATTCCTAGTCCTGTAGTCCTCCAGTGACGATGATACTTGTGACAAACTGTTTCCGCCATTGAATTAGTAGAGGATTGGTGGTTTTGTGCTGTTGACAGGACAGGTTGCCACTGCTTGACTGTCTGACTGACATTAAAGCATGTATGAGTGCTAACTTCCTCAACCTTAATGAGAGCAAGACCGAGATCATCATCTTCGGCGAAACATTTTCAGTCTCGTTTGTCAGTGCTCTAGGTCCTCTGGGTGAAAACAACCGGTCCTTTGTGAGAAATCTCGGAGTGATCTTTGATTGTGCCTTCAAATTCACCAAACAGGTCAGTTCAGTGGTTAGTACCAGGTTTTACTATCTCAGAACCCTACCAAAGGCCAAGGCCTATCCCTCCCAGAGCGACCTGGAGACTGCTATCCACGCCTTTGTCACACACCGGCTAGATTACAACAATTCACTGTACGTTGGCATTGATCAGGCATCACTCCGCTGTTTGCAGCTTGTGCAAAACGCGGCTGCCCGTCTCCTCACCAACACCAAAAAACGCGGCACATCACCCCAGTCCTGGCCTCACTCCACTGGCTCCGTGTCCGTCACCGCATTGATTTTTAATTACTTTGAATTGTTTTTAAATCCCTAAATCAGGGGTCTCAAACACGCGGCCCGCAATTGGCCCGCCCAAACAACAATACTAAGGGTGCACCGTGGAGTCACTGCCTTTAACATCCTCTACAACTTATACATACACCGTGCCAGCCCAGCCACATGGTGTAATCGGCTTATGTAGATGCAGTAAGGGACAGCAAGACATAGTTGATCAACAGCCACACAGGTCACACTGAGAGTGGCCTTATAAACAACTTTAACACTGTTACAAATGTGTGCCACACTGTGAACCCACACCAAACAAGAATGACAAACACATTTTGGGAGAACATCCGCACCGTAACACAACATAAAACACAACAGAACAAATACCCAGAATCCCATGCAGCCCTAACTATTCTGGGCTACAATATACACTCCCCCCCCCGCCTGATCACTTTACTTTAGCATTGATCAGGCATCACTCCGCTGTTTGCAGCTTGTGCAAAACGCGGCTGCCCGTCTCCTCACCAACACCAAAAAACGCGAGCACATCACCCCAGTCCTAGCCTCACTTCACTGGCTCCGTGTCCATCACCGCATTGATTTTAAATTACTTTGAATTGTTTTTAAATCCCTAAATCAGGGGTCTCAAACACGCAGCCTGCAACTGGCCCGCACCTTGATGTGAAAATGTAATGTTAGTGCGGCCCGCGAGTTTTATATGAATGGCGCTTCACAACATCATACTTGTACGGCCTCAATTTTTCCGGGAGACTGCCGATTTTCAGTGCCCCTCCAAGGGTGATCATTCTTCCGCACTTCACCCAAACAACAATACTAAAGGTGCACCGTGGAGTCACTACCTTTAACATCCTCTACAACTTATACATACATCGTGCCGGCCCAGCCACATGGTGTAATTGGCTTATGTAGATGCAGTCAGGGACTGCAAGACATAGTTGATCAACAGCCACACAGGTCACACTGAGAGTGGCCTTATAAACAACTTTAACACTGTTACAAATATGTGCCACACTGTGAGCCCACACCAAACAAGAGTGAAAAACACTTTTTGGCAGAACATCCGCATCGTAACACAACATAAACACAACAGAACAAATACCCAGAATCCAATGCAGCCCTAACTCTTCCGGGCTACAATATACACTCCCCCCCTGCCCCCGCCCCCTATTGTAGCCCGGAAGTGTTAGGGCTGCATTGGATTCTGGGTATTTGTTCTGTTTTGTTTATGTTGTGTTACGGTGCGGATGTTCTCCCAAAATGTGTTTGTCATTCTTGTTTGGTGTGAGTTTACAGTGTGGCGCATCTTTGTAACAGTGTTAAAGTTGTTTTACGGCCACCCTCAGAGTGACCTGTATGGCTGTTGATCAAGTATGTCTTGCAGTCACTTCCGTTAGTCTGCACAAGCCTCATATGACACGTGACTGGGTCAGCACACTGTTTGTGTGGTGTAAAAGCGGACCAAACGTCAGGTTATAGAGGATGCTTAAGGCAGTGCTATCACGGCACGCCCTTAATATTGTTGCCTGGGTGAGAACCGGGAGAATAATTGCCCGGGGAGATTGTTGGGAGGGGCACTGATGTTCGGGTGTTTCCCGGGAAGATCACGAGAGTTGGCAAGTATGTTGCTAGGTCGGAAAATCCATTCAAAGAAGTTGAATTGATTAAAAAGTGCATGTTGGCTTTTTTAAAGAAATATTTTCTTGCGGCCCAGCCTCACCCACTTTCTGCATCCAGTGGCCCCCAGGTAAATTGAGTTTGAGACCCCTGCCCTAAATGGTCTGGCCCCACAATACCTGACCGAGCTTCTGCATAATCATACTTCGTCTAGAGCCCTAAGGTCAGCTGACAAACTGCTGTTGGCGGTCCCTAGATCCAGGCTAAAGACCAGAGGGGGCAGAGCCTTTTCCGTTGCTGCCCCTAAGCTCCTGAACAGCCTTCTCCTCCACATTAGGTCAGCCCAGAGCCTGGGGGTTTTCAAAACCCTTCTTAAGACCTACCTCTTCTCGCTGGCCTTTGATCTGAGTTGAGACTGCCACTAGGCCACCATTTTCTAGTCCTACCCCCCCACTCCTTTGGTTTCGTTTTATTTTTCTATTTGTCGCACTTTTTAGACTATAATTTTTATTTAGCAAATGTTTTACTTTTTAATTCGACCCCTTTTACCGTATTGCTTTTTGCACTATTTTGTTCAGCTCATTCATTGTTTATGTTCTTTGTTTGTTTTCTGTTTCTGTTTCTCTATGCTCTTTTTTAGCCTGTAAAGCACTTTGGTTCAATTTAAAAGTTGTTGTAAACATGCTATATAAATAAAATTTACTTTACTTGACTGTTTAGCTGGCTTGCAAGGAAGCTACATTGCGCTGTCAAATCTGCGAAACACAGCTAGAATGTGTCATTAACATGCATTATTAGGGATCATATCAAAAGCTCTATTGTTGGCCAAATTTATATAATTTATAATCCACATGACATGAGCGTTACCTTGGTGTCGCACCACTCTGTGATGCATTCCCAGCAGAAAAGATGTCCGCAAGGGGTAGAGGTCGGGTGTTTGCGCTCCTCCAGACAGAGGATGCAGTGAGAGGCCTTGGACTTTGACTTCTGGGTTTGCGGTGGACTAAAAACAAAAACTGGATGCAGTGAAAAGCGGCCATTGTAGTGTATTTTCCGGACTATAGAGCGCACCGGTATACAAGCCGCACCCACTAAATGATGCGGCAGATATACACGTTGTAAAATAAGTTATTTACACAGAGATATTTAGGAAATGATTTATTCACATACCTTAATTGTGTCCAAATAGTGTCTGTAACATGGCAGTAAAACGACTGATCAAACAAAACAGAAGTCATCGCCATGGACCCACTAGCTGCGGAAGCTCGCTATTCAATCCGCTAAAAAGACTCAATTACTTGTTTTGATGAAATTACAAAACAGAAACAATACAAAAAAAATGCCATTGTAAGTTAACAATAATACCACAGATATTTGTAAATAATTAGGATATGAGTTAAAGGGCTACTGAAACCCACTACTACCGACCACGCAGTCTGATAGTTTATATATCAATGGTGAAATATTAGCATTGCAACACATGCCAATACGGCCGGTTTAGTTTACTAAATTACAATTTTAAATTTCCCGCGGAATTTCTTGTTGAAAACATCGTGAAATGATAACGCGTATGATGACGCGTGTGCGTGACGTCTCGAGTTGGACGGGACATATTAGCGCAGCACCACTAGCGGCTAAAAGTCGTCTCTTTTCATCGCGCAATTACAGAGTATTCTGGACATCTGTGTTGCTGAATCTTTTGCAATTTGTTCAATTAATAATGGAGAAGTCAAAGTAGAAAGATGGAGGTGGGAAGCTTTAGCCTTTAGCCACACAAACACACGGTGTTTCCTTGTTTAAAATTCCCGGAGGTGAAGCTTTACTATGGATCAGAGGGGTCAAGTGAACATGGATCCCGACCACTTGTCAACCGGCAGGTTTCGGTAAGAAAATGATGGTAAAAAGTTGCCTCTTAACAGAGATAAGCGGACCTTCTGTCGTGCTGCTGCTGCTGCCGTGACTAATTCCCTCAGAGACTGGCATTAAGACACCCGTGGAGACACCCCTCTCGACTTTCAGGTATGTCTTTACAATCTCACTAAAACACTATTAAAACAATAAGCAGATAAGGGATCTTCCAGAATTATCCTAGTAAATGTGTCTAAAAACATCTGAATCGCTCACAAAGCAATCACTTTTTTTTTTATTTTACTTTTTTATTTTATTTATTTTTTTCTAGTCCCTCGCTATTAATATCCTCAACCACAAATCTTTCATCTTCGCTCAAATTAATGGGGAAACTGTCGTTTTCTCGGTCAGAATAGCTCTTTTTGTTGGAGGCTCCCATTACAAACAATGTGAGGATGTAAGGAGCCCTCACACGGGTGACGTCATCGTCTGCGACTTCCGGTAAAGACAAGGCTTTTTTATTAGTGACCAAAAGTTGCGAACTTTATCATCGGTGTTCTCTACTAAATCCTTTCAGCAAAAATATGGCAATATCGCAAAATGATCAAGTATGACACATAGAATGGACCTGCTATCCTCGTTTAAATAAGAAAATCTAATTTCAGTAGGCCTTTGTTGCTAATGATGCTTGCTTGATTACATTAAGATAGCACGTACAAATATGCACGAAAACAACCCACATAGACATCACACACATGGGATGGTTTATTAAGTAAGAATAGTTTTGGTTGCATTGTAAAACTTAAAAATGTTGCTTGGAGTGATGAATGAAGAATCCATTTGAGTAGAAACGCGATTGACCAATAGAAGACGGACTGGCACTTCTACTTCCGCTTCAAAGCTTTAAACAGCAGGAGTTTACATTCATCTAGCAGCACCTGCATTGAGTGAAATCGTCCAAAAGATGGCGACACAGCACACACACAATAACACACCATTTAACTGTCTTTGTGTTTAATGATGACTATTTGCTTTTTGGGCCCCAGCAAAGAAAAAAAAAACATATATTAGCCGCACTGTTTTATAAGCCGCTGGGTTCAAACTGTAGGAAAAAAGTGGCTGCCTATAGTCCGGAATTTACGGTACATTAAATCTCATCAACACATACTCTACTCACTTGTCAGTCAGGTGTCTGTAGATCTTCCACTCCTGTCTGACGCTTTGTCTCAGTCTTAAGTTTTTGAGCTGCAAGCACAACGTCAGGAGCAGATGGAAGAGGGAGATAGCTCCCAGGAGCCTGTAGCTGGTCCTGATGGTCCTATCATTGCCCCTCAACCCCGAGACACGCAGCTGGAAACACATGCACACTTATTAATACAAACCAATACATACATACAGTGCACAAAAGGAGAAAGTCTACTATTCTAAAATAATTAGGATGGCAGTGCCATTCACTTAAACACACATTGATGCCAAAAAATTATCAGATTCTCTGATGTGTCACGATTAAAATGTGGACGATGCTGAAAGGATGAACAAATGTCCAAATATTGATTATTTACGAGAGATAAATAAAGTAATACAGACGGTTCTAAAATGCAGATCTAGCCCGGACACACACAGACAGAGGAGGAGAGGGAAACATGCTAACCGCGGTGCTAAGCTATCTTGAATGTGAAGTAGTGAAACAAGAATGGAATAAATGCTTTCAACAGGATGTTTACCGGAACCACGTTACAGCAGAGGGGAACCAGCTTAGAAGAGGTAATGAACAATTTTGGGAGAAATTGCGTCTGTGCGCAAACCGCAGAAGAACGCGCGAGCCGCCGATATGCGCCAGTTTAACTGAAGTGCAAACGTTACTATGCTCACGGTTAGCATGTGTCAAGTACAAAGTTATTTGACTCGGAGGTCTATGGCTGGAAAATTAGTAAAAGGTTAGCATGCTAATGTTAGCTATATTTATCATGCACAAACAACAACACAAAAGATTTGTCTTTAAGATTGTGTATGTAAAAAATTGTTGTCGCCTTTTTATTTTTTTGAAATTACAAGTGTCATGGTTGATTACAAAAATTAGACTGAAGCCAAAAATAGATTACAGTCCTGTTGGAAACACTGAGCTGTACCTCACAGTCAAGCAATCGTGGACATTCTATTCTGATCATGCAAATTACCTTTAAGATACATGTTAAAAACTGATCTGAAATCAAAGCTGGGCAATATGGCTGAAAGCTGTATCAGGATGTAGTGTGTTTTATTGGTTGATGTCGATAGTTACTGATATTTTTATGACCTATCAAAAGTAAGAAAAAAAATAAAACTATATTTTATTTGAAATTTAGCTTCCTCTGATGTTAATCCCCTCAGCTATCAAGGCAGAAAGGAAATATCAACACAAGCATGGAAAACACTTAATGTAAACAAAATAATTTAAAAAAACATAACAATAAGCTCTTAAAATAAAGGTGCAAAAATAAGGAAAATCTAAGAAACGCTTCATAAAGTGTAAGAAAACAGTGCAATGTGTGAAAATGCAAACGTATTGACACTTGAGGGAACTATTTCCTGCAGGTCTAGTGCCAAGAAGTTACAGCTGTGCTCTAAAGGGGGAGCGCGACTAACGTGGTTTGGCATTAGCGGTCTTGACTTGCATCATTTACAGACCAGATTGGTCTGACTACGGTCAATAAAAAGTGCCATACTATCAAGTTGACTTTTCATATTTTATCCACAATTTCTTCATTTTGACTTTCTCTTCTCACTCCATGCAAAAAGTCAACCAATCTTGATAGTTGATACTGTTACCTGATTGGGTCTTAGTGTGTCACTCTTACTGATCAGTGATCACTTCCTGCATTGCTTGGTTACCAGAGAGCTCATGCCTTTCTTCACGCAACCAAGCTTGTTTTCATACTTCCGCTTTCTTCCAACAAAGAAAAAAATTTAATAATTGAACCTTTTTACCAGACGCATTTTTAATAAATATCGATAAGGGGTCTATCCCGATGTATACCGATATAGTTTTATCGCCCAGCTCTATCTGGACAAACCAACACACATGGACCGAATACATTAGGGTAACTTCCATTTGTGCACATTTTATTATAGTCCCCTTGAATGAAAACAAATAAGATGGAACCAATTATTGATGCGTTTGAAACTCCAATGGTCATTGATCTTGAACTGGAAGTAATTATGTAAATGAACTGACTTACGTGGCGGATTCCAGCAGTCCTTTTGGACAGGTAATAGAAAAGGCCGCTGAGGTAAAAGAGGGCAAGGTGGCATCTGTGCAAGAGGCTCAGTGTCTGCTGGAGGACAAACACGGCCGGCAAACACTTTCTCCTCTGAGGCTCTGACAGCAGTCCCACAGCCCTCTGCGCGAATCTCCTCAGCCAAAGCTCCAAGCTCCACCGTCCAGATGCTACCTGCCGCCGTCTGGTCCCCCAGCCGGGCCCCTCTACGCCTTCTAGCTCGTTCTCCAAACAGACCAAGACCTTGTCCAGGAGGTAGGGCAGGAATGAATGACAGAAGACGAAGACTCCTCGCCGGGCTGGGGTGGGGACCCGTCTTAGACTGGGATCAACTTGGATGATGTTGACGTACTCCTCACCCAGGGTTTGGTAGCCTGACAGGGATTATAATGTAATGGATGAATTTTAAAAAATATATAAATGAATTATTAAAAACAGTTCAGCAGGCACAGCAAATCTAACCTGTTGGTTAAAAAAAAGAAAAAAAGGAGTGAAATTGTGAGAATGTATTTTTAATGTAGCTGAAAGAGGAAAAGGGGTGCACAATAAATATCGGACATAAAATAATTGGGACAATGAGAAATTATTTGATATCATTAAAAAAAATATATATAATTTTAAAAAAAGACGAGATTACCCATACTGTCCAGTGGGTGGGTTAGGGTGAACAGATCAATGGATGGATTTGGTTTATCTTTCACAATTTATATGTAAGAAAATAACACATATGTGTTTCTTTTTTATGCATTTTAAGTCGTAAAATACGTCAAGTATGAGGTGGGTAACAATGCAGCTAACGGAAGTACCCTATTCTGCCCATAAAGCCCACTAAAAACATCCAAAAACCGCCATCAATACTCCATTTACATGTCGTGAGCTGAATATTAACTAAGTATTAGTGATGTTGTTATAAGAAGCCCTAATGCAGACACACTATTTTTAGCGGTGCTGTGATCACAGAGGGCTAACTAGCTTATGCTGCTATATTTACAGTGGGGCAAAAAAGTATTTAGTCAGCCACCGATTGTGCAAGTTTTCCCACTTAAAATGATGACAGAGGTCTGTAATTTTCATCATAGGTACATTTCAACTGTGAGTCTCAGTGTGAGGGACAGAATTTGAAATAAAACATCCAGGAATTCACAATGTAGGAATTTTAAAGGCCTACTGAAATGAGATTTTCTTATTCAAACGGGGATAGTAAGTCCATTCTATGTGTCATACATGATCATTTCGCAATATTGCCATATTTTCGCTGAAAGGATTTAGTAGAGAACATCGACGATAAAGTTCGCAACTTTGGGTCGTTAATAAAAAAGCCTTGCCTTTACCGGAAGTAGCAGATGATGTGCGCGTGCGTCACCGGTGTGAGGGCTCCTCACATCCTCACATTGTTTATAATGTGAGCCTCCAGCAGCAAGAGCTATTCGGACCGAGAAAGCGACAATTTCCCCATTAATTTGAGTGAGGATGAAAGATTCGTGGATAAGGAAAGTTAGAGAAAAGCACAAAAAAAAAAAAAAAAAAAAAAGAAAAAGCGACGGCTCCAGGCGGCGGCAGTGGGACCATTTCAGGTTTCAGATGTAATTAGACAAATATACTACGATAATTCTGGAAGATCCCTTACCTGCTTATTGTTTTAATAGTGTTTTAGTGAGATTGTAAAGACATACCCAGGGATGGGAATGAAGATTTACAAAATCAGCTGAAAATTTTTTAATCCTAAAACACTGCTTTGCAGAAGGCCGCACCCGAGTGCACACAGTGCATTCGCCTGCTAAGGGGGTTTGGGGGCATGCCCCCCCAGAAAAATTTTGAAATCTATGTTAGTTAGGATACGTTTCCTGCTATTTTGAGTCAAGATCTAACAATAATCTCCTGACCACAATTTCACATTTATTAGTAAATATTTTCATAAAAATGTATCATGTGATGAAATTTATGTATACAAGTTTACACATATATCAAATTCTTGCACACTTTTGGATTATTTGGAATTATTTGCCTTGTACTGATAACTAGGTCAGTGCAGAGTAGAGATGTGCGGTTTGCGGTCTCATCCGTGGACGCGGGTCGGGAGGGTGACATGACGAAAAAATAGATTTTAAATAGATTCGGGCGGGTGGCGGTTGAACCATTCGGAAATATATATACATAGTTAAATGTTATGTTGAAGAGGTTCATTTAGCCTACTGACGTGTATTTATAAATGGTTGATTTATATAGGCTAGTAGGTAAAGTGTTGTACCTGACAACACTTGATGGTACAATCCATATAAGACGTCACAGACAACGTCATGCTAACATCACGTGACACCTCTGATGAAGGATGCAGAAGCAAGGTAGCCGAAACTTGTCAGGTAAGCACTTTACCTTACTAGCCTATATAAATTAACCATTTAAATGTTGTTACCTAGGGTTTCCCACACAAACATTTATTTGTGGCGGCCCACCACGAAATAATTACGGCCGCCACAAATAAAAATGAAAAATATAAAAATAACAACATATATATAAAAATAACAACATATATATATATATATATTATATGCTTTTCTGACCGCTCATAAAGCAATGGGACTCTGTCTGTGAATGGAGCTTGTAGTTACATATTACATAAATATGTAAATATTATATAAATATGTATATAAATATGTACATAAAGTGTTGTAATTATATTCCAACTCCGCGTTCTTCTTGGTCATTGCCGCTTTTAATAGTATTTTTAGAATGTGTCGTGGGCCTTTAAAACATTAGCTGTGGGCCGCAAATGCCCTCCGGGGCACAGTTTTGACACCACTACTATAGATAATAAAAAATAAAATCTGATAAATCTATGGTTAAAAAGCAGAGCCTCGCTCTCTCTGTCTCCCCCTCCCTCACGAATGTTGCTGCCGTGCAGCATTTTTTTTGTCTTTAACCCCTTCTTAACCCTAAACGTACATTGAAAATACACACAACCCTTAAAGGGGAACATTATCACAATTTCAAAAGGGTTAAAAACAATAAAAATCAGTTCCCAGTGGCATGTTGTATTCTTTGAAGTTTTTTATTTTATTTTACCAGTCTCTGAATATCCCTAAAAAAAGCTTTAAAGTGCTTGATTTTCGCTATTTGCGATGCCACTATCCATTTCCCTGTGACGTCATACAGTGCTGCCAATGTAAACAAACAATGGCGAATAGCACAGCAAGATATAGCGACATTAGCTCGGATTCAGACTCGGATTTCAGCAGTTTAAGATTACGCATGTATTGAAACGGATGGTTGGAGTATGAAAGTAATGAAGAAGAAACTGAAGCTATTGAGCGAATAACTATTGACGCTATTCATAGCCATAGTTTGGCCGAATAGCTGCGTTAGCATCGCCGGTAAAATGTGCGGACCAAACGATCAGGACTTTCGCATTTTGTGACACTGGAGCAACTTAAATCCGTCGATTGGTAAGTGTTTTTTCGCATTAAATGTGGGTGGAAGGAAACGTAATATAGTTGCAAATGCATCTGCAGGTTATCCATACATCTCTGTGCCATGTCTGCTTTAGCACCGCCGGTAAATAGCATGTTAGCATCGATTAGCTTAGCATGTTAGCATCGATTAGCTGGCAGTCAACATCAACAAAACTCACCTTTGTGATTTCTGTGACTTTATCGTTACAAATGCATCTGCAGGTTATCGATACATCTCTGTGCCATGTCTGCTTTAGCACCGCCGGTAAATAGCATGTTAGCATCGATTAGCTGGCAGTCACGCCGCGACAAAATATGTCTGATTAGCACATAAGTCAACATCAACAAAACTCACCTTTGTGATTTCGTTGACTTTATCATTGCAAATGCATCTGCAGGTTATCCATACATCTCTGTGTCATGTCTGTCATCGCCGGTAAAATGTGGAGACACTTTGGTACATTCAATGGGGGTGTAAGCTTCTTACTCACAGTTCCCACAGATGCACGCTGGACGCCAGTGGTTCGGGTTTGACAGTAGTTTTAATTTTCAATTTTGCTCAGGATCACGCTTTTCTGTTTGACTTTTTCAGTCTCACCAACAGCAGCCGCCATCTCCTCCGCTGGCCGTTTACTGTTTCCTGTGCACTTAAGATGTGACTTTAAGGTTTTACTAATTACGTATAAAATACTACACGGTCTGGCTCCAGCCTAGCTTGCCGATTGTATTGTACCATATGTCCCGGCAAGAAATCTGCGTTCAAAAGACTCCAGCTTATTAGTGATTCCTAGAGCCCAAAAAAAGTCTGCGGGCTATAGAGCATTTTCCGTTCGGGCTCCAGTACTCTGGAATGCCCTCCCGGTAACAGTTCGAGATGCTACCTCAGTAGAAGCATTTAAGTCTCACCTTAAAACTCATCTGTATACTCTAGCCTTTAAATAGACCTCCTTTTTAGACCAGTTGATCTGCCGCTTCTTTTCTTTCTCCTATGTCCCCCCCTCCCTTGTGGAGGGGGTCCGGTCCGATGACCATGGATGAAGTACTGGCTGTCCAGAGTCGAGACCCAGGATGGGCCGCTCGTCGGGACCCAGGATGGACCGCTCGCCTGTGTATCGGTTGGGGACATCTCTACGCTGCTGATCCACCTCCGCTTGAGATGGTCTCCTGTGGACGGGACTCTCGCTGCTGTCTTGGATCCGCTTGAACTGAACTCTCGCGGCTGTGATGGAGCCACTATGGATTAAACTTTCACAGTATCATGTTAGACCCGCTCGACATCCCTTGCTTTCGGTCCCCTAGAGGGGGGGGGGGGGGCGGGGGGGGGGGGGGTCCTCTCCAAGGTTTCTCATAGTCAGCATTGTCACTGGCGTCCCACTGGATGTGAATTCTCCCTGCCCACTGGGTGTGAGTTTTCCTTGCCCTTTTGTGGGTTCTTCCGAGGATGTTGTAGTCGTAATGATTTGTGCAGTCCTTTGAGACATTTGTGATTTGGGGCTATATAAATAAACATTGATTGATTGATTGAAAGACAACAGTTGATTAGATCAGCGCGTACCACCGACGACATCTAATCAACTGCCAGCTGCGTCTCGCCGTCCTGCCCATGCCACGCCCGTCTGAGGGTGCGCTGTCTCCAGCCACCCAGACGGGGTCGCTGATCTTTCTACCTGCAGTGTGCTAATCACAACCTCCCTCCACAGGGGGTCTGGCGGCAGACACTTTCACATCTTGGGGCCAGTGGTGCAACTTCAATCCCTCCCTGTTAGTGTTGTTTCACCCTCCGACAACACACCGACGAGGCATGATGTCTCCAAGGTTCCAAAAAATTGTCGAAAAAACGGAAAATAACAGAGCTGAGACCCAATGTTTACAATGGGTTGAAAATGAAAATGGCGGCTGTATTACCTCGGCGACATCACATTCTGACGTCAACCCCTCCAGAGGGATGAACAGAATGGCGTTTAATTCGCCAAAATTCACCCATTTAGAGTTCGGAAATCGGTTAAAAAAATATATGGTCTTTTTTCTGCACCATCAAAGTATATATTGACGCTTACATAGGTCTGGTGATAATGTTCCCCTTTAACTTAAAATGCCGGACATTTGAGGCATTTAAGAAACTCCACCTGGACAGCGCCGCAAAGAGCACATATCCCATGAAAAGAGGAGGTATGGTCAGTCTATCATATACCTTGATCGCTGCTAGCATGCCGAGTGTTGTTGTTTTTTTGATTGATTGAAACTTTTATTAGTAGATTGCACAGTACAGTACATATTCCGTACAATTGGCCACTAAATGGTAACACCCGAATAAGTTTTTCAACTTGTTTAAGTCGGAGTCCACGTAAATCAATTCATGGTGCATTGTTTACACAACGTGCAGTGCGCTACTTAATATCTCTGTGACGTTCGGTTCACCTCCGAACCGAAACCCCCGTACCGAAACGGTTCAATACAAATACATGTACCGTGCGTTACACCCCTACTATCCGCGCATCTCTAACGCAGAGACAAAAACCACCCTGGAGGCGCCAAAATCGGCGGAATTCCGCGGATCCGCGGAAAATTCCCATCCCTGCATACCTGAAAGTTGGAAGGCTGCGGTGAACGCCAGTGTCTCTCAGAGAAGCCGATGGAGGAGCCAAGATCACAGCTGCCTTTTTTAACTGCAGGAGGAAGTCCCATAATCCACTAAAGTCTCCGGTAAGAGCCAACTTAATATCACAATTTTCCCATCCAAAAACTTGCTGGTTGACGTAGAAAACATGTTCGCTTGACCGCTCTGTGTTAAAGCTTCACAACAAACAAAGAAACACAGGCTGTGTCTCGGTTGCTAAAGGCAGCCGCAATCTACTGCTTTCCAGCAACAGCATTATTCTTTATAGTCTCCATTATTAATTGAAAGAAATTGCAAAAGATTCAGCAACACAGATGTCCAAATTACTGTGTAATTATGCGATGGAAAGAGATGACTTTGTGTGGTGCTTTGTGTGGTGCTGGGCTAATATGTCGCCTCCAACCCGAGACATCACGCGCACGCGTCATCATTCCGTGACGTTTTTAACAAGAAACTCTGCAGAAAATTTAAAATTGTAATTTAGTAAACTAAACCGGCCGTATGGGCATGTGTTGCAATGGTAATATTTCATCATTGATTTATAAACTATCAGACTGCGTGGTCGGTAGTAGTGGGTTTCAATAGGCCTTTAAAGAATTTATTTGTAAATTATGGTGGAAAATAAGTACTTGGTCAATAACAAAAAATAAACTCAATACTTTGTAATATAACCTTTGTTGGCAATAACAGAGGTCATACAACTACTATAGGTCTTTACCAAGTTTACACACACAGTAGCTGGTATTTTGGCCCATTCCTCTATGCAGATCTTCTCGAGAGCAGTGATGTTTAGGGGCTGTCGCCGGGCAACACAGACGTTCAACTCCCTCCACAGATTTGCTATGGGGTTGAGGTCTAGAGACTGCCTTGGCCACTCCAGGACTTTCAAATGCTTCTTACAAAGCCACTCCTTCATTGTCCGGGTGGTGTGTTTGGGATCATTGTCATGCTGGAAGACCCAGCCACGTTTCATCTTCAAAGCTCTCACTGATGGAAGGAGGTTTTGGCTCAAAATCTCACGATACATGGCCCCATTCATTCTTTCCTTAACACAGTTAAGGAAGTCCTGTTGTCCTGTCCCTTTAGCAGAAAAACAGCCCCAAAGCATGATGTTTCCACCCCCATGCTTCATGGGATGCAACTCAGTATTCTTCTTCCTCCAAACACGACGAGTTGAGTTTATACCAAAAAGTTCTATTTTGGTTTCATCAGACCAAATGACATCCTCCCAATCCTCTGCTGTATCATCCATGTGCTTTCTGGAAAACTTCAGACGGGCCTGGACATGCACTGGCTTAAGGATTTGATTTCCTGTCGGCGTAGTGTGTTACTGATAGTAACCTTTATTACATTGGTCCGAGCTCTCTGCAGGTCATTCACCAGGTCCCCCCGTGTGGTTCTGGGATTTTTGCTCACCGTTCTTATGATCATTTTGACCCCACGGGATGAGATCTTGCGTGGAGCCCCAGATCGAGGGAGATTATCAGTGGTCTTGTATGGCTTACATTTTCTGATAATTGCTCCCACAGTTGATTTTTTCACACCAAGCTGCTTGCATATTGTAGATTAACTTTTCCCAGCCTGGTGCAGGTGTACAATTATTTTCCTGGTGTCTTTCGACAGCTCTTTGGTCTTGGCCATAGTGGAGTTTGGAGTCTGACTGTTTGAGGCTGTGGACAGGTGTCCTTTATACAGATAACTAGTTCAAACACGTTCCATTAATACAGGTAACGAGTGGAGGACAGAAAAGCTTCTTAAAGAAGAAGTTACAGGTCTGTGAGAGCCAGAGATCTTCCTTGTTTGAAGTGACCAAATACTTATTTTCCACCATAATTTACAAACAAATTATTTAAAATTCCTACAATGTGAATTCCTGGATTTTTTTTCTTCTCATTCTGTCTCTCACAGTTGAAGTGTACCTTCGATGAAAATTACAGACCTCTGTCATCATTTTAAGTGGGAGAACTTGACAATCGGTGGCTGACTAAATACTTTTTATCCCCACTGTACATACTGAGCTGCTGCATCACCTCTGAGTTGGTGGAGGTTAATTATAGATTATAAATCTATAATTAGTAAGAGGTTGTGTACATAAACCAAGAAGTTGGTCAATTTTGACATCCCCCAAAGGCGGAAATGGTGAGAAAGACACGAAAAGACGCTCATTGGCAGCACTTTTCTTTTTTTACCACCAAGCTGATTATGATTCATTCTTTACCTAAATGGGAAGATACAAACCCCGTTTCCATATGAGTTGGGAAATTGTGTTTGATGTAAATATAAACGGAATACAATGATTTGCAAATCTTTTTCAACCCATATTTAATTGAATGCACTAAAAAGACAATATATTTGATGTTCAAACTGATAAACTTTGTTTTTTTTTGCAAATAATAATTAACTTAGAATTTCATGGTTACAACACATGCCAAAGTAGTTGGGAAAGGGCATGTTCACCATTGCGTTACACCACCTTTTCTTTTAACAACACTCAATAAACCTTTGGGAACTGAGGAGACACATTTTTGAAGCTTTTCAGGGGGAATTTTTTCCCATTCTTGTTTTATGTACAGCTTAAGTTGTTCAACAGTCCGGGGTCTCTATTGTGGTATTTTAGGCTTCATAATGCGCCACACATTTTTAATGGGAGACAGGTCTGGACTACAGGCATGCCAGTCTAGTACCTGCACTCTTTTACTATGAAGCCACGCTGTTGTAACAAGTGACTTGGTATTGTCTTGCTGAAATAAGCAAGGGCGTCTATGATAACGTTGCTTGGATGGCAACATATGTTGCTCCAAAACCTGTATGTACCGTTCAGCATTAATGGTGCCTTCACAGATGTGTAAGTTACACATGCCTTGGGCACTAATACACCCCCATACCATCACAGATACTGGCTTTTCAACTTTACACCTAGAACAGTCCTGATGGTTCTTTTCCTCTTTGGTCCGGAGGACACGACGTTCATGGTTTCCAAAAAACAATTTGAAATGTGGACTCGTCAGACCACAGAACACTTTTCCACTTTGCAGCAGTCCATCTTAGCTGAACTCGGGCCCAGAGAAGCCGGCAGCATTTCTGGGTGTCGTTGATAAATGGCTTTGGCTTTGCATATGAGTTTTAACTTGCACTTACAGATGTAGCGACAAACTGTAGTTACTGAAAGTGGTTTTCTGAAGTGTTCCTGAACCCATGTGGTGATATCCTTTACACACTGATGTCACTTTTTGATGCAGTACCGCCAGAGGGAACGAAGGTCTGTTATATCATCGCTTATGTTCAGTGATTTCTCCAGATTCTCTGAACCTTTTGATGGTATTACGGACCGTAGATGGGGAAATTCCTAAATTCCTTTCAATAGACCGTTGACAAATGTTGTTCTTAAACTGTTTGACTATTTGCTCACGCAGTTGTGGACAAAGGGGTGTACCTCCCCCCATCTTTTCTTGTGAAACACTGAGCAATTTTTGGAAAGCTGTTTTTAGACTCAATCATGGCACCCACCTGTTCCCAATTAGCCTGCACACCTGTGGGATGTTCCAAATAAGTGTTTGATGAGAATTCCTTAACTTTATCAGTATTTATTGCCACCTTTCCCAACTTCTTTGTCACGTGTCGCTGGCATCAAATTCTAAAGTTAGTGATTACTTGCAAAAAAGAAATGTTTATCAGTTTGAACATCAAATATGTTGTCTTTGTAGCATATTCAACTGAATATGGGTTGGAAATGATTTGCAGATCATTGTATTCAGTTTATATCTACATCTAACACAATTTCCCCAACTCATATGGAAACGGGGTTTGTATAAACAACCCATCAGTCGGTATGCCAGACATTGTACAGTAAGTGATCAGTTTATTATGTTCCGAGTTTGTATATCTTGTTTAGCACGTAGCAATACTGCAACATGATGCTTAGTGTTTCTCTATAGCGGCATCTGTTAAGCACAAAGCTTCTTAAACTTGTCGCTCATCCTACTCATATTCAAGCTAAAAAATATAAGTTTCTGGAACATAATTTGCCCCAAAATAGTCTTAATTGTCTTTCAAACACTGCCATGAGTAGTAATTGTTGTTGTTGGAAGGGACAGCCAACGGTCTGTGAAATGAACGCACACCTGTATGCTTAGACTTAGAATTAAGACAAAATTTAATGATCCATCCATCCATCCATTTCCTACCGCTTATTCCCTTTCGGGGTCGCGGGGGGCGCTGGCGCCTATCTCAGCTATAATCGGGCGGAAGGGAAATTATTCTGACCAAAATACGTATGTATTACATGTTATTATTATTTGACCTGTTACTATACATTACAAAAATACTTGCAGTATGTAAATAAAAAGTTGATGATGGTTTATGAATTATTTTAGAGTGCTTTAAAGGCGGAATAGAGTGACTCATATTGGCTCCATTGTTAGCTAACTTTTTCTAGCGATTATTTAATAGGTAGAATGCATAAAAAAATAAAATCATGTTTGTTCTTGTCTTACATAAGGATTATGGATGGTAGATACATGTTTTTTAAAAGTGCAATTCCCCTTTAAAAAGACCCCAAATACTACCTGTGAGAGTTGTTAAACCAAAATAGGCAACGTCTGAAAGCAGCTCAACTTCTTTCCTCCAGTCCAGCCATCGTTTTGATCCTAAAACAAAGTAACAACATTAACACACTACTAATAATAGTAAGAGAAGGTAAAAACAGTCAAATGTTTGATGCCATACGAAACAGCCAGCAAACAACTGCTTTGAGATGCAGTTGCTGTGTTTGTATACTATAGACCAGTGGTTCTTAAATAGGGGTACGCGTACCCCTGGGGCTACTTGATGGTATGCCAAGGGGTACGTGAGAATTCTTAAAAATATTCTAAAAATAGAAACAATTCAAAAATCCTTCATGAATATATTTATTGAATAATACTTCAACAAAATATGAATGTAAATTCATAAACTGTGAAAAGAAATGCAACAATACAATATTCAGTGTTGACAGCTAGATTTTTTGTGGCAATGTTCCATAAATATTGATGTTAAAGATTTCTTTTTTTGGGAAGAAATGTTTAGATTTAAGTTCATGAATCCAGATGGATAGCTCTTACAATCCCCAAAGAGGACACTTTAAGTTTATGATTACTTCTATGTGTGGAAATATTTATTTATAATTGAATCGCTTGTTTATTTTTCAACATATTTTTAGTAATTTTTATATCTTTTTTTCCAAATAGTTCAAGAAAGACCACTACAAATGAGCAATATTTTGCATTGTTATACAATTTAATAAATCAGGAACTGATGACATGGTTCTCGCCCGGAAAAGGGTGGCTTGCCATCTCCGGGTTGAGAAGGAGATCTTGCCCCAAGTGGAGGAGTTCAAGTACCTCGGAGTCTTGTTCACTAGTAAGGGAAGAGTGGACCGTGAGATCGACATGCGGATCGGTGCGGCGTCTTCAATAATGCGGACGCTGTATCGACCCGGTGTGAAGAAGGAGCTGAGCCGGAAGGCAAAGTTCTCAATTTACCGGTCGATCTACGTTCCCATCCTCACCTATGGTCATGAGCTTTGGGTCATGACCGAAAGGACAAAATGATGGGTACAAGCGGCCGAAATGAGTTTCCACCGCCGGGTGGCGGAGCGCTCCCTTCGAGATAGGGTGAGAAGGTCAGTCATCCGGGAGGAGCTCAATGTAAAGCCGCTGCTCCTTCACATCGAGAGGAGTCAGATGAAGTGGTTCGGGCATCTGGTCAGGATGCCACCCAAACGCCTTCCTAGGGAGGTGTTTCGGGCACGTCCGACCCGTAGGAGGCCACGGGGAAGACCCAGGACACGTTGGGAAGATTATCTCTCCCGGCTGGCCTGGGAACGCCTCGGGATACCCGGGAGGAGCTGGACGAAGTAGCTGGGGAGAGGGAAGTCTAGGCTTCCCTGCTTAGGCTGCTGCCCCCGCGACCCGACCTCTGATAAGCAGAAGAAGATGGATTAATGGATGGATGACATAGTGCTGTATTTTATTTATTTATCTCTTTTTTTCAACCAAAAATGCTTTGCACTGATTAGGGGGTACTTGAATTAAATAATGTTCACATGGGGTTCATCACTGAAAAAAGGTTGAGAACCACTGCTATAGATAAACATGTTGTGAGTGAGAAAGCCATCATCAGTTTATGCGTTTTTTAACCGTACATAAACACTACCACTTTAGGTGCAACCAAAATGTCAGACAAAACGAGGTCAAACCCCAGCAAAAATTACCTGCAAGCGTCTGAAAGGCTTCATTTGTGTTGTTTCGCAGTAAAGTTTGATAATATTCATCCTTCTGACAAGCACGTATTAGCTGGGACTGATTAGCCGGTGCGAGAGGCATCGTATTTTACGTGGATGGATGCTAACGTGCTAATGCTACGTACATTCACATTACGAATACGAAACATAAAAAAAAAATTCCACTGCCAGAAATATTACTTCACACACTAAGTTATTATTTAACACTGTGTCATCTTTGCTGTGCTAAAGTTTCATTTTTGCAGCCAGTTGGTGACGGCAGACAATGCGAAAGTAGGGCGGAAGTGGTTAATTTGTAAACAAACACCAGAAATCAAGGCTCAGTATGTCACAGTGCCACCAAACGGTTATTTGAGACGTTGCAACAAAGCAGGTCTGACTCCTGCTGTATTGTGCGATGATTTTGTTCCAACATTCCATCCATCCATCCATTTTTTACCGCTTATTCGCCTTTATGTTTTTATTGTTTCAAATATCTACAGTTATATTTAAATAATAACATTCAAAATGTAATCTACACGGGTTTATTTTTGTATAGATAAAACACCACATTTCCCACTAATATAACATTGTATAAAAAATATATAGTAGCTATTTTGCATTGTTACAGTACGGAATATAACAACTAAATCCATACCATGCAGACAGACACACAATACATCAATTTAAATTGCTCATATTGACATACATCCTTCGCTTGTTGTCAACATTTTCAGGCTAAGGACCCCAAACTAATAGAAATGGAGCAGAGACCCCAATTTATACATCTTGTATCATTTATGTTTGAACTTAAAAAGGCTATAAAGGCACTTTGTTAGTGTGTGGAACACATATATTCAAATAATACAAGGCAACCCCCTGATTTACTGTACAGTTGTACCTTGCCACATCAGGCTTCAAATAATGCGACTTCACTCTATTGCAGATTACAAAAAAAAAATGAAGCATATTCTACTCTAAGTGTTAAACAAAATGTTATTTATGTATTACCCTAAAAGGGAATAAGCGGTAGGAAATGGATGGATGGATGAATTACAATGCAGAATGTGTCTTATTTTCTATTCTTAAAGGCCTACTGAAATGAGATTTTCTTATTCAAACGGGAATAGCAGGTCCATTGTATGTGTCATACTTGATCATTTTGCGATATTGCCATATTTTTGCTGAAAGGATTTTGTAGAGAAAATCGACGATAAAGTTCGCCACTTTTGGTACTTCCTGAAAAAGCCTCGCCTTTACCGGGAGTCGCAGACGACGTCACAGATTGTGGGACTCCTCACATCCACCCATTGTTTACAATCATGGACGCCAGTAGCGCGAGCGATTCTGACCAAGAAAGCGACAATTTCCCCATTAATTGGAGCGAGGATGAAAGACATGTGGATGCAAAAAGTGAGAGTGAAGGACTAGAGGCCAGTGGGAGCGATTCAGATAGGGGAGATGCTGTGAGACATGCCATGGCAGCCGTGGGGGTTGCAGAAATACTCGGCCACCTCCAACAAGGGATAGAGCCATACCGTTTTGAACCCGACGCAGACGGTGACGGTCAGGAGGACGCTAATGATATTGATGATGGAGTAGCACACGACATAGATCGCCTTCAGAATATAAAATGGTAAAATGTTATTTATTTATAGACTATTTTTAGCTTGTAGCCTAGTCTTGCAGTGTTATTGTTAGTGTTACAACTTACACCGCAGGCACAGGCCTATCTATAGACTAAGAATCCATCATTGACACAATGTCAAAACTAATTATCCATCCATCCATCTTCTTCCGCTTATCCGAGGTCGGGTCGCGGGGGCAGCAGCCTAAGCAGGGAAGCCCGGACTTCTCTCTCCCCAGCCACTTCGTCTTGCTCTTCCTGGGGGGTCCCGAGGCGTTCCCAGGCCAGCCGGGAGACATTATTCCTATGGGTCACAGCTCCATATACCGGCAATATTAAAAATATGCATGTAAAAAAATAAAATTAAAAAAAAAAGCCTGTAGATTAATAAGTTTCACAACAAGACAATGATAATATTAATTTTAGCACATGCATGCGGATTGCAAGTGTCAATAATATGAATTGATTTTCAAATATTATGAATATTTCTATTTCCATGTTTACATGTCACAACTGTGTGAACATGGAGACAGTGGCTGGGATGAGATGAAGAAAAAGGCAAAGGAACTCAATAAATTGAGAGGGAAGAAATGCCTGAATGAATTCAAGGAAATAAGGAAGAAGTGAAAAATTGGGGAAAAGGCAAAGAGACTCAAAAAATTGAGAAAGACGAAATAATTGAAGAAATCCTGGAAGATTTTGTTGATGAAGAAGAAGAGGATGATGATGATGATGATGAAGAATCTGATGAAGAAGAGGATGATGATGATGATGAAGAGGAGCAGGGGGAGGACGAACCGGAGCATGACGATGATGAGGAAGACCATGGTGAGGATGATGATGATGAGGACTACCATGGTGATGATGAAGATGACGCCGCAGACAAGGAGCAGAAAGAAGTTTAAGTACATGCTCCACGCCGAGAGGTACCAGTGCCTGCGCCACGTCGGACCCCGGGGCCTGCGCCGCGTCGGGGCCCAGTGCCTGCACCGCAACCAGTGGGGCGGGCAGCTGGAAAAAATAAGGACAAGAAAATGGCCGAAGAAGAAAGCAGAGAGGAAGAAGGAAAAGATGGAACAAAGGTGAAAGAAAGCAATGCCAAGGGACTGTACTCCAGGCTCACTAAGGAGGAACTCATCTCCCTGGTGATAAAACAAAAAGAGCTGCTAAGAGCAGTGGAGAAAAGAGTCGCGGAAGAAGAAGAGAGGAAAAGGACTGAAGAAAAGGCCAAGAAAGAAGGTGAAGAAGAGGATGGAAAAGAAGTCGAAGAGGACAAGGAAAAAGTCAAAGAAATTGAAGTCCGAGAAGTCAAAGAAAAATGCAAAGACAAAGACAAAGAAAACAAAGATAAAGGCAAGGACAAAGAAGACAGGTGGCCGCAGCAGTTTTTTTACCGCTCCTTCAAAAAAAAGGGGGGGGGGGGGGGGTATGCTCAACCGGACTGAAGACCGGCTTGAGTTTAGCAATGGAGGCCTGTGGAGAGGCGAAGCCGACGAGCCGACAGCGGGTTAGGACAGACGGCGGTCTTACCTGAGATGGCGGCCAGGAGGTGGGGCATGCGGCGGAGAGTAGAGGCGGGACGCACTCAGAGCGACTCTGCAGCCAACCAAGTCAGGTGCGTAAGTGACACACCTGCGCTCAATCTCTGCATCTGCTGCCGCAGTACAAAAGGGGCGAAGGAGGAACGATCGAGGCAGAAGTAAGAGAAGGAACACGCGACAACAACGACCACGAGCACAATGAACGACACCCAGATCACGATGAGACCCCGCACCAGACGCAGCTACCGGACACCGAAAGGTGGGCCGCGACCAGCAGGAAGAGCCCGCGCCCAAGAAAGTGGCGCGACCAAATGGCAAGCAGATGACATGGTTATTGAAATAATAAACACAAGTCAAACCCGCTACGATGCGTCTTGTAACGAGTGTCAAAGCAACCCACACGCTGACGGCAGGAAGTCCGTCATAATGTATATATATATATATATATATATATATATATATATATATACAGATATACATATATATATATATATATATATATATATATATATATATATATATATATATATATATATTACAGATGCGCGGTTTGCTGTCTCATCCACGGATAAACCGTGGGTCGGGCGGTTGACATGACGAAAAAACAGATTTTAATTAGATTCGGGCGGGCAGCAGTCAACCCATCCAGAAATATTTGATATACATGGTTCTGGGATCAGTATCCTTTGCCGTTCAAAGAGCCATTTAAAACCCATGTCAGCAAGCAAAGAAGACAATAGGAGACGCTATTATTGTCTTGAATGACTACCCACAGTCACCCAGATAATAAGTGTTAGGGCATGCTATGAAGCCATTACCTTCGACCCGCTTTTTACAACATGCACAATCTTTTTGTCAGTCCAACATTATGTTGTGTGTGACCTCCGCAGCAACACGCACACAACTGCAAGACATACTGGGTGACACAGAGTACACTAATGGTTGTGATATAAACAATTTTAACACTCTTAGTAATATGCGCCACGCTGTGAAGCCACACCAATTAAGAATGACAAACACATTTCTGTAGGACATCCTCACAGTAACACAACATAAACGCAACACAACAAATACCCAGAATCCTTTGTTTCATGAGATTTCCTGACTATTTTATACACCCCGCTAGCAGCAAATCCCCCCCCCTGCGTCGGTAAGGTGGGCGGGTTGGGGGGGGGGTGTAAAATATATTCAGAATCTGTCACAGACACAAAGGAATCTGGGTATTTGTTGTGTTGCGTTTATGTTGTGTTAGAATCTGCGGCTTGGCCGAGAACGACTGGGTAGACGCACGCAGGCTGGGAAGGAACCCCCGGACCCTGCAGTAGACCCCGCAGGCTACCGGAACGAACCCCAAGACGTCCACAACAGGCAGGGGCAGAGGAAACTCTGCTACCCAAATGAGTGCCGTACTGTTGTGGATCTGTGGGGACACCCAACTCACTGTGGGCTTGCGGGCTCGTGCGTCGTACGCTGGCTGTGTGGTTCTGTGGACAGGGGGGGCGATTTGGACCCAGAGACTTGCGGAGACCCCCGTAGCAACCAGGAGGCGGAGCGGGACGGGTACGGCCACGTGGGTCCCGCGAGTGACCGGAGACTAGCGAGGAGAGTGGGCGTGCCCCAACACTTGGACGTGGAACTACAGTAAAGGCAGGGGTAACCCTGCCTTGTGTGTAAGTGTGACGTCAGCCCGGATAGCGTCTCCGTAGTTGTAGATTTTATCTCTGTGGCCTGACTCCCTTTTTAATTTTTGTGCAGGAGGACGCCATGGAAGGGGGCGGAGCCAAGATACCCACACGCCTGTTGGCCCCTCGCCCATCACATTTGTACCATCTGGTATTTTAGCATCAACAACATGGCTGTTTTTATTGTATTTGAATAAATTGTGAACCGGTTAATCATCTTTTCTTATTTTGGACAGCTGCTCTCACTACATTGGGTTCTTAATATTTATATTAACAATTTTCATTGGTTTTAAGCAAAAAATTCATTAGATTTTAATATGTTTAGCACTCGGGACCATTACATCTTCAATTGTCATCATTACTCTGTGAAACAGGTTTAAATAGCTCTGTGAGTGGTAATAGCGGCCGACCTCTGATGTATTTCAGCGGGCGGTTGTCAGGCAGGTACGGTCCTGATAAAATATAGGTCCGGGTAGACGGCGGGTGGATGACTACTTTGGTGATGCGGTTGCGGATGATTTAATTGCCTATCCGCACATATCTAGTATACACACACACACACATATATATATATGTGTGTATATATATGTGTATATTTGTGTGTGTGTGTGTGTATAGATATTTGTATGTATAAATGTATTTATGTGTATGTATATATATGTGTGTGTGTGTATATATGTATGTATATATATATGTATATTTGTGTATGTATAAATATGTATATATGCGTATGTATATACATGTATTTATATGTGTATGTATATATATATATATTTATATGTGTATGTATATATGTGTATGTATATGTATGTATATAGGGGACGGCGTGGCGGAGTTGGGAGAGTGGCCGTGCCAGCAATCTGAGGGTTACTGGTTCAATCTCTACCATCCTAGTCACGTTTGTTGTGTCCTTGGACAAGACCTTGCTCCTAATGAGTCATATATGTATATATATATATATATATACACGTGTGTGTGTGTGTATATATATATATATATATATATATATATATATATATATATATATATATATATATATATATATATATATATATACACGTGTGTGTGTGTATATATATATATATATATATATATATATATATATATATATATATATATATATATATATATATATATATATATTAGAGCTTTAAAAAAAAAGCTAAATTAAATAAATGGACATTGGAGTTACAGAATACATCAATAACAACACAGAAATGTAACTCATCAGATCAGAACTGGATCAGATATAGTACACGTTTCTGTTCTGAATAATAAAAGATTTACTTCAGGCTACCTCTGAATAATTGCATGAATTATTCCAGCACCTTCATAACGTTTAATTATACTAAAGCGTCACTCAAGTCTAAATAGATTTATATAGCTGTTTTGATCCATTATGAAACCAACCTCAGATATTTCTGTCCGCTATGTTTATACGCGCGTTTTCTCTCTCAAAACGGAGTCAAATGTGCCGGAGACACATTATTAGTCCCGCGTTGCAACAAAGACATAACATTAACAAAAAAGCTGAACTTATGAATGCCTGTTGCGACTCAAAACAACACAGAAAATGAAGACGTCACACTCTCCAAAAAGTTCCTAACACTGAAAGTTAATACACAAAAGTTGCTGCTGCGCTGCCTTAAAAAAAAATATCCTCGTTAACAAAAGATTAAAAACACACAAAGACGGACACAACGGATCAATATACTCTGACTATGGACTTAAAAAAGTTACGTACCGTGAGTTCTTTCCTTCCTCCATGGCTCCTCTTCAGGTGCTGCCAAAGCCATGTTGTACTTTCGTGCCAAGTGAGGTCCATGTTGCTCGGTTTGCAGGAAAGGTCTTCTTTGAAGTCTTTAAAGTATAGTGTTTCAACACTTTTGACGACTTATGTCGTACACTTTTCTCAATTAAAGCAATAACCTCGTGATGTTTCTCCGCTGAACTATCCGTACTGTTTCCCTCCGCCCTTTTTCGAACGTTTCCACAAAGGAGACGGCGTGGTCACGTGAGCTGCACATGACACATCATTGGCTGGCTTACTGCCACCTCATGAGATGTAGCCTCGGCGCCAGCCTGGCGCTGTTTTGTACTGTTTTTGTACTTATTTTGATTATTGTTTGTAAAGGCCTACTGAAATGAGATGTTCTTATTTAAACAGGGATAACAGGTCCATTCTATGTGTCATACTTGATCATTTAGCGTTATTGCCATATTTTTGCTGAACGGATTTAGTAGAGAACATCGACAATAACGTTCGCAACTTTTGGTCGCTAATAAAAAAGCCTTGCCTGTACCGGAAGTGGCAGACGATGTGGGCGTGACGCCACTGGTTGTAGAGTTCTTCATATCCTCACATTGTTTACAATCATAGCCACCATCAGCTAGAGTTATTCGGACCGAGAAAGCGACATTTTCCCCACTAATTTAAGCGAGGATGAAAGATTCGTGGATGAGGATAGTAAAAGGACAAGAAAAAATAAATAAATAAAAAGTTTGAAAAAAAAAAGGAGAGGTCGGTGGGAGCGATTCAGAAGTTATTAGACGCATTTACTAGGATAATTCTGGAAAATCCCTTAACTGCTTATTGTGTTACTAGTGTTTTAGTGAGATTATATGGTACCTGAAAGTCGGAGGTGTGTGGCCATGGGTGTGGTGACCGCCCGTGTCTCTGAAGGAAGCCACGCAGCTGCAGGAGGACGCAAGCTCCGCTCATAACTACGGTAAGAGCCAACTTATTACCAGACTTTTCTCACCGAAATCTGCCGGTTGACATGTGGTCGGGAGCCATGTTCGCTTGACCGCTCTGTTCCATAGTAAAGCTTCACCTTCGGGAATTTTAAACAAGTGTTTGTGTTGCTAAAGGCAGCTGCAATACACCGCTTCCCACCTCCATCTTTCTACTTTGACTTCTCCATTATTAATTGAACAAATTGCAAAGGATTCAGCAACACTGAAGTCCAGAATACTGTGTAATTATGCGGTTAAAGCAGACTACTTATAGCTTGGATCGGGCTGGAAAAAAATGTCCGCTACAACCGCACGCGTCATACACGTTTTCAACAGGATACTTCCCGGGAAATTTAAAATTGCAATTTAGTAAACTAAAAAGGCCGAATTGGCATGTGTTGCAATGTTAATATTTCATCATTGATATATAAACTATCAGACTGCGTGGTCGGTAGTAGTGGGTTTCAGAAGGCCTATGTTACAGTTTATAAATAAAGGTTTAGGTGGAAAAGAACAAAATAAATAAATGAATAAGAGCCTTAGTGAATGTGCATTGCATACATCCAACGAATCGATGACTAAATTAATCGCCAACTATTTTTATAATCAATTGTAATCGATTTAATCGATTAGTTGTTGCAGCCCTAATTTGTATATATGTACATACATACACGCACACATATGTATATATATATATATATATATATATATATATATATATATATATATATATACATATGTGTGCGTGTATGTATGTATGTATGCATGTGTGTATATGCATGCATATGTATGTTTGTGAGTGTGTGTATATATGTATATGTATGTATGTATATGTGTAATTATGTATAAATGTATGTATATACATATGTATGTATGTGTGTGTATATATGTGTGTATATATATATATATATATAAACCTCAACGGCGGAACTGGCGGATAATGACGCGTCGCCTCCGGCAGTAAAGGCGGATGAAGGTTAAAGGTGCCTCACTGCCTACTGGGTGCACCGTGTGTGTTTGGCTACGGGAGTAAACCCCTAACGACAAATCTGTTGGGAAGACCCGCATCAGGCAGCCATCAACAGACCGGTGTGCTGGCAGTCTTCTGCAACTCCTTCCTGTAGAAGGTCGTCATGAGCTTTTCATGCCACTGGAAGACGTAGGGGGGAGCCAAGGTAGTGAGGGTAGTGACTGCGCACCACTTCCTTCACTCTAATCTACTCCTTGCGCAGGCCTGCTCCAAACACCCTCACCCCCTTTCCCACCCCATCCCCTCCCCTCCAAGTCCTGCGGCGATGGAGAAGGGTGGCAGATACAGGTCTGGATGTGACTGGGAGTATCTAGCCCAACTCTGCACGCAGGCGGTGTGGGATAGACGGTCGCTGAGGTACGGGATGGAACAGCGTGTCTCTTCGGCAGCTCCCCACGTGACTGAGCAGCCCCACCCTGCTCACCCTGAGATGGGAAGGGCCTAGAAAATGTGGCCTAAAAATGGTCTGTTCCTCCCCTCCCGGGCAGCCTACCGCAGCTGCCGGGTCATCCCCCCATGCGGTCGAAAACACAAGAATAAAACCCGACTGACACTCACACTAGCGACTTGGAACGTCCGTACGCTTTTGGATGTGCGTGATGATTCATCTCGTGCCCGCAGAAGAACAGCGTTGGTGGCGCACGAACTGAAGAGGTATAACATCGACATTGCGGCCCTCAGCGAGACCCGCTTCCATGGAGAGGACTCCATAGCCGAGGTGGGAGAAGGATACACTTTCTTCTGGAAAGGGCTTCCGGAAGGCTCCCGTCGCTTCCATGGTGTAGGCTTCGCTGTGCGGACCTCCCTACTTCAGAAGCTTCCCGAATCTCCAGTTGGCATTAGTGAAAGGTTGATGACCTGGAGGATTCCCCTCACAAATAACCGTTACTGCACCCTCATCAGCGCCTATGCCCCAACACTGATTGCCGAGCCTCAATGTAAGGAAGAGTTCTATGCCTCCCTGCACTCCGTCATCAGTAAAACACCACTCACTGACAAGCTCATCCTTCTAGGGGATTTTAACGCAAGAGTGGGCTCGGACAGTGTACTGTGGAGGGAAGTGATGGGTCGGCACGGTGTTGGCAAGCTCAACAGCAATGGTCTCCGTCTTCTCACTCTATATTCTGAGCATCAACTGGTCATCACAAACACCTTGTTCCAACTGAAAAACAAGTACAAAACATCCTGGCAACACCCTCGCTCTAAACACTGGCATCTCCTAGATTACATCATCACCCGCCACGCGGACAGGAAAGAGGTGCGCATCACTAGGGCCATGCGTGGAGCTGACTGTTGGACTGACCACCGCCTGATCAGAACAAAGATTGACTTAGAAATACGTCCTCAACAGAGAAAAACACCACCTTCCAAGAGGCTCAACTGCGATGCACTGAAGTCCACGCACTGCGTCAACCAGCTCAGGAAAAATGTAGCAGATCAGCTGTTCAAGATTCCTGAAGTGCCACCAGAGCTGGACACTGGAACTACCTGGAGCACCCTACGCGCTGCCCTCCACCAGGCGGCCGTGGAATCTATAGGGTACACCACAAGGCGACATCAAGACTGGTTTGACAATAGTGCGCCAGGAATCTATGACCTGCTTCAGGCAAAGCACAAGGCCCTTGCAGCTCACATATCAAACCCTCAATCCACCGTCCTGAAGGCTCAGCTCATCCGCCTCAGAAGTGAAACCCAACGCACCCTCAGAGCCATGGAGAAAACCTGGTGGACACAGAAGGCCCGCGAAATACAACATCACGCAGACACCAACAACTCTCATGCCTTCTACGACTCCATCAAGTCCATCTATGGCCCACAGAGGAAGAACATCACCCCAGTTAGATCAGCTGACGGAACCACTCTCTATAAGGACAAACAACAGATCCTGGACAGATGGGCTGAGCACTTCAGGGTACTGCTGAACACCACAAACCCTGTACAGACAGACATACTCTCTGACCTCCCATGCCTGCCCCCTGTAGACTCGCTGGACTCCTCTCCAAGCTTCTCAGAGGTACTCAAGGCCATCAAGGGTCTAAAAAACAACAAGAGCCCAGGCCTTGACAAGATCCCGGGAGAAATCTTGAAGCACGGTGGATATCTCCTGCACCGCAGAATGCACCAGCTGATCACTGCCATCTGGTCATCTGAAGTCATCCCACAAGATTGGAAGGATGCTAACATCATAACGATCTATAAGCGCAAAGGCGACAAAGCAGACTGCGGCAACAGCAGAGGTATCTCCCTACTATCCGCAGCCGGGAAGGTGCTAGCAAGGATCATGTTACATGGAGTAGCAACTCATGTAACCGAAAACATCCTGCCCGAATCTCAATGCGGATTTGGACGTGATCGGAGCACCGCAGACATGATCTTTGTGGCCAGACAGGGACAGGAAAAATGCAGAGAACACCGCAAAGACTTGTACATGGCATTCATTGACCTGTCCAAAGCCTTCGATACAGTA
>NC_084616.1:24147168-24247168 GCF_033978795.1 Nerophis ophidion | reverse complement strand
TAATTTAGAGCAGCATCAGAGACAATTGTTTTATGGCTGAATAGTTTTGAGTAGTGTTCAACCCATCTGACCATCTGTTCTTCACGATTGGTAATCTTCTCCCCTATCCGAGATTTAATTAGAGTAGTAGATATACAGCAGGTCATATTGCTTTCTTGATACCTATCGTTGTACATGCCACGGATGTTCCCAGATTCAGCACTTATCTGGATTACTTCGAAGAGCTGCTGCCAATAGTTGTTTGCACACTGTCTGGCAAGGCGCTGTGTAGAACAAAGAGTACTCTTGAGTGTTGCAAGTGACAGGGCATTTGGCCTCCTGGGTCCTATGAGCCAAAAGGACCCGATAGGACTCCTCCTTCAGCTTGACGGCATTCCTCACCGCCGGTGTCCACCAACGGGTTCTAGGATTACCGCCACGACAGGCACCTACTACTTTGCGGCCACATCTCCAATCAGCCGCCTCGACAATAGAGGCGGCTGATTGAGTCTGTTCCACTCAGACTCAATGTCCAGCACCTCCCTCGTGACATGTTCAAAGTTCTTCCGGAGGTGGGAATTGAAACTCTCTCTAACAGGAGACTTTGCCAGATCCTCACAATGCGTTTGGGTCTGCCAGGTCTGTCCGGCATCCTCCCCCACCATGGCAGCCTACTCACCACCAGGTGGTGATCGGTAGAAAGCTCCGTCCCTCTCTTCACCAGAGTGTCCAAAACATGAGGCCGCAAATCCGATGACACAACGACAAAGTCAATCATGGAACCGCGGCCTAGGGTGTCCTGGTGTCAAGTGCACATTTGGCAACCTTATGTTTGAACATGATGTTTATTATGGACAATCTGTGGCGTGCACAAAAGTCCAAAAAGAAAACACCACTCGGGTTCGGATCCGGACGGCCAATCTTACCAATCAAGCCTCTCCAGGTTTCACTGTTGCTGCCAACATGAGCGTTAAATTCCCCCAGTAGGCCAAGGGAATCACCCAGGGGAGCACTTTCCAGTACTCCCTCGAGTGTATCCAAAAAGGGTGCGCAAGCGCAAACAGGTTGATTGGCAAAACTAAATTGGCCCTAGTGTGTGAATGTGAGTGTGAATGTTGTCTGTCTATCTGTGTTGGCCCTGCGATGAGGTGGCGACTTGTCCAGGGTGTACGCCGCCTTCCGCCCGACTGTAGCTGAGATAGGCGCCAGCGCGCTCCGTGACCCCAAAAGGGAATAAGCGGTAGAAAATGTATGGATGGAACTTTCATTTAATATGTAGCTTGTTATATAAAAGTCCATGTCCATATTAACAATCTAACAGTTTTATATGTCATTTTAGGGAAAATGTTATTTTTTTAATATTTATGTGTATTTTTTTATTCAAGTTGAAAAATATTTGTAGACTGTTATATAAAGGTTTATGCTCTTACTAAGAATTTAACATTTTTTCTGTAATATGACACACGTTGGTAAGTGCAAGACATACTTGATCAAAAGCCAACAGCCACACAGGTCACACTGACGGTGGCCATACAAACAAATTTAACACAGTTACAAATATGCGCCACACTGTGAACCCACATCAAACAAGAATGACAAACACATTTCGGGAAAACATCTTCACTGTAACACAAAATAAACACAAAAGAACAAATACCCAAAATGCCATGCAGCGCTACTCTTCCGGGCTACACCCCCGCAACCACCAAACCCCACCCACCTCAACCGACGCATGGAGGTGGGCGGTGATTTGGACGTTTTCTGTTACTATGAGGTCGCATCTTGGATGCGCGAGGAGTGCTACCTCTCGATGCCAAAGGACTGGAGCAGGCAGGAATGAAGGTAGGGACAGATTTTAATATAAATAACCAAAGTAACACTTGACAAAAGAGCAAAACAAAGGTGCGCCTTAGCACGGGAAGCTAAATGCTACTATTAGCAAGAAGCAGAGTTCAGCGTTCGAAGTAGCGCGAGCCGAAAGCGCGGAGGCTAAGCTAAACTTAGCGTGGAACAAACAAAAGGGAAACAAGAATACACAACGTAACAGTTGCCTTAAGCAAGCAAAACGTCCAGGAGGAACTGAGGTAGCCGGCGGTCTTAAATACAACACAATAATTAACGACCGGTGTGCGCCAGGCGCCAGTGCAGGTGAAACAATTAAGTTGCCATGGTGACGAGTATAAACTAGGAAGTGTTCAACTCAGGGAAACGGCAGAGTCCAAAACGTGATCAAACATACAGAAAAGTAGACAAACGATCCATGAAGTGGCTCGTAAAGAGGTTGATCATATTAATTTGGAAAAACTCTGTGGAATAAAAGTATTTTTCTGCAAAACTGTTTGCATCGTTACTTTATTATAGGCGGTTGATCTTATTAAATTAGTGAAAATATGTAAAATTACGATATTTTTCCGCAAAACGTTTCATTAAAATTTCTGTTAATATAATGTTGTTCATTATTATTTGGTTTACAATGTTTTACTTTAATTTTATAGTTTTCATTTGGCAGCCGTAGCTGCCAGTAGATGACCGTTTTTTTACAGATTTTTTTTTTACAGTGAATGTAATGAAAGCATGTGATAATCACCAAGTAAATAAAAAATAAAAATTAATACTTATCAAATATACTGCAAAAGATATGACTCATAAAAGCTGATAAGAACAACCCGAAACTGTCAAAAAAAATTGAACACAGATGAAAATACAGATTTACCACTTTCGTCATAATTTTTGCGCTCAAGAAACCTCTCAATGATTTTAGCTCCAGACTTTTTCTGTGTTTTATATTGTCATTACTGCCACAAGTGGTGGAAATGTGCATTACAACTGAAGTATCCATACGGACCACAGCTGAGAAACAAATATGTTTTGGCGGCCCTCCAGGGGGCGCTCATAGCCCAACAATGATGGACTGATCTAGACATCCCTATAGTATGGTTTATGTTCATATAAAATATCCAGCTATGATTTAACTTTTTCAGAAATATTTTTGGGACTATTTGGGTGGATCCATACTGAAAGGTGTCAGCATTGTGACATAAATACTTTCTCTGACATGATTCCAGAATAAAGAATGGAATCATATATTATGACCTTAAAGGAACATGCAAGTAGAACGACTGTACAGTGTCACACGTTGTTTGGAAACTTTTCCAAGTGTGAGTTGCAACAATTGTCCCGGTCTATCTGATTACATCATCACGTGGTCCTTTTACAACGTGCTGTAATAAACTGAGAAAGTAGGCGAGGTGCATCCATTCAGTCATTCACAAAAGCGCTGCTGTCATGGGACCAAAAAAGGTCGCTGAACCATTTTTTTGTGTCCTCCAGAGGCAGCCAGGTGTACCGTATCACCTGTTCACCGCCAGAGAGGACATCCCATTGTAAGCCCGTTCCTGCCAGGCTTTCCACTTTTGGACATCGTTTCGGGAAGTTGAACTTTGCTTTCATGAGGAGCTGCAGCCTCAAACTCACCAGTTGATCCATGCTAAAGTTCGATGCTCTGCTCGGAAACACGGTGAGACACAACTTGAAGCTTATGGTCCGAACATTACAATTTTTTCTGGCTTTGCACACGCTTTTTGTTGTTTTTTTTTAGATGAAAAAGAACACCTTAATGCAACTCAGTAGAGCAGGGCTGATCACAACACTAGATAAACATCACAATGGATCCTTTTGCCACTTGCTTTAATCTTTGTCAGCCTTTTTATGAGCCTTCTGTCCTAGCACCAAAGTGACTGCTTGAGACCACCCCATACTTTAATTGTTAACTGCTCTCTCTCTCCCAGGGACCCCATCAAGTCATAAAAATGGGGTCCTACAGTAAACTTTAGGGGTCTCACTTCTTTGTAAGCGTTTTGAAAGAAATATATACACGTAAGCATTATCCTGTTTTATATCACATTCTATATTGTGTTTTGGAAAAAGGTTGTCATAAACGTTACTTAATTCATCCATCCATCCATCCATCATCTTCCGCTTATCCGAGGTCGGGTCGCGGGGGCAACAGCCTAAGCAGGGAAACCCAGACTTCCCTCTCCCCAGCCACTTCGTCTAGCTCTTCCCGGGGGATCCCGAGGCGTTCCCAGGCCAGCCGGGAGACATAGTCTTCCCAACGTGTCCTGGGTCTTCCCCGTGGCCTCCTACCGGTTGGACGTGCCCTAAACACCTCCCTAGGGAGGCGTTCGGGTGGCATCCTGACCAGATGCCCGAACCACCTCATCTGGCTCCTCTCGATGTGAAGGAGCAGCGTTACTTAATTCAATAAAAAAAACAAAAACAAATTTGTATACATATGTAAATGTATTCAGTTATAAACATTCATTCACTTTCTTCTTTCCTTCATGGATCTGAACTTAACCGCTACTGGTAGTTCTTTCTATGTTTTTATTTAATAGGTTGTAGGTGTATTTATTTCAGTATAAACGTGTAAGAAGTGTTTTGCTTCGGTCATGAAATGATGACAATGGTGTGCCAGGGCATCCATCACATACATTTTATATTTAACGCTTACATTTCTGGAGTCTAGATCAATTCAGATTCATCCCTCATTTCAAAATGTGTTAGTTGTTTTTTTTTTTAATGTTGGTTTTTTTGTGTTTGTTTTCCGCCCTTTTTTGTCAAAGAAAACTATGTTTTTAATGGCAAACACACAAAATATGCAAAATCTTCCACCAAAACTATTTTTTCAAAGTGGAATATTTGATGTGAAGTAATCAGAACCTTGGATAGGTCAATAATTCATAATAACATTGATTTTGATTCAATATTATGTTTTGAGCAATGATAGTTTGAAAGAAAAAAAACAGCTTTGTTTTTTTAGACAACATTGCAACTTTTTCTAAAGTACATTTCACCTTTTAGCTTTTTTATTTCACTTTTGTTATGTTTTTGTTTATTTTAATAGTATTTTTTTAAATGTGCCGCGGGCCTTTAAAACATTAGCTGTGGGCCGCAAATGGCCTCCGGAGCACACTTTTGACAATCCTGCTATAGATAATAAAAAAATAAATCTGATACATTTATCAATAAAAAGCAGGGCCTGGCAACGCATGCGTGTTTATCACAACGCACAGTCACCATCTCTGCTTCAGTAAACAATGACGGTGACGACGTCACTGTCAGCGATGCTAACTTGTCAGCCACTTCTCCAAGAGACTCCTTTTGACACTCTTCGCACATTAACACTTCAAAAGGCAAACAATTGTCCCATTTTTGACCTACAAAGTATGTTTTTGGGGTGGATGTGTTTGCTCGGGGGCTGGCTAGCTTGAAGCTAACAGCTAACCTGTCTCCATCCTCGAACGATGCGGATCCAGCTGGAGATAAAAGTGAAGTTTCCATGTTCTGTTGTGTTAATGTTGTATTACAGTGCGGATGTTCTCCCAAAATGTGTTTGTCATTCTTGTTTGGTGTGGGTCCACAGTGTGGTGCATATTAGTAAGAGTGTTAAAGTTGTTTATATCACAACCTTCAGTGTAACCTGTATAGCTGATGAACAAGTATGTCTTGCAGTCGCCAACTGTGAGCTAACACAAGGTATGTAAATAAACATTTACAGAAACCTTCTGTGTCCAAACCCCGTTTCCATATGAGTTGGGAAATTGTGTTGGATGTAAATATAAACAGAATACAATGCCTCATATTCAATTGAATGCACTACAAAGATGCGATATTTGATGTCAAACTCATAAACCTTTTTTGCAAATAATAATTAACTTAGAATTTCATGGCTGCAACACGTGCCAAAGTAGGTGGGAAATGACAAGTTCGCCACTGTGTTACATCACCTTTTCTTTTAACAACAGTAAATAAACGTTTGGGAACTGAGGAAACTAATTGTTGAAGCTTTGAAAGTGGAATTCTTTCCCATTCTTGTTTTATGTAGCGCTTCAGTCGTTCAACAGTCCGGGGTCTCCGCTGTCGTATTTTACGCTTCATAATGCGCCGCACATTTTTGATGGGAGACAGGTCTGGACTGCAAGCGGGCCAGGAAAGTACCCGCACTGTTTTTTTACTAAGCCACGCTGTTGTAACACTTGTCTTGCTGAAATAAGAAGGGGCGTCCATGATAACGTTGCTTGGATGACAACATATGTTGTTCCAAAACCTGTATGGACCTTTCAGCATTAATGGGGCCTTCACAAATATGTAAGTTATCCATACCTTGGGCACTAATACACCCCCATACCATCACAGATGCTGGCTTTTGAACTTTGCGCCTATTACAATCCGAATGGTTATTTTACACTTTGTTTTGGAGGACACCACGTCCTCTGTTTTTAAATATAATTTGAAATGAGGACTCCTTAGACCACAGAACACTTTTCCACTTTGCATCAGTCCATCTTAGGTGAGCTCGGGCCCAGCCAAGCCGGCGGTGTTTCAGGATATTGTTGATAAATGGGTTTGGCTTTGCATAGTACAGTTTTAACTTGCACTTACAGATGTAGCGACCAACTGTAGTTACTGACAGTGGTTTTATGAAGTGTTCCTTAGCCCATGTGGTGATATCCTTTACACACTGATGTTGGTTTTTGATGCAGTACCGCCTAAGGGATCAAAAGTCCGTAATATCATCGCTTACGTGCAGTGATTTCTCCAGATTCTCTGAACTATTTGATGATTTTACGGACCGTAAATGGTAAAACACCTATAATCCTTGCATTAGCTCGTTGAGAAATTTTGTTCTAAAACTGTTCGACAATTTGCTTATAAAGTGGTGACCCTCACCCCATCCTTGTTTGTGAATTACTTAGCATTTCATGGAAGCTCCTTTTATACCCAATCATGTCACCCAACTGTTCCCAATTATCCTGCACACCTGTGGGATGTTCCATATAAGTGTTTGATGAGCATTCCTAAACTTTATCAGTATTTATTGCCACCTTTTCTAACTTTTTTGTGACGTGTTGCTGGCATCAAATTCTAAAGTTATTGATTATTTGCAACAATAAAAATGGTTGTCTTTGTAGCATATTCAACTGAATATGGGTTGAAAATGATTCGCAAATCATTGTATTCTGTTTATATTTACATCTAACACAATTTCCCAACTCATATAGAAACAGGGTTTTCAAATAACTCATTTTACAATTTATATATCTGTGGCTTATAGTCCAACGCATTTTTTTCATCTAAAGTGTAGTAGCGCTCTATAGTCTTGAAAATACGGCAACAACTGAACAGCGTATTTATCATTATCAGCTCACTGGTAAATGTTACATAAACATTTTTCTGTTATGAGATATTTGTTACCACCAGTGATGGGCAAGCTAATAAGAAAATGTAGTAAGCTAAACTACAAGTTACTCGGAATTAAATGTAGCTAAGCTACAGGGGAAGCTATCCCCAGAGAATTGTAGCAATCTACAAAGCTACATGGCAAAAGTAGCTAGCTACATCAAAGCCACATTTTACAGCATTTATATCTATGGGCCCACATGTATCATATCAATGTTCATATAACATTGTGTACAACTGGTTACTATTAACATTACTATTAATTGTCTGTCATTTAGCTGGGGACACCCTACAAGTACCTCTAGGGGTCCCCTGACCCCACTGTATGTATTTATTTAGTTTGTTTGTAGTTTGGATTAGCAGTCCATTTTCTGTCTTTGTAGCTTCGATGTAAGCTACAGCTACATGGGTCTAAAAGTAGCTAAATTACAGGGAAAGCTACTTTTTTAAAAAGTAGATAAACTATCGCCAAGCTACTGGAAAATGTAGTTAAGCTATGTAGCTTAACTACATGTAGCTTGCTACTGCCCATTACTACCACATGAATACACACAAAAGTACCGAAAATTGGTACTGTTGATCGATTCCCAGAAATTGGGAATTTTTACATTATGGAGTGTGGTACCCATCTCTACAGCAAACAACTGAAATGATCGAAATAGGTTAATATAAAAGCAGATAAACTTCTCATGAAAATAGTCAACTGAAAAGAAGCTATGTCCAACGATACATATTTCAGGAGAAAGAAAACGATGACTGAAGTCATGCGTACAGTAGGTTTTAGATGTTGTATACATACAATGCATTGATTTCTACCACAATTTTGTGTTACTTTAGGTTTATTTCCAACAGACTGTTACGTCACCTTCTTGTTATCAGTTACTTTTCACTCAAAGGAAGGAAGAAGTGGGGGAACACAATGGGACACCTGCTGATGTAGACAGAGAGTGATCTGAAGGCCTCAGACAGCATCTGTTTCAGTGACAGCATCAAACAGACTGTGTCTGGAATTCGCTGTGAACTGAACAAGTATCCTCACGTGGCACCTGTGAGTCAGTTACGTAAACGACGACTGACGTTCTTAACAAGTAGAGACTGCAACTATCCAGTGATTTAGTCAGAAGATATTCGATTGTCTGCGATGAGGTGGCGACTTGTCCAGGGTGTACCCCGCCTTCCGCCCGATTGTAGCTGAGATAGGCACCAGCGCCCCTTGCGACTCCAAAGGGAATAAGTGGTACAAAATGAAACGATGGATGGATATTTGATTGGAAAGTCCTTCAATTAACCAAGTAGTGGGACTGAACTTATTTTGTTATTCAAGGAGCAATTTTGAATACACTATAAAATAATATTTAATAATGGATGACTTAGTTAGTTAAAATAGGTTTCAGGTACATTTATTTAGCTTTTGTTCCAGAATTAATGATTATCCATCCATCCATCTTCCTCAGCTTATCTGAGGTCAGGTTGCGTGGGCAGAAGCCTGAAGCCCAAGCTTTCCTCTCCAAGGCTACATGGTCCAGCTTCTACTCGGAAATTCAGAGGCGTTTCCAGGTCTCTCTAGCGTGTCCTGGATCCTTCCCAAGGCTTTTAACCAGACAGACGTGCCTTGACTCGCTACCCAGGGAGGCGTTTGTTGCCTTTTCCCCATCATGCTTTCTAATGGATTTAAATGGCTCTAATTTAAAAATGTTATGGTGCTTTTTTTAATGTGCTTTTAATAATGCCCACAAAGTTCAGTGAACATGTAGTGTTATGTGTTGTATTGGTTGGATTATTTTTTTGCACCATGACTAGGGCATCTTGTTTGCATTGGGTCATACAAGTATACACTGTGCATATATTCATGCAGAGCATAAAAAAAGGTCATTGACCTGAAGTACACACATCACCCACTAGATGGTAACATATTAGCAGAAACTAAATTATTAGACTGCTAAAATGACAGCACTCTCCCGGTGGCTATGATTCCCTATTAAACTCATGGCGTGTCGCGGGTCTACTTAAAAGTCGTTGGCGGGCTGCACATGGCCCCGGGGCCGTAGTATGGACACCCCTGGTATATACACCAGTACCTGCGCAAGTGAAAGCATACTTAACCCACAGATAAATGCTTGTAACAATAGCAACTTCACTTGGGTGTTTTTAAAATACATCGGAAAACATCCAGGTTTGATCCCAGCTTACGCCGTTCCTTTCACAGCTGTCGTGTCCTTGAGCAAGACACTTCACCCACCTTGTTACCTTGTTACCTTGCTCACACCAATGTATGAAAGTGAATGAATGTTTGGTGGTGGTTGGAGGGGCCGAAGGTGCAAATTGGCAGCCACGCTTCTGTCAGTCTACCCCAGAGCAGGTGTGGCTACAAATGTAGCTTACCACCATTAAAACATGACTAAATAACTATTCAACCTTCATAAAATATTTTCATAACTTTTTGGATGATACATGAACTTAGTTGACTGACACCTCGATCATTACCTGAGAGGTGTCTGTGTAGACAAAACACTACAAATATCCTGACTTGTTTTACGGCATACATCACTCGACCTTTCTTCATTCGTTAAAAAGACGGAAGGCGAAGCGGATGTCTGCATGCCACCAGAAAATTAAAACAAGTAGAACGCCTATGTTCAATTACTGCTACAAAACAACCCAAGAAATTAAAAGTTGTGTCTGAAGAGACAAAATAATGAAAAATGGAGGCTACCCGGATAGAAGGACAGTTAAGGATCAACATTGGCCCCGCTTTCACTCGCTGTCATGAGCTCAAATATGAGGAAGGATTTTTGGTCGATGCTGCCTTCGCTCTGTTCCTGCTAATCTACTCATGCATAATTTAAAATGATAATGCTGATGTTAGCTATTGGAAATTTGCGTGTTAGCAATAAATACCACCAGCTTGACAGTTGGCTGTTCCACACTACTTCCTATGAAAAAAACTTTATAACCACTGGTCTTACTTTGCTTCAAGTAACTTCCATCCATCCATCCATCCATCATCGTCCGCTTATCCGAGGCCGGGTCGCGGGGGCAGCAGCCTAAGCAGGGAAGCCCAGACTTCCCTCTCTCCAGCCACTTCGTCTAGCTCTTCCCGGGGGATCCCGAGGCGTTCCCAGGCCAGCCGGGAGACATAGTCTTCCCAACGTGTCCTGGGTCTTCCCCGTGGCTTCCTACCGGTTGGACGTGCCCTAAACACCTTCCATAGGGAGGCGTTCAGGTGGCATCCTGACCAGATGCCGGAGCCACCTCATCTGGCTCCTCTCGATGTGGAGGAGCAGCGGCTTTACTTTGGGCTCCTCTCGGATGGCAAAGCTTCTCACCCTATCTGTAAGGGAGAGCCCTGCCACCCGATGCTCAAATCAAAATAATGCTAATATTTGCTATTGGAAATTTGCGTGGTAGCAAATACATTCTTGGTAGCAGTGTCATGTTTTTAGCACAATCTAATATAATTTATTGATAGTGTGTGCTATTTAAGCGTAGCTGTTATAGACCTAATATTTGTGCTAATGGTACAGCGGACATCTTGTCAGTTTAACGCTATATACGCAGGTTTCCCATCCTCATGGAAAACGTGGACACTACCGCTTTGGTGCAGTGGCACCGGCAAAATCAACCATAGCTGAACGTTCTTAAGTGGGTCTTTAAAGTGTGAATGTGGAGTGAATGAATGGTGAGGTTTTCAGTCCTCTGTGAAGCACTTTGATATTCCAGAAACCAGCCACATAAATCAACCTTTGTGTTACAGTCATTAGAATTCTAAATAAATAAATTCCTTTAAACTGTCTACATGTGACGAGCGTACAATAAACTAATACCGTTCACGCTATAAAAAGGGTTTTCAAAGAAGTATGCTCTCATTCAAAAAACAATACAGATCAACCTCATCTTTCTGTCATGCGATGATAAACGGTGCGTCATGGGGGACTGATTTTAGAGATGCAGATGAGCGAGGTGGTAACGTAAAGAAAAAGTGGTATTTATTACTTTATCTCAAGACAGAGATAACGAGCAACACTTAAGTGGATAACAAAAAACTACGGTGCATAAAAAAGGGGAAACAAAAGATTGCACCGCAAATAATACTGCCACAAGTAAAATATGATATCAAGCACAGACTGGCTATCTGAGCCGGGAGGAAGACTATACCGGCAGAAAAGCAAAAGGTTGTTCAGTAACTGGAACTGAGAAGAATCCAGAGCATAAATCAGAGGTCCTGTGTCATCAACAAACAAACAATGACCCGACAACGAAGGGAGAAAAAGGATCAACTTAAATAGTCCTGATTTCTAACAGAAAGCAGGTGAGGGGAAATGCTGTGTGAAAAAAGTGAAGCAGTCATGGCAAAATACTAACAAAACCAGAAGACCCACCAAAATAAAAGCACAGAACAGGAACTAACACAAAAGGGCACAGCTTGGTGTAACCAGCCATGACACTTTCTTTAGATCGCCACAAAACTCACAGTCTCTCTGAAATAGTGCTACAACAGATTAATAAATGTTAAATACATATTTAAATACATGTAAACTAAACAGTGAGGGCAGAAATGTGCTCCTATACACGTATATAATAAATTACCCAGACATCTTAGTAATGTGGAAAGAAACAGGAAGTAGGTCTGAGATTTGAGCGAGCTGATGAACGTGTCTTGTATCTCGGTCGTCAACGGAGTCAGTATTTATATAGTCCAAACATTTGGGTGCAAGCAGACCTCAGAATTTGACATCAGAAAGAGAAGATTGTTGTCCTTTCCGAGGTACGCCGACGGGATTTGTCACTATGTGGTGTCTCCTGGAGAAATGTGTTTCAAACTAAGAATAAAATATCAATATTACAATAATATTAAATGTAAGTGTAAATGTTGTCTATTTGTGTTGGCCCTGCGATGAGGTGGCGACTTGTCCAAGGTGTAACCCGCCTTCCGGCCAATTGTAGCTGAGCTAGGCTCCACATACCCCAGAAAGGGTAAGTGGTAAAAAATAGATGGATGAATTAATTAATGTGGGAAATATTAAAAATCTCAGTTTTTCATCTATGAATAGGTGGGATTGTTTTTTGCCCCAAAATACTGTACGTTGTTTGTAACCCACAATTAGCTTAACTTAGCCAATGCTAACATCCTACTAATTGCTACAGACAAAACCATGCTTTCAATCAAACTTACTGCTGTGAACACACTAACATGTAGCAGGTGATGGCACTATAAAAGTCATGTTTGATCGTCTTATGACTGCCATCCAGGCTATTCATTTCCCTTTATTAGTTTCCCGACCTAACTTCCTTCGGCTTTGCTTTCATGCTGGAAATGTCACCGAATCATTTTTTTCCTGAAGCGATCATGAAAACCATTGTAGTAATTATTGATGTTTCACTTTTGCGCCATGTTTTGAACGAGTTAAAAAAAAAAGAACTCCAACACAGAACTTATTGTTCAGCCAGGTAGATAAACTATTCAGGGTTCAACAACACCCGCAATGCAATGCGCTTACACGTGCTGTTCCTGCTTCGTCTACTCAAGAAGAAACAAACATCAAGTTTTGATTAGACAATTGATGAGCGCCATTGAGGCAGTGCACAGTTTTTCAGGTAATGGTTAAAATCCTGGAGGGATTAGTTATTCGAGATATACTGTATTTTTCAGACCATAAATCACTTTTTTCCTTCGCTTCACACCCTGCGGCTTTATGGATGTTTTTCTTTGCCAACGCCCATATTATTTTGTGTTTAACAAATGTTTTTCTTATTACACTGACAAAGACACTGAAAAGGTGTGTTATTGTTTGTGCTATGGCACCATCTTTTGGACGAGTTAGCTGTTGCGAGTTGAAAATGTACTTCCTGCTTTGTGCCTTGAGCCGGAAGTATATCCAGTTTCATCTACTATTTGTCCGTAGCGTTTCTTCTTGGAATGATTCTTCATTCATCACTCCAAGCCATGTGTGTAAGCTTTGCAATGTATCTAAAACAATTCATACTTTCTAAACCGTCCCGTGTATGATGTCTGTAGGAATGTTTTCATGCATAGTTATAGGTGCTATCGTAATGTAATCAGGCTTGCGTTGTTAGCATTTGCTAATATGCTAGCACGTCTATGTTAGTATTATTAACTTACAATAGCATTATTTTAGGTATTGTTTCAGTTTTACATATTCACCAAACCGTCACCGTGGAGTTATTGAGTCTGTTTAGCTGATTGGAGAGTGAGCTTCCGCAACACATTGGTCTATGACGATGGCTTCTGTTTTGTTCGATCAGCCGTTTTACTGCTGGGTCACAGACACCGTTTGGAAACATTTTAAGTACAAATGTATGTAAATAAATGTTTACAAAGTCTTGTAGTCTGGTGCGGCTAATTTATGTACAAATGATAATTTATTCTAAAATTTGGTGGGTGCGGCTTATATATTGGTGCGCTCTATGGATGCAAATGAAGTACGGTACAGTGGTTATACCTTTTTCAATCACTTGTTGTCTTATTTTCCCCTTCATTTTAGTCCATGTCAGTTCAAAGTTTTCTATGGACAAAATTTACAACATTGTTTTAGTTTCATGGTGTAACCTAATCAGTCAGGGCTGGGGTTATGTAACGGAGGATAGTTGCTCGGGCTTGTCAGACACAGCTCGTTAAATCTGCCACCCCTAACGTGCTTCGCTAATGTCGCACAATTGACGTACAACCAATGCACTATGAATCTCTTATATATTATCTCTGTGCACATCATTGAGGCAAGCAACAAAAAAAAAAACACCGCATGACCTGAGCTTGACCTTTGACCAGAGCGCCACATAGTCATGACGAAAGTGACATATTGTTATAATGATGACTAAAAAAGGGGATATTCACCACAGACACATAGACTAATTGCTTGCACCTCCAGATGTGTGGTATCGCCACTAAAGCCTGCTCAGTGGAGCATGTATCGCACAGTCAGACAGACCAGCTGCTTTGAGGAGTTGCAGCTGTTGTGGTAAATTGTTTCGCTCTTTGTTCACACTCCAAATATTTCAAAATAATAGGTTACATTTTTATTTATTTTTTACTTCTTATACGATACAGATATCGGAGCCTCGAGTATTGGCCAGGACATTGAACCGATACGATATCAGCATAAATCATGCATACTTGTGTTGTTTTGTAGTAGTGTAGAATTTTAGAAAAGGTTTGATTGAACGAGTCAAACAGAGAACAATAGTAAGTATATAAAACACTAATTTATATACTTGTCTAGGATGGACTTACGCTGTCTTTAAGTTGAAGTGGAGCGGTAATTGTTTTTGGCAACAACAATTAATTATGTTAAGATTTTGATGCCGTAAGCTGAATGATACGGACACGTTTGTTAATGGATGCTTTCTAATTCTGCCTTGGATACATTGTATGTGTCACTTCCTGGTACCCCAGCACCTCCAAAACCCTCAAACATCCCAGAAAAAGCTAGTCCAGTTTTTTTAGACCTCCACCCCAGATTAAACCTCTCTCCTACCCACTTCTCTAAAGTGGGCTGGCTCAGGGTGGAAGACAGAGTAAAACATCTGGCACTGAGCCTAGTCTATAAAATCCTCTACACCTCCCTGATACCGAAATACATGTCAAACTACTTCCATAACCACAACACCAAGGGGAGCTCCGCAAACCACGTTAAACCCAATTCCGATCTGACAAAGGTCTTAACTCATTCTCCTTCAATGCCACATCAATGTGGAATGCACTCCCAACAGGTGTAAAAGTAAGTGCATCTCTATCCTCCTTCAAAACCGCACTAAAACAGCACCTCCAGGCAACTTCAACCCTTTACTAACACCCTCCCCCCTCCACATCCCATCTCCACGGATTGTAAATAACCAAATGTAAATAATCAAATGTATTCCAAATGTATATACTCGTTCTTATGCTTTTTGAACTCACTATGTTCTCTGCTCGCTGTAGATATCCTACTAAGTCAAACTACTAAGTCACCCACTTTGCCATTATTAGAGATAGGTTGTACAGAGTGAGCCGTGACACTCAAACGGGCAAAGAATACACAAAACCCCGCCGGGAAATTATTTTTTAGGCGGGCATTGCTATCCCCTAGCAGGCCACATAGGTTACAACAAAACACTCAATCGGGTCATGGTCCGGTTCTATTGGCTGGGCATCCGGGCAGACGCGCGCCGATGGTGTGCGGCCTGCTCGGATTGCCAGCTTGTTAATCCGGCGGCCATATCAAAGGCCCCTTTGCGGCCATTGCCGCTCATGGAGGTCCCGTTTGACAGAATTGGAATGGACCTCATCGGACCATTTCACCCGAGCACACGGGGATATCGCTTTGTGTTAGTCCTGGTGGATTACGCAACCCGCTATCCCGAGGCAGTGCCCCTGCGCTCCATCTCTGCAAAGAGTGTAGCGCAAGCATTGTTTCAGGTCATCTCCCGAGTTGGAATCCCGAAAGAAATTCTGACTGACCAAGGCACGTCCTTTATGTCACGCACGTTAAAGGAACGATACGGGTTACTGGGAATTAAAGCGATCCGCACCAGCGTGTACCATCCGCAAACAGATGGGCTGGTGGAGCAATTAAACAAAACGCTGAAAACCATGATTTGTAAGTTCACGCACGAGGACAAACCTAATTGGGACAAGCTGCTGGATCCCTTAATGTTTGCGATGCGGGAGGCACCCCAGACTTCCATCGGCTTTGCGCCTTTCGAATTGTTTTACGGCAGGAGGCCGCGCAATGTACTGGACCTTATAAAAGAAAACTAGGAGGAGGGTTCAAGCCGCAGCAAAATTTAGATCAAATACGTTATGGACATGCCAGCAAAACTGCACAAGGTGGGGCACTTGTCACGCGAAAATTTGCTCCGCGCCCAGCAACGGCAACAGCGCACGTATAAGCTTAGAACATTTCCACCAGGAGAAAAAGTACTTGTACTACTCCCAATCTCCAGTTCAAAATTACTAACAAAGTGGCAAGGACCTTTTGAGGTCACACGGCAAGTAAATGATGTGGACTACGAGGTCCGGCGTTTGGACCGAGGTGGAGGAACACAAATCTACCATTTGAACTTACTGAAAGCATGGAGGGAGGCGGAGCCTATTTCCATGGTGATGGTAGTGAAGGAGGAGGAGGAGCTGGGGCCGGAGATCCCGCGCTACGCATCTTCCCCTCCTCTCCCTTGTGACGACCAGCTCACATTGGCACAAAGAGCAGAGGTTGCTGAGTTACAGCGGCGCTATCCGGATGTGTTCTCCCCGCGGCCCGGTCGCACAGACCTCATCCGCCATCATATTGAGACCATCCCGGGGGTTACGGTGTGGTCTCGGCCCTACAGGCTCCCCGAGCACAAATGCAAAGTGGTGCGGGAAAAATTAAAAACCTTGCTGGAGTTGGGGGTAATAGAAGAATCTCACAGTGCATTGTGCAGCCCCACAGTTCTAGTGGGGAAGAAAGATGGGTCAGTACGCTTCTGTGTGGATTACCACAAGGTGAACGAGGTGTCACGTTTCGACGCGTACCCAATGCCTCGGGTCGACGAGCTCCTGGATCGGCTAGGCACTGCTTGTTTTATTACGACATGACGTCATCATCCAGAGTTGCAGCTGGGAAGATCACCTGCGATGGGTGGATGCAGTGCTCAAATCCTTGAGGCGGGCGGTGCTCACCGCCAAAGTGCGCGGTTGGCCGGAGGGAGGTACAGTATCCGGGGTACCACTTGGGAGGGGCCCAGGTGCGACCGCAGGTCGACAAAACGGCGGCGGTCACAGCCTTTCCACCCCCAAGACGAAAAAAGATGTGAGGCAGTTTTTGAGTATGGCAGGGTACTACCGACGGTTTATTCCCCGGTTCGCGGACCGGACCAGCCCACTGACTGATCTTACCCGAAAGGGTGCGCCAGAGCTGGTCCAGTGGGCGGAGCAGTGCCAGCGGGTGTTCGAACAGGTAAAATTTTCACTCTGCGAGGAGCCGGTGCTGCGCATGCCTGCCTTCACCATCCCTTTTTGTCTGCAGGCGGACGCGTCAGGGCAGGGACTGGGGGCGGTGCTGTCCCAGCGGGTGGAGGGTGTCGACCGCCCCATCCTGTACATCAGCCGGAAACTCTCGGACCGGGAGGCGAGGTACAGTACGGTAGAGAGAGTGTCTCGCCATCCGGTGGGCGGTCGGGGCACTCCGGCATTACTTGTTGGGGCACACCTTCAGTCTCTGCTCGGACCACAAACCGCTCCAGTGGCTCCACCGCATGAAGGATGCCAACACACGGATTACCCGGTGGTACCTCGCATTGCAACCCTACAACTTCCGGGTGGTCCACCGGCCAGGTACGCAGATGGCCATGGCCGACTTCCTCCCTCGCCCCTCTACGGGGGGGCGCGGCCGGACGGCTGCCCGGCTTAAAACTGGTGGCGGAGGCATGTGGGAGGGGCGTGGTCCACGTGTCCCCTGCGGGCGGGGCATGTGCAGGAGCCGGCTGTGAAGCAACGACAGGTGAGGAGATTTCTCAGCTGGAACGAGTTATCTAATCACATGTCTCTTTATCAGGAGCGTCGGAGACCATGAGGGGGAGAGAAAACTAAGAAGCAGAGACACGCTCGACTGAAAGCCTTAAAAACTGAATACAGCTGAAAAGCAAAGGGAACGAAAATAAAATAATTATATCTCCTGACAGCTGGGGTCCAGAAGATCATTCAGCCGGCACAAGAGAGTGTCACAAATACATTACTTTTTTTTTTTCGATGCCAGACCAGTACCAGATATCAAATCGGATTGGGACAATACTACTAAATACAGTAGTTCCCACACTTTCAACGTTGAGAAAATAATGCATACATTAGGGGTGGGCGTATCGATCTATATATTGATTATAGTGATACTGAGGTGTGTATTGGTATTGAACTGATACTAACGTGATGGAATTGATACTTTTGGAGCATTTTTTTTTTGTCTATGAAACCAGAAAATAACTTGTTTTTGTGGACACAACATTTCACCTCTTACCTCATTATGGCTTTTTTTATTGACTTCTTTATGAGTATATTTTTGTTGTTTTGTTACTTTTTAGTCATCTACACTAGTAACTTTTTATTTTATATTTGAGTGGAGTTGAAATATTTTAACTAATTGTATACCATTTAAAAACATATTTTTTGACATTTAGTTATAAAAAACATTTTTATTCTGATCTAATAATTTCATGTGTTACCAAAAATCTCATTCAACTAACTCAGTAGCTCTAGTGTCATTTGTCTATGACGTTTTTATAAGTACACCTCTACATGATGTTGTATCCTTATTACCATTAAAAGAAACAAAAAAAATTAAGAAATAAAGATCAACTTAACAAAGAAAACTTTTTGAACATAGTAACATAAAATACTGATAGTGCATTAGTTTCCCTGAAATTAAAATTGAAATTATATATATACGATATCAATATATACACAATACAATAATACAAATATATCGTGTCTTTTTACGTATTATAAAACATAGTATAACATGATCAAAACATTTTAGTACCTTTTTAAGCACATTCAATAATAATGATAAATGTGGTCATTTTGGTCACAATAACCGTGATATGAAAATTTGATATCGTTACATCCCTAAAGCATTGCTATCGACGATAGTAGCCTGTATTTACTTGATGAATAGCGAAATTCACAGTGTCTAAATTGACAGTATACTTTAAAAATCAGAATCAGAATCAGGGGGATAAATAAAGTATGTCTATTTAGACAATAATAATGTTTTTGAATTGTTAGTTGAAAAAAAGGGGCCGAGATGTAGACGACTGTGTATGGTATGCATGTTCGAAATAAACTGAAACTGAAACTGAACTGTTAGCGTATGGAATGTCATAAAACTGGTGTCGAAAGTGGGGCCCAAGGGGACATTTGCGGCCAGCAGCTAATTTAAAAAAAAAAAACATTGAATAGAACGAACAGATGTAATGTAAAGAGAAAAGGTTGCAATAGTGATACTAATAACACAAAACTGCCGTATAGGCAGTTTTTTTAAACTTTAAAATATCATTGCTAAAAACAAAACAAAAAAAAAACGTAATAATTAATTAATGAATAGATCTGAAGTTTATCTAAAGACTTAAGCTTTGAAATAAAAAAATAATACATATTGATATCCATCCATTTTCTACCGCTTATTCCCTTTTGGAGTCGCGGGGGGCGCTGGCGCCTATCTCAGCTACAATCGGGCGGAAGGCGGGGTACACCCTGGACAAGTCGCCACCTCATCGCAGGGCCAACATAGATAGACAGACAACATTCACGCTCACATTCACACACTAGGGCCAATTTAGTGTTGCCAATCAACCTATCCCCAGGTGCATGTCTTTGGAAGTGGGAGGAAGCCGGAGTACCCGGAGGGAACCCACGCATTCACGGGGAGAACATGCAAACTCCACACAGAAAGATCCCGAGCCTGGATTTGAACCCAGGACTGCAGGACCTTCGTATTGTGAGGCAGACGCACTAACCCCTCTGCCACCGTGAAGCCCACATATTGATATATGACTTATTTTTAACCTTTTGGATCTTGATACCTGATTTATTTTAAACAGACATTGTTCCACAACAATAATGAATCAAAAGCAATGCCATCCATCCATCCATCCATTTTCTACTGCTTATTCCCTTTGAGGTCGCGGGGGGCACTTGTGCCTATCTCAGCTACAATCGGGCGGAAGGCGGGGTACACCCTGGACAAGTCGCCCTCATCGCAGTCAAAAGCAAAGCTGTTCTGAAATTCATTCTCAAATTATTTCACATCAAATATTAATACATATTTTTTGTTAAAATATTGCAAATTTTGTGATTGTTCTTTAAAAAAAAAAACGGGTTTCCTTTGACAAAAAGAACATAAATCATTCAAAAACTTTATGTCAAAGGATAGGTCTGAAGTTAATCTACAGATATGTTAGCATTGGAAGTAGAACAATATAAATACTTCTGACTTGTTTTAAATACTTTAATAAGTGAGACCCTTTTGGGTCCCCGGGAGTTTTAAAAATCCCCAAAAAACAATGCACTGCGGACGCACACAAACACACAATTTTCTGGTGGAGAGTCAAAGGTTTGGGTTGGATGGTAGCAAGGGCTTGTCCTGACCTGCAGCTGAAGCGACCTGTCGACCAAACTCTTTTGAACAGTTCTCTACATGTTTTCCAGTCTGCCCAAACCCCACCTCTCTCACACACACACACACACGCACACACACACACACACACACACACACACACACACACACACACACACATTCATTGTGTGGACATGGTCTGCATGGTGCCGGATCACACACACTGCAAGCTTTAAGGCGTAATTTAGGACTATCATGGTACGGTAAGTAACAAAGTTGTCGGGCTGCAGCTTATTCAACTTGTTTCGCTTTTTAAACTCGACTAGTTCTTCCTTTACTTTAAAGATTGTGTTTATTCTGGCTATTTAATATTACATAGACAGAGGCATGCGGCGGAAAGGACCATGGATGTTTCAGTGCTAGTAGTTCTGTCTTTTGGTACCTTTGGGTTCTATTTGGCAGAATAAAAAGGGAAAGAAGCGGTAACTCTTTGGGGTTTGAAAATAATGCTAGAGACGGGATTTATGGCTCTTTGAGGATCGATTCTTTTCAAAGAGCCAATCAAATGACTGACTTGTTTTTATAGTTCTTTATTCTACTGTTTTGTTTCTTTTAAATCAAAGAAACAATAATTAGTATCAGTTATACTGTAGAATATAGAGCAGAATCATTTAATTTACACAAATATTGGCTATAATAAAAATGTGGTTGCGTTTTTGTAAACATTCTGAAAAACCCGGTACAATATTTCCATGCTTTGGCAGTGACATCATTAGTTTAGACTTTCTCTCATCTAAAAAATGGTGTAGAATTTTAACAAAATAGAAAATAATAAAGGAATAAGTAAGAAAAAAAAATATATATGTATATATATATATATATATATATATATATATATATATATATATATATATATATATATATATATATATATATATATATATATGTACAAAACCCAAAATCAGTGAAGTTGCCACGTTGTGTAAATCATAAACAAACACAGAATACATTTATCCATCTATCTTCTACTGCTTGTTCCGTTCGGGGTCGTGGAGGGGCAGAAGGTGGGCTACACCTTGGACAAGTTGCCACCTCATCGCAGAGCCATCACAGATCAAATCCCATTCAACCTATATTCAATTGAGTAGACTGCAATGACAAGATACTTAAAGTTCGAACTGATAAACTTTGTTATTTTTTGCATACATCATTTACAATTTCATGCCTGCAACATGTTTAAAAAAAAGCTGGCACAAGTGGCAAAACAGTTGAGGAATGCTCATCAAACACTTACTTGGAATATCCCACACACACATATATATATATATATATATATATATGTATATATATATATAAATATATATATATATGTATATATATATATATATATATATATATATATATATATATATATATATACATACTCAGTAATTCAAAAACAAGGATGGGGCGAGGGTCACCACTTTGTGAACAAATGCGTGAGCAAATTTTCAAACAAGCTATTGTAAGGAATTTAGGGATTTCACAATTTACGGTGCGTAATATCATTAAAAGGTTCAGAGAATTTGGAGAAATCACTGCACATAAGAAGCAAAGTGGAAAGGTGTTTTGTGGTCAGACGAGTCCACATTTCAAATTGTTTTTGGAGACTGTGGATGTCGTGTCCTCCAGACCAAAGAGGAAAAAAAACATCCAGGCTATTCTATGAACAAAGTTCAAAAGCCAGCATCTGTGATGGTATGGGGGTCTATTAGTGTCCAAGGCATGGGTAACTTACACATCTGTGAAGGCACCATTAATGCTGAAGGGTACATACAGGTTTTGGAGCAACATATGTTGCCATCCAAACAACGTCCTTTTAATGGACGCCCCTGCTTATTTCAGCAAGACAATGCCAAACCACATTCTGCACGTGTTAGTTACAACGGCGTAGCTTTGTAGTAAAAGTGTGCGGGTACTCATCTGCCCTGCCTGTATTCCAGACCTGTAACCCATTGAAAATGTGTGGTGCATTATGAAACATAAAATACGACAATGGAGACTCCAGACTGCTGAACAACTTAACTTGTACATCAAGCAAGAATGGGAAACAATTCCAACTGAAAAGCTTCAAAAATTGCACTCCAGTTACCAAACGTTTACTGAGTGTTGTTAAAGGAAAAGGTGATGTAACACAGTGGTAAAAATGCCCCTGGGCACACTTTTTTGCAATGTTTTTCTGCCATTAAATTCTAAGTTAATGGTTATTTGCAAAAATGTTCTCAATTCGAACATTAAATATCTTGTTTTTGCAGTGTATTCAATTGAATATAAGATGAAAAGGATTTGCAAATGGTTGTATTCTGTTTTTATTTACGATTTACACAACGTGCACTCTTTACTGGTTTTGGGTTTTGTATGAATATAAATATATATGTCACGCTTGGGTCGCATGATAATGCGCAAATTGTTTCCCCAAGATGCAGACGAACCTCCGTAAGCAGTGTGTAGGTATGAACAATTATTTATACCCATAAATCAGGCAAAAATGGAAGCAAACAGGAAAATGTGATGATAGCACAGGAAACTTTGTCAAAGCTATGGAAACGCTTGGCATAGAAACAAGAGCAAGAAGTAATGATAACCAAACGTAAATGTTGCATGAAGCAAACAAAAAAGCCAGATCAAGTGTGATGACAAGCAAGAATAAACTGATAAGTGCCCAGGAGCAGGTGAGCGTCCCGACCACTAATCAGAGGCAGGTGAAATAATCAGTACCCATGGCAACCAAAAAACACAAACCCGGGTGCTGTAAAACAGAACTGTGTGAATCCTAAACACAAAGAAAACATGATCCGGGTAGAGGATCACAATTATTTTTATACATATATTTTCACATATGATATAAATAAAATGGTTATATAATCAATCTAATACGATATTCAGAATATGTGAAAGTTGGACTCCTACCTACTAGTGCAACTCTTGAGAGAGAGAGAGAGAGAGAGAGAGCGATAGAGAGAGAGAGAGAGAGAGTTGCACAAGTAAGTAGGTGTCCAACTGTCACAAACTCTTAAATATCCAATTATATTAATTTATATATATATATATATATATATATATATATATATATATATATATATATATATATATATATATACATATAAATATACATATATATATATATATATATGGGCGGCTTCACGGTGGCAGAGGGGTTAGTGCGTCTGCCTCACAATACGAAGCTCCTGCGTAGTCCTGGATTCAATCCCGGGCTCGGGATCTTTCTGTGTGGAGTTTGCATGTCCTCCCTGTGAATGCGTGGGTTCCCTCCGGGTACTCCGGCTTCCTCCCACTTCCAAAGACATGCACCTGGGGATAAGTTGATTGGTAACACTAAATTGGCCCTAGTGTGTGAATGTGAGTGTGAATGTTGTCTGTCTATCAGTGTTGGCCCTGTGATGAGGTGGCGACTTGTCCAGGGTGTACACCACCTTCCGCCCGATTGTAGCTGAGATAGGCACCAGTGCCCCCCGCAACCCCAAAGGGAATAAGCGGTATAAAATGGATGTATACATACATATATATATATATATATATTGTATGTAATATTATATTATATTTTAATACTGTAAGTATAATTGTACTTATTACGTACAAGTTGTTTGTCACGTGCATCTCTGTTGTAGTTCTTATTGACTTGACTTGACTTGACTTAATTTGGAGGTGTTGGCATCGCCATGTAAAATGGCTAATGCTAGTCAGTAGCACGTCATCATCAAAGCCAATGTTTAAAACCGGAGCCTTACTTTACTTACGTTGGAGCGTTTTTTTTTTAGGTCAATTGCCTTGTTAGCATTGCAAATTTCAACATTACCCAAGGTAGTTTAGCTGAGGTCGCTCTCAGTGCTGCTGATGTGATCTCCAAGTGACGTATGTTGCATTATAACTACTCCGACAAGGATAATCAAACAAATGTCACCTCTGGTGGTAATGCACTCCTTCTTCCTCTGCAGGTGAATGACTGGCGCATCGGAATGAAGCTTCTTTGTTCGAGGAGAGACAAAGACGGCCATTTTGAGGTTTTTCCAGAACTCAGTTTTTTGAGTTGGAGCTCCCCTGCCAGTTTCCAGATCAGTTTCTTGACAAATACGCTACCAGAGTTCAACTTTAGTTTGGAGTGCTCAACATTTATAAGTTCGCTCACAGTTTTGTAAGCTTTTCTGTCAGTGGAATCAAATATTCAAATTCTATTTTTGGGGGAGTGAGGTCGCAGGAACAACAAACACACGAAGTTCACTGTCGACATTGTTTTACGAAACCTCGACGAAACAACGTGCATGGAGCCTGGTGCTATGACAATGGACTCGCCAAATCTGTCGCCGTGCACTACCAGGGCAATGTACTCCATACAAAGCATGACCAGCCACTTCCTGTCAGCCAACGTCATCAATGTTGGTAAGTGTGTACCTCTTTTAACTGTGAGCTGCGAGCTGCATGCTGATTGTTTTTTTCCTCGTGCTGTGTTTTTTGTGTGGCACGCCAGCGAGTAAGGGGTGTCCGGATACCACACCGATATTGGGGCCTTGAGTAAACCCGATATGATTTTATTATTTTATAGCATGGAACGTTATAAAAATGATAGCTATGAACAACTCTAACCTATTTAGGATTAACAATGTAAGTATTGGATTTATACTCTCTTTATGTAGAAGTGGAGTGGTAATTGACTCTTTTATTTTCACTCACGACACAGCAAGTACAATGATGCGGACACTTTTGTTCCTGGATATTTTCTAACACACTTTTCTGCATTGGAGATTTTGTATGCGTCAGTAATATGCAACTGCAATTATTTGATGTTTGTCTGTTTTTAGACCACAATATTGTTTCATTAAGTGAGGGGAGTGAATCTTTGGGCGCCTAACGATTCATTCTGATTTCTGAGGGAAGATACGATTCAGAATCAATTCTCGATTTAAACCAATTCCCTCAATGTTGGTGTAATAATGATGATTAAACTTCGTCAAAACAGGTTACAGCTTATAAAAGCTCTTTATGATTGCATGGAAATTGCCTAAAATATATTTTTAAAAGAAAAATTATTTTTATTCCAAAAAAAAAAAATTCTCAGTTGATTTTAAAATGCAATATGAATCGATTTAGAATCAGGATGAATACGAATCACAATCCAATTGTGAATTGGTTTGTATGTGTGTGACTATGTTTATTTGATATTTTGATATTTTGATTATTTGACAAATGTGCTGTTTTACACTGCTATGTTGTTCATTAATTATTATGTGTGTCTAGTTTGTGTGCTATTGAGTGCTTACCTGTTGTGTAGCTGTGAGCCCCTATTAGCCTTTAGCCGAGCGTGTTGTAAATGACTTGACTAAAATAGAAGAAATGGTGTGCTCATTGGAGGACTTTTAGATGTTAACTGGCTGCTTGTATCGGACATTTTGGATGCATGCTCATATAATTCAATACTTTTTTTTCGGCTGGTATCCGATATCAATTCCGGATCGAGACACCCCTACTAAAGTGCACAGTAAGCATGTGAAGTTTTACTCCATAAAGCCCAGAATCATTTCTAGAGTAAGGGGATAATAATAAATTCAAAGGTGGCTTTTTTTTGGAAAATTTTGAGGATCTGTTTATTGACTCAGCCAAAATGAAGTGCAGTATTTGGTAGTTTGCTGTCTGACAAAAAAATGCAAGCTGTATCGGTGTGAAAATTTGATGCTGAGTTGCATCCATGTTGAGGAAGGAAGGAAACGAATCAAGTCCATAATCTTATCTAACATTTCGTAACATATGGAATTGGTCCTCTGAGATTTGTGATCAACAACGTACTCTCACGATCAAATTAGGTTCCCTCAAAGATCACATTATAGTGGTACCTTGGTTTTCATACGGCAGACTTTTCATATGATTCAATTTTCGATGAAAAGTTTCGTCAAAGGTTTGGCCTCGTTTCCAGATGCCGTCTACAATGAACGGAACAAATGTGTCCACTTTCCTGCATTGGCGTTAGTTACTCTGTCGTGATGTTGTTGTTTAAAAAAAACGCATAAAGAAAAAAAGAGCGCTTGAAAAAGATTTATATGATTTGGAATATAAATATAAAATGTGGAATATGGAGAGGTTTGTGTTTTAACCATTCATTTTCAACGGGGGGAAGTCCTGGTAATTCCGAGTAATTAAGGACTATTCAGAACCGAAACATGCTGGCTTGAATGTCCTGGGTGAGTGGAGTGTGTGGATGCTGGAACGGTTCAAATCGGTTCAGAAATGTCGGATATGGAGACCTTTGTATATTGCCCATTCATTGTCAATGGGGATAAAATCCCGGGAAAGCTGGGAATTTGGGGAAAGGGAAAACATGTTGACTGTTCAATAAATGGTCAAAGTAGTGGGGGTGGATGGTTGAAAGCTCGTAAAAAGGGTTTATAAATGGCGCAATATTTTGAGAATTTAGGGCATTGTAGAACTATAAATATTGGGGAATTTTGGTAAAACTGGGAATCTTTGAAAATATTGATACAGGTACAATTGTCCCAGATGATATGAATGGGTTAGTTGAAATTTTTCGGAATAGGTTGAAAAATGTGGACTTAGTAACAGTTTGAATTCAGGATGGGTATTTCGGAATTCCTGGAATTTCTGAAAAACCTGGAATTTGTTTGTTGTCCCAACTAAGAGTTATGTTTTGAGGGTGGAATAATCATTTTATATGTGGATCACATTTTCTTGAAAATATCCAATATTGTAGCCATATGGTTTTTAAATCCGAATATTTGGGGGATTTCTGATGGATTTTGAGGGCAATAGTTCCTTCTGTGTGTGAACAGTTAAGCTTGTCATTGTTGTTGTTTTGGCTATTTGATAAAGAAAAAGTTGATCCATCACCTTCGTTTTATGTTTGTTTGATATACAGTTCTGTATAGCACTCAAACCTTCACTAAACTTTTGTCTGGGCTTCAACCAATTTGTCACATTTACATAATTTATGGAGGAATTTGCTTCACTATACAAACTTTTCAATTTATATTGACTGTTCATGAAGTTCATTAAATGGAGGTTCCAGCATGTCTTTGTCTCTTAAACTTCAGCTTCAGATGTTTTTTGGTGCACCACCCTGCCGGCCTGCCTTCAGATGCAGTTGAGCTGCTCCGCACTCCAAGTGATCACTGTCGACGGTGATATTTCTACCCTCGAGCATGTACTTAATCAGCTGGAGGAGGGAAATGAGATAGTCACAACTTACATTACTCAACAAGTACTCGACAGGTTTATGGTGATGCACTGGGCCCCACAAACACAGACTTTAAGGGCGTGTGTTTTCACAGATGGATCAGAGCATGTTAGAGTCATATTTATCCTCTATTTACTGTCATTAAAACCTGTTATTAACTTGGATTTGGAAATCCTCGTCAAGTAATCACACTAAATGAAAATCGTTGGCACTTTCATGTTAATCACTTGCCAGACCCAGCTAGAAACACATTTTATTGATAGGAAGTGTTTGCCCATTAAAATATGTGCACACGAACACATTCAATTACTGCTAAAGGACTGCGTACTTTAACTCTGCAGTCAATATAAATATATATCAACTATATAAATTACATACAGCAGGAGTACACACAGTTTTTTAGCAGACGAGTTACTTATATATACATGTATGTATATATACATGTATATACATAGTTTTGAGGCTGATTATACAGAAGATAACCTACAAGTTTTAAAAGCTGACCCAGCAAGTGACACTATTGCCAAGTGCTTTACAAAAAATACAAAATATAAACATAATTGAACAATCGCTTACTGTACAATGTCTGCTCTCATTGGGATGCAGACTTATTGGATGTTCATATCTTCCGCTTTAGATGAAGATTTAATCATCATCCTTGTGAAGGGTTAAAAAGGAGGTGGTCGCAATTAGCGTATTTTCGTGTCTTTCTCCCCATCTCCAGGTCTAAATTGGAAGTCAAAGTTGACCAACTTCTCGTTTTATGTCCACAACCTTCTACCATCCAGGTGAGAGGCATAATTCACAATCTAGATTTAACTTTTTTACCAACTCAGAGGCGACGCAGCAGCTCAGTATGTCAATATAGCAATATAAGCTAGTTAGCTCTCTGTGATCACTGTGCTGCTAAAAATTGTTGGTCTGCGTTAGCGCTTATAATAACAATATCGCTAATACTAGGTTAATATTCAGGTCACCACATGTAAACGGAGTACTGCTGGGGGTTTTGGGATGTTTTTTTTCAGAGTGTTTTATGAGCGGAATATTGTATTCCTATTATCTTTATGGTTAGCCATCTCGTAATTGTACTTTCCATAAAAAATAGTTCTTGTCTTATGTAAGGATTGTAAATGATAGGCAAAATTAAAGATTAAAAGTGTAGTTACACTTTAAAGAGATGTACAAATAAATGTGTATGTTTGTGTGTGTGTGTGTGTGTGTGACACATACAAGGCGAGTTTGTGTTGCACATCCCCAGAAGGTCCAGTGTACGACGCATGCAGCATGACACGTTCACGCTTTGCTGCTGACCCAGATCCACTGAGCTGCCAACCTCCCCTCTGCAAAGATAAAGAACTCTGCAGAGGTGATTTTGACTTTTTAGACTCCACATGCACGTGCACACAGCAGACGTCCCCCCAACTAAAATTAAACATGCACACATCTTGCATCATATGGTAGGCTAGGACACTAACTTCCTCCAGTGATTAATGTACTTCATTGTACCTACAAGTACATTTAGTATACCTGGAAAGAGGTAAAGACTTTGACAAATGTAACAAGCAGTTGTTGGAAGCTAAGAAAAAAAGCATTTTTTTTTACCTTTGAGTGTAAAAACTGGTGCTGCCCTGAGAAGTAATACAAAGCCAGCAGGCATAAGACGTCGATACAATGTTGATTATACGGACAGATCTTTTAAAAATGACTTTAAAAAATTGTTGAAAAATAGTTTCAATTGAGACAACGTTAATGTCTAGCGTTGGATACACGTTGTTGGTTGAGAAATGACCAAATTTCAATGGTCAAATCAACGTCACAACCTAACATTGAATAAACGTTGTCAAAAAGCATGTTGTTTCAATGTTGTATTTGTGTTGTAGAACATTGGTTGAGAAATGACCAAAATTGAATGGTCAAATCGAAGTGAGAACCCAACGTTGATTAAACGTCATCAAAGAGCATGTTGTTTTAATGTAGTATTTGTGTTGTAAAATATTGGTTGAAAAATCACCAAAATTCAAATTTACGTCAGAACCCAACATTGATTGGAATATAATAGACAAGACTAGACTAGAATAGATTAGAATAGAATAGAATAGAATAGAAGAGAATAGAATAGAATAGAAAGTGTTTTATTGAGCCCTGGGGGAAATTCAGCACCACAGTTCGCTCACAACAGACAATAATAATAATACATAAAATAATATATTATATATTATATATAATATATAATATATGAATAATATAAATATATTATATATTATATATTAAATATATTATATATATTATATTATATATATTATACATTTAAGTGCAGTCAAGAAGGAACATAAGCATTATACAGTCTGATGGCTGTCGGTATGAAGGACCTCCTGTGTCGTTCCGTGTTGCATTTTGGGAGTCTGAGCCTTGCACTGAATGTGCTCATTCTCTCCGCAAGGTCTGAGTGTAGTGGTTGGGAGGTGTTGTCCATATCGGCTAGGAGCTTTATGGACACCACCGCCAGAGCCTAGCTCCATTCCCACCGCATTACTGGCCTTCTATACCAGCTTGTCCAGTCTGTTTGGTCCCTTGCTCTCAGTCCGCTGCCCCAGCAGGCCACGGCGTACAAGAAGCTGCCTGCCACCACCGACTCGTAGAACATCTTCAACATCTTTCTACAGACGTTGAAGGATCCTAGCCTCCTGAGGAAGTAGAGGCGGCTCTGTCCCTTCTTGTAGAGGGCCTCAGCGTCCATGTGTACTCCGAGTTATTTATTATCCTCAACCATGTCCAAATCTACCCCCTTGATGAAAACAGGGGTTGCCGGAGTACTCCTCCTCCTTCCCAGGTCCACAACCAGCTCCTTGGTCTTTGTCACATTGAGCTGGAGGTGGTTCTTTCCACACCATGTGACAAAGTCCTCCACTAGTGCCCTGTATTCATCATCATCACCACCCTCAATACACCACACTGTCGCAGAGTCATCAGAAAACATCTGAAGGTGGCAGGACTCTGAGTGATAGTGGAAATCGGTGGTGTAGATGGTGAAGAGGAAGGGGGAGACGACTGTGCTTTGCGGGGCCCCGGTGTTGCTGACCAGCCTGTCAGACACACAGTCATGCAGTCGCACGTACTGTGGTCTGTCAGTCAGGTATTCAACAACCCAGGACATCAAGGGGGCATCCACCTACATTGTCTCCAACTTCACACCCAGCAGCCCAGGCCGTATGGTATCGAAAGCACTGGAGAAGTCAAAACACATGACCCTCACACTGCTTGCAGGCTTGTCTAGGTGGGTGTGGGCTCGGTTCAGCAGGTAGATGACTACGTCCTCCACTACCAGTCGGGGCTGGTAGGCGAATTGGAGTGGGTCCAGGTGGGGCTTGACTGTAGGGCGGAGTTGTTCCAGGACCAACCTTTCAATGGTCTTCATGATATGGGAGGTTAGAGCTTGTAGTACTTCGAAGTGCTGGGTCGCGTGCAATTGGGGATGGGGACCACGCATTATGTTTTCCACAGTGTGAGCACACCAAACAGCTGTGGGGCACAGGTTTTGAGCACCCTGGGGCTCACACCGTCAGGCTCGCTGCCTTGCCTGTGTGTAACATATTTAGCTGTGCATTCACCTGTTCACACACTGGGGGGTGGCCCTCTCTTTGTCTCCGTCCACCCCCACACCCCCTGACGGTTTGAGGCTGGTGATGGGCTGCATATCTCTCCAAAACGCCTTAAGTTTGTTGTCCTTCAGCTTCCCTTCCAGCTTCTTCCTGCAGTTCTCCTTGGCCTCCCTGAGTTTGGTCTTCAGCAGCACCTGAACTCTTACCTCCTCCTTGTTACCAGCATTGAATGCCCTCTTCTTCTCATTCAGTAGGGTTTTGATGTCCTTGGTCACCCAAGACTTGTTCTTTGGGTAATTGAAAGCCCTCTCTTCTCATTCAGTAGGTCTTTGATGTCCTTGGTCACCCAAGACTTGTTGTTTGGGTAATTGAATGCCCTCTTCTTCTCATTCAGTAGGGCTTTGATGTCCTTGGTCACCCACGACTTGTTGTTTGGGTAGCAGGTGACCGTCCTTGATGGGACATTTGAGTCAACACAGAAGTTGATATAGTCTGTGATGCACTCTGTGAGCCCGTCAATGTCCTCTCCATGAGGCTCCATGAGCACCTGCCAGTCCGTTACCTCAAAACAGCCCTGTAGATGGATAGATAGAACTTATTTGATTCCTTCAGGAGAGTTCCATCAGGAAAATTAAAAATTGTAGTGTATCTTGGACCCATTCTGACCACCTTCTCACATTTTTTTTGGTCACAGGCTGTCTTTTGACCAAAGGCAAATAACAGGGGTTGAGGTACACAAGGTTGTGGTCTGACCGGCCTAGCTCTGGTAGTAGTATGGAGCTATACACATCCCTAATGTTTGCGTACAGCAGGTCCAGGATCTTATTGAACTTATTAGTATCTTATTAAACGTCATCAAAGAGCATGTCGTTTCAACGTAGTATTTGTGTTGTAAAATATTGGTTGAGAAATGACAATAATTCAATGGTCAAATCAATGTCAGAACCCAAATGATACCCGGGCGCGGCCTCTGCTGCTGCTCACTGCTCCCCTCACCTCCCAGGGGGTAATCAAGGGTGTTGGGTCAAATGCAGAGAATAATTTCGCCACACATCGTGTGTGTGTGTGACAATCATTGGTACTTTAACTGAATTTAAAAAAACGTTTTAAACATCGTCAAAAAGCATGTTGTTTCAACGTTGTATTTGTTTTGTAGAGCAGTGGTTCTCAACTTTTTTTCAGTGATGTAAACCCTGTGAAAATGTTTTAATTTAAGTATCCCCTAATCAGAGCAAAGCATTTTTGGTTGAAAAAAAGAGATAAAGAAGTAAAATACAGCACTAAGTCATCAGTTTCTGATTTATTAAATTTTATAACAGTGCAAAATATTGTTCATTTGTAGTGGTCTTTCTTGAACTATTTGGAACACACCCTGGACAAATCGCCAACTCATCGCAGGGCCAACACAGATTGACAGACAACATTCACACTCACATTCACACACTAGGGCCAATTTAGTGTTGCCAATCAACCTATCCCCAGGTGCATGTCTTTGGAAGTGGGAGGAAGCCAGAGTACCCGGAGGGAACCCATGCATTCACGGGGAGGACATGCAAACTCCACACAGAAAGATCCAGAGCCTGGGATAGAACCAAGGACTGCAGGACCTTTGTATTGTGAGGCAGACATTTCTTCACAAAAAAATAAATCTATAACATCAACATTTATGGAACATGTGCAGAAAAAATCTAGCTGTCAACACTGAATATTGTATTGTTGCATTTCTTTTCACAGTTTATGACCTTACATTCATATTTTGTTGAAATATTTGTCATGCTCGGGACGCAATTTTGTTCTCCCAGGGATGCAAAAGACGCTCCGGACAAAAACATAAAGGTAGGATGATTTCATAAATAATACACAGTACTAAACAGACAGAAACAAACAAAAGAACAGCGTCCCAAACGCACGGGAAGCTAAGGCAACACTTAGCACAGAGTCTGGAAACAGAAGAACAGAGTGTCGAACACACGGGAAGCTAAGGCAACACTTAGCACAGAGTCTGGAAACAGAAGAACAGTGTCGAACACACGGAAAGCTAAGGCTAACACTAGGCACAGAGACTTGAACCAGAAACATAAACGCGACTGTTGCTTACCGCAAACAAGGAACCCAGACAGACTGACGGGAGAAGGCAGGCTTAAATAATGACAGTGATTACCAAAACACAGGTGTTCGTTCGAAACAAGCGGCAGGTGAAAACAATAAGCAACCATGGTAACCAACTGACAGGTGCATAACTAGGAACTAAACGGAGTCCAACACTAACAGAAAATCACAAGTGACCCGAAAACTTAAACAGAATATGATCCACGCAGCGGATCATAACGGTATTATTCAATAAATATGTTTATAAATGATTTTTGAATTGTTGCTATTTTTAGAATATTTTCAAAAAATCTCACGTACCCCTTGGCATAACTTCAAGTACCCCCGGGGGTACGCGTACCCCCATTTGAGAACCACTGTTGTAGATTATTGGTTAGCCGATGACTACAATCCAATGGTCAAATCAACGTCAGAACCCAACATTGATAAAATGTTGTCAAAAAGCATTTTGTTTCAATGTTGTATTTGTTTTGTAGAATATTGGTTGGGAAATGACCAAAATTCAATGGTCAAATCAACGTCAGAACCCAACATTGATTAAACATCATCAAAAGCATGTTGTTTCGACTTTATGTTTGAGTTGCTCAACGTCAGGACCTAATTCAACAAGATCTCAACGTTGTTCCAATGTCTTGTGCCTGCTGTGAAGCCATCTGCTTGGTCCCATGGTGCATAAAGAGCTGTCACTCAAAATAATACCTTCTTCTGTTCATTTGGGTTTTTGTCAAGTGGAGAAATTACCCAAATCCCTTTGTAGTAAATAAACAGCTCAATGATTTCTCGGTCAGAATTTGAGGCAGGAATCAGATGCATTTTTTCAGGAAACAAGGCTGCTTCTGATTATTCAGTACCTCCAGGATTTCGAAGGGTAGTTTTATGATTGTTGGTGCTTAAAATTGCAATGTTTTGAGTGGTTTTTTTTTCAATAACGTTGAATCGACTAGTGATTTTATGAATTTGCTATCAATGTTTTAAGTACAGTTTGTAATTAACATAAGACAAACACAGGATTTCAACAAAAATTGAGAAAACAATACTGTTTTCTTATTTTATACTGCACAGACTGAAAAGTAGACACTAGATGGCAGTAAATGCACATACTCATTGTCAAATTACTGTGCTGTTTTAATTAGTTATAGCTAATGTTGCGTTTTGACCAGATCTTCCTCATTTCGGGAATTTAAGTTGCTGGTCACCCCCAAGTTCTTTTGATGACACATACTTAAATGAATCCCAGACATAATAGTCATTTCGACATTTTATTCCAAAGCTTTGGGAGACCAATCAATGAACAACACATTCAAATCGCATCGCACAAGTTGATCTGCCAATACTACGGAAGTCTTGCCTTTTTCCCTACGCTACTCGCCATCCCCTCTCCCCTACAGAGCAAATCCCCTTATCTATTGTGTTGCTCAGCTGGAACCAACCTGCATTCCGAGCACAAGGTCGTCTACAGTATTCCATCGGTCATGGGGAAAGGGAAAAGATAAACTGAGTACCAGATAGAACACTTGCTATTTCAAATATCACTGTGGAAAAAAATAAACAACTTTTAAATATGGATATATGTAGATATCTATCTCCTTCACTAATAATATGTATAAATAATTATAGTTACTGATAGAAACACCATCAAAGGCTTCTTTCTTGTCCACTGTCTGCTCTGTCCTCCACCAGTTCTTTTTTTACGCTTGAAAGGTGTTTGTTTATCTTAAACATTCATTTATGGTCCAACACATTTACCGCTGCGCGTTAGGAGCATTTGTGTGTTGAGAGTGATATACAGCGCTACTTTTTTGTTGGTAAATGAGACACGATGAAAGGCCGTCATCACACATTAACATCTCTAACATACTGCCTCATTGCGAGGTCAGCATTGCAAATGAAAACATAATCTAAATTGTCTTACTCTGAATAAATACATATTGAATAAAAATATAAATACATGGCAGGGAATGTTTCTATACTACATTACCCAGAAGCCATAGCACTGTAAACGACAACAGAAAGTAGGTCTGAGTTACGCGGGAGAATGACAATTGTGCCATTTTAGCAATAAAGAGTTGACATATTCTTACGGGGACGGCGTGGCAAAGTTGGTAGAGTGGCTGTGCCACTAATCTGAGGGTTCTGGTTCAATCCCCACATTCTACCATCCTAGTCACGTCCGTTGTGTCCTTGGGCAAGACACTTCACCCTTGCTCCTGGTGGGTCCTGGTGAGTGCCTTGCATGGCAGCTCCCGCCGTCAGTGTGTGAATGTGTGTGTGAATGGGCGAATGTGGAAATACTGTCAAAGCGCTTTGGGCTCCTTAAAAAGGGGTAGAAAAGCGCTATACAAGTACAACCCATTTACCATTTTGTCCCTCCCGCATAGTTTTCACCTTATTCTCTGAGGGTTTCATATCAGTGTTGTCATTACTTTTGTAATTTGTGTTGCTGAGTCAGCAGACAGATGTCATCATTATTCTGAGTAAATCTACTTGCCTTCTTTTTATCTTAAGTTTCATTTTGCACTGTCATTTTCTGGGAACATTTTCTTAGCATCACCTAAGGCAGGTCCTGGCAAGAAATCTGTGTTCAAAGGACTTCGGCTTATTAGTGATTCCCAGAGCCCAAAAAAAGTCTGCGTGCTATAGAGTGTTTTCTGTTCGGGCTCCAGTACTCTGGAATGCCCTCCCGGTAACAGTTAGAGATGCTACCTCAGTAGAAGCATTTAAGTATCACCTTAAAACTCATTTGAATACTCTATCCTTTAAATAGAGTCCCTTTTTAGACCAGTTGATCTGCCGTTTCTTTTCTTTCTTCTCCTCTTTCCCACTGGAGGGGGTCCGGTCCGGTGGCCATGGATGAGGTGCTGGCTGTCCTGAGTCGGGACCCAGGATGGACCGCTCGCCTGTGTATCGGCTGGGAAATCTCTGCGATGCTGATCCGCCTCCGCTTGGGTGGTTTCCTGCTGGCTCCACTGTGGACGGGACTCTCTGCTGTGTTGGATCCACTTTGGACTGTACTCTCTCAGTTATGTTGGATCCACTATGGATTGAACTTTCACAGTATCATGTTGGACCCGCTCGACATCCATTGCTTTCGGTTCCCCTAGAGGGAGGGGGGTGGGGGGTGCCCACATATGCGGTCCTCTCCAAGGTTTCTCATAGTCATCATGGTCACCGACGTCCCACTGGGTGTGATTTCCACTGGGTGAGAGTTTTCCTTGCCCTTATGTGGGCTCTACCGAGGATGTCGTTGTGGTTTGTGTTGTGGTTTGTGCAGCCCTTTAAGACACTAGTGATTTAGGGCTGTATAAATAATCATTGATTGATTTATTGATTGATTGATTGATTCCTCAACATTTTGAGCCAAGGCACATTTTATTTATTGAAAAAATCCGGAAGCACACCACCAGCAGAAAACTTTAAGAAATAAAACTCAACAGTCGATATTTACAGTAAAAAGTTGTTGTCGCAATTGTTGGATATGAGCTTGAACCACAACCAACCGTACATCACTATAGCACTTGTCTCAAAGTAGGTGTACTGTCACGACCTTTTACATCACGCCGTGACTTATTTTGAGTTTTTTGATATTTTCCTGTGAGTAGTGTTTTAGTTCTTGTCTCGCGCTCCTATTTTGGTGGCTTTTTCTGTTTTGTTGGTGTTTTCCTGTAGCAGTTTCATATCTTCCTTAAACGCTATTCCCCCCCATCTGCTTTGTTTTAGCAATCAAGACTAGTTAAGTTGTTGCTATCCTTTGTGGGGACATTGTTGATTGTCATGTCATGTTCTGATGTACTTTGTGGACGCCGTTTTTGCTGCACAGTAAGTCTTTGCTGTCTTCCAGCATTCTGTTTAGTTTACATTGTACCCAGTTAGGTTTTAGTTTTGTTCTGCATAGCCTTTCCTAAGCTTCCAAACCTTTTCTTAGGAGCACTCACCTTTTGTTTATTTTTGGTTTAAGGATTAGATACCTTTTCACCTACATGCTGTTTCCCGCTGTTGTCTGCATATTGTGATCATGACAAACCATGTTGCCGACATCTAAAAAGCAATTAGCTGCCGGCTGCCACCTACTGATATGGAAGAATATAACATAGTCAGTCTGCCAAGCACTAGACGGTACCAACACTCAACAATGGCACATTATTTGCAGACTATAATAACTGGTTTGCAAAAATATTTTTACCCCAAATTGGTGAAATTAAATAATCTCCCATGGCACACCAGACTACCATACGACACACTAGTGTGCCGTGGCACAGTGGTTGAAAAACACTGACCTAAATAGTGCCAAAACTACACAAACACAAAAATGTTTTTACTCACGACCAAGGATTTGCAAGGGAAAAAAATAATTTCCTGCAAATAGAAAAACCTTTCATTAAATAAAGAATTTTTTCCAATAAAAAAACAAAACAAAACAATTCTGAACTATAAAAACAATTTTTCAAGTTAAATTAGTGTATGGAAAGGGCAGGGTTGAATACTACTGGCAAAAGTTCTAACTTGAAGAAAAAAGTAGTTTTACATGCAGAAAATTGTTTTTGTATTTCCGAAACTTTTTTTTTAGTTGCATGAATTAGATATTTTTTTTAACATTTTTTTTTAGTTGGACATTCATTGTTTTTGAACTTGTAAAATTTTTATACTTGCAGAAAAAAAACATCATACTTCAGAAAGGTTTTTTCTTAGCAGAAAAGTTTTTTACTTCGGAATCGTTTTTTTACTTGCAAGAAATTGTATTTTTTTTAACTTGCAAATTGTTTTTTTTTTGTTATGCTTGGACAAAGGTTTGAACTCAGGTGCAGAGAAGGAATACATTGTTGGGCTTTTATTTTGACGGCTCTTTCACTTCCAGAGTCAGAGTAATAGTTAAGAGGGGAAGAGTATATTTCCAGCTGAATTCACCAAGTCAAGTATTTCATATATATATATATATATATACCTTTGATCCCTCAGGCAGTACTGCATCAACAACCGACATCAGTGTGTGAAGGATATCACCACATGGGCTCAGGAACACTTCATAAAACCACTGTCAGTAACTACAGTCGGTCGCTACATCTGTAAGTTCAAGTTAAAACTCTACTAAAACTCTACTATGCAAAGGGAAAGCCATTTATCAACAAGAACCAGGAACGCCGCCGGCTTTGCTGGGCCCGAGCTCATCTAAGATGGACTGATGCAAAGTGGAAAAGTGTTCTGTGGTCTGACGAGTCCATATTTCAAATTATATTTGGAAACTGTGGACGTTGCGTCCTCCGGAACAAAGAGGAAAATAACCATCCAGATGGTTATAGGCGCAAAGTTCCATAGCCAGCATCTGTGGTGTATTAGTGCCCAAGGCATGGGTAACTTACACATCTGTGAAGGCATCTTTAATGCTGAATGGTCCATACTGGTTTTGGAGCAACATATGTTGTCTTCCAAGCAACGTTATCATGGACGCCCCTGCTTATTTCAGCAAAACAATGCCAATCCACGTATTACAACAGCGTGGCTTCGTAGTAAAAGACTGCGGGTACTTTCCTTGCCTGCCTGCAGTCCAGACATGTCTCCCATCGAAAATGTGTGGCGCATTATGAAGCGTAAAATACGATAACAAGACCCCGGACTGTTGAACAACTTAAGCTGTACATCAAGCAAGAATGGTACAGAATTCCACTTTCAAAGCTTCAACAATTAGTTTCCTCAGTTCCCAAACGTTTATTGAGTGTTGTTAAAAGAAAATGTGATGTAACGCATTGGTGAACATGCCCTTTCCCAACTACTTTGGGACGTGTTGCAGCCATGAAATTTTAAGTTATTAATATTTGCAAAAAAAAAAAGTTTATGAGTTTGAACATCAAATATCTTGTCTTCGTAGTGCATTTTATTGAATATGGGTTGAAATTGATTTGCAAATCATTGTATTCCGTTTATATTTACATCCAACAAAATTTACCAACACATGGAAACGGGGTTGGTATATATATATATATATATATATATATATATATATATATATATATATATATATATATATCTATATATATATATACATATATATATATATATATATATATATATATATATATATATATACAGATATATATATATATATAAGAAATACTTGACTTTCAGTGAATTCTAGCTATATATATATATATATATATATATATATATATATATATATATATATATATATATATATATATATATATATAAAGGAAATACTTGAATTTCAGTATTCATTTATTTACACATACTGTATACACACACATAACACTCATCTACTCATCGTTGAGTTAAGGGTTGAATTGTCCATCCTTGTCCTATTCTTTGTCACTATTTTTCTAACCATATCCCTGTACAGTGGATTGTCCTGTTTAAAGGGGAACATGATCACCAGACCAATGTAAGCAGGAAAAAGACCATATGTTTTTTTAACCGATTTCCGAACTCTAAAAGGGTGAATTTGGCGATTTAAACGCCTTTTATTTGATAGCCTGTCGGAGCGATGACATTTCACCCATGACGTCACAACATGAAGCGATCCGCCATTTTCTCAGTCTTATTACACGCACCAAGTCAAATCAGCTTTGTTATTTTCCGTTTTTTCGACTGTTTTCCCGTACCTTGGACACATCATGCCTCGTTGGTGTGTTGTCGGAGGGTGTAACAACACGAACAGAGATGGATTCAAGTTGCACCAGTGGCCAAAAGATGCGAAAGTCCCTCCGTTGTTCTGCACACTTTACCGACGACAGCTATGCTACGACAGAGATGGCAAGAATGTGTGAATATCCTGCGACACTCAAAGCAATTGCATTTCCAACGATAAAGTCAACGAAACCTGCAATATTGGAAAATAAACCACCACTCAATCTGCCGGAGTGCAAGCTATTCAGGGACGACTGCAATCTCTTCCCGCAGACGAGCGAGGTAAACCTCCTGGAAATGTTTGGCTAAGACGTGATTTGTGCCACTTCTTTTTCTGTCTCATTTTGTCCACCAAACTTATAACGCTGTGCATAAATGCACAAAGGTGAGTTTTGTTGATGTTATTGACTTTTGTGGAGTGTGCTAATCAGACTTATTCGGTCACGGCATGACTGCAAGCTAATCGATGCTAACATGCTATTTGGGCTAGCTGTATGTACATATTGCATCATTATGCCTCATTTTTAGCTATATTTTTATCCAGCCTTTCCCTCCACCCACATTTAATGCCAAACAAACACATACCAATCGTTGGTTAGAAGGCGATAGCCGAATTCGTCCTCGCTTCCTCCCGTGTCGCTGTCTGTCGTGATATGGCTCAATAGCTTCAGTTTCTTCTTCAATTTCATTTTTGCTACCTGCCTCCACACTCCAACCATCCGTTTCAATACATGTGTAATCTGTTGACTCGCTTACGGCGCTGAAATACGAGTCTGAATCCGAGCTAATATCGCTATACCTTTCTGTGCTATCCGCCATGTTTGTTTCTGTGTGGTCACACTGTGATGTCAAAGGATAATGGACGGGTGGATATAACGACGGTTAATATCATGCACTTTAAAGGCGTTTTTTGGGATATTGTGTGATGGGTAAAATTTTGAAAAAAACTTTGAAAAATAAAATAAGCCACTGGGAACTGATTTTTATTTGTTTTTACCCTTCAGAAATTGTGATATTTTTCCTCTTCAAGAGTGTCACAACATTGCTTTTTACCGCAGACGGACTGCTTTACGGTAGACGAAAATGTGACTGCTGTTGTTTGTTGTTACCGCGCTGGGAGGACGTTAATGAAACTGCCTAACAATAAACCCACATAAGAAACCAAGAACTCGCCCTTAATCATTCTTCAGTAATAACGCCACTGGGCAGACACGCTGTTAATATTGTGGGAAAGGGGAGGTGAAAACAGGCTGTCCTCATTTAGGTCCGGGAGACTCCCGAAATTCAGTGCCTCTCCCGAAAACCTCCCGGGACAAGTTTTCTCCCGAAAATCTCCCGAAATTCAGGCAGAGCTGGAAGCCACGCCCCCTCCAGCTCCGCCTGAATTTCGAGAGATTTTCGGGAGAAAATTTGTCCCCGGAGGTTTTTGGTAGAGGCGCTGAATTTCGGGAGTCTCCCGGAAAACCCGGGAGGATTGGCAAGTATGGAGTAATACAATATCTACAATTACAAAATCTGTCGGCGAAAAAGGTTCCAAAAAAAAGGGAACAACCAAGAATCACTCCTTAAAGGAGGAAAACACAAACACAAAGACAAACTATAATTGCGCTGTATCTGCTATAAAATTTATTAACATAAAGCACTCCAACAGGAGGAAGAAAACAAGGACTATGAACATTTTTACACTTAATCTTTGACTAATAAAGGTTAACAAAAATTCACTTAAAAATTTGAGGACAGAAAGAATCGTAGGAAAAACCGAAATAACAAAAATCACTCCACTGAGGAGGAGAAAAGTCAAACTCAAAATAGCAGCGAGGGAATTCAGGATTCAGGAATATAAACGTGGGGCGAGGCAAGGCATGGACATGGACGCAAAACAGGCACGAAAGCTCGATATAATCTGGCACAGAACAAGAGGAGGTATGGGCTTATATGACACATGAGGGTATTGGGAAACAGGTGGAAACAATTAGGGGTCAAGGATGACATCAGACAGATGACACAAGAGGAAAGGCAAGTGATCTGAAAAAAGAGGAGTTACTTTTCAAAATAAAACATGCAATTCACTGCTCACTGCTGTGTGACATTTTTACTTACAGATAACTGTTTTTAAACCTTCAAATGTTTTTTTATTTTTACTTGCAGAAAATAATTTTTATACTACAGCCACTTGTCCAGGGTGAAACCCGCTTTCCGCCTGAATACACCCCCGCAACCCTAAAAGGGACAAGCGGTAGAAAATGGATGGATGGACTTCGGAATCACTTTTTTCCTTACAGAAATTAGTTTGTATACTTCGGAATTGTTTTTTTCACTAGCAGATAAATTGTTTTTATACTTCGGAATTGTTTTTTTAATTGTAAAAAAAGGTTTTTGAACCTGCAAATCGTTTTTTTTTTTAATTGCAGAAAATTATTTCATACTTCAGAATGTATTTTTCCTTTCAGAAAATTGTTTTTATACAGCATGGTGGAAGAGGGGTTATTGCGTCTGCCTCACAATACGAAGGTCGTGAGTAGTCCTGGGTTCAATCCTAGGCTCGGGATCTTTCTGCGTCGCGATTGCCTCCCCGTGACTGCGAGGATTTCCTCGGGTACTCCGGCTTCCTCCCACTTCCAAAGACATGCACCTGGGGATAGGTTGATTGGCAACACTAAATTAGCCCTAGTGTGTGAATGTGAGTGTGAATGTTGTCTGTCTATCTGTGTTGGCCCTGCGATGAGGTGGCGACTTGTCCAGGGTGTACACCGCCTTCCGCCCGATTGTAGCTGAAATAGGCTCCAGCGCCCCCCACGATCCCAAAGGGAATAAGCGGTAGAAAATGGATGGATGGATGAATGGGTTTTTGTACTTTGGATTCGTTTTTCTACTTGCAGAAATTTGTTTTTGTTCGCTGGAATCATTTTTTCACTTGCAAAAAGATATTTTTATACTTCGGAATTGTTTTTTTTTACTTGCAAAAATATGTTTCTACACATCGGAATTGTTTTTTTACTTGCAGATGTTTTTTTTCCTTGCAGAATTTTTTTTTTTTTTACTTCGGAATCGTTTTACTTGCAATTTTCTTTTTTTTCTCATTTTAGTTTTACTTACTAATCGTTTTTTTCCTTGTAGAAAATAGTTTTTGTACTTCCATCCATCCATCCATTGGCTCACGGGGTTGCTTCAGCCTATGTCAGCTCTAATCGGGCGGTAGGCGGTGTACACCCTGGACAAGTCGCCACCTCATCGCAGCACAGATAGACAGACAACATTCACACACTTGGCCCAATTGCAAATGTTTTTTTTACTTGCAGAATCTGTTTTTGTACTTGCAAATTGTTGTGCAGGAGTAAAAACATTTGTGTGCGTTTGTGGCTTTTTGGCAGTAAGTTCACTCCATAATCATCAGCCTGCTCTTTTCTCCCTGCATTTTGTCTTACCAGTCCGTGACATATTAAATATATATTTTTTTATTGCAATTTCATGTGCCCGTACATTATAAATGATCGTTACATATGTTACATTACATATTATACATTATATATTATACATTCCTTCCACCCGAGTGGAAGGAATGGGACAAGCGGTAGAAAATAGATGGATGGGTATTTTATACATTATATATGATACATTACATATGTTACATTACATGTGATACATTATATATCATACAGAAGTTATATTACATATGTTACATTGCATTTATGATACATTATATATGATATATATGTTACATTACATATGATACATTATGCATTATAAAATACATATTTTATGTTACATATGATACATTATATTCTGTACTGTGCGAGTCGACAAAATGAGGCTCTGAGCCGGTGAATTTATTATAAGACTTCTTTCCACAACACTACCACAACTCTCAAACCAAAAAAACATGATGATGAAACCTTTCACAGAGCCCGTTTGCTTGAGGGTGATAAGCAGTTGTGCAGTGCAGCTGTACCCCCAGTTCAACAGCCATTGTGTTCCACAGCTCTGAAGTGAACTGAGCTCCCCTCTCTGAGGTCAGTTCAGCCAAACCGCTAGACCGAGTTGAAAAAAAAAAAACCTGAGCAATCTTGTCCGTTGTTGTGGACAAGATTTTGGATGTCCAGAGCAGTGACAATATGGTAGTACCATGTCTTATCTGTTGTAATTCCCTGAAGTCAAAACTGGGCTTCCACATGCTGGAACCAGGAAAGTGTGTCCCCTTATAACTGGCCACACTGACCTATCTACCAATCCCTGATCTGGTGATGAGAATAATTACTGGCCAGCTATAATACATTACAAATATTACATTACATATGATACATTACATATTAAACATTATATATTATAAATTAAATGTGTTACATGACGTTTCAGTCTTTCAGGCGAAGGAAGGACAAAAGTTGGTCACTTGGCCAATGTTGATATTCTGTCATCACTTTTTTCCTAACCAGAGGGGGGCAGTGTCATGCTCTCACTGAATGTAGGACCTTCAGGGTGTCCATCTTTCCACACAGAGAGCAAAAAAGTCTCAATATGGAGGTTTGAGGGGTGGTTTGTTGGGTGGTTACTAATAATGCAACGTTAATAACATAAAAACTATAATAATTAGACAAAAACATTTTGCAGCACAAACGAATGGTAGTGTTATGTTCATATGTGCAATGATATCAATATTGAGCCGTCATTAATGCTGTATAAAACATGTTATGGTAAGCATAAAATCTTTGTTTATTGAAACTATTTTCCTTAAAAATACACGCTCAGGCTACAAAGTGTGTCAATCGAACAGAATAATCAATAGATTACTAAAATAATCGATAGTTGCAGCCCCACTTTTGTGTGTTCATGTGGAAATACGTGTTGATTTATTTATTAGTAGAAACTACATTTTAATATAAAAATTAAAAGTACACAGTTGATAATTGATAACTATATGTATCTAATTTTAATCTATCTTATTCTATTTTAATGCACACATGTTAGTCGGGCAATTTAAATGTTGATGATGATGATGGTTATGACAAAGAGAAAATCTTTGTTTTTGAAACTATTTTACTTAAAATACACATTGAGGCTACAAAGTGAGTTTTATCTGATTACTTAATTAATCGGACAAAATAATCAATAGATTATTAAAACAATTGTAACAATTGATAGCCTTACTTTTGTGTGTTCATGTGGTAATACATGTTAATTTGTTTATTAATAAAAATTAACATTTTTTATGTAACTGTTGTTAAATGATAATTATAATTATGTAATGTTCATCTTTTTATTCTATTTTTAATGCAAAAACGTGAGTAGTGCAATTTAAGTTTTACTGATATGCATTTATTTAAGAAAAAATAAAATCTTTGTTTATTGTTACTATTTTAATAAAAATACACATTTAGGCTACATAGTGAGTTTTATCCATTTACTCGAACAAAAGAATCAATAGATTACCCAAATAATCAATAGTTGCAGCCTTACTTTTGTCAAACTATGGCTTGGGCGTGGATTGTTTCTTTGACGCAGAGGGAATTTGGCACAGGCGAGACGTGCGTGTGAATATAAAAGATAAAAAAAAAGCGCTCACAGTGGAGGTACAAAACTTGGCGACCAAAATACAAACATGAAACAAAAACACTTGCTCGATGGCATGAATATTAATGAACTATAAATAAAACTAGCACAATGGCATGACTATAAACATGAAACAAAAACAAACTTGCACTGTGGCTTTAAATAACAAAAACTTACTTTGGCGTGGACGAAACTGAATAGCAAGGCATGAAGCAGAAAATACGGGATCTGAGGGTATGTGCATCATGGGTAGATGGGTGAAGATGCCAGAACGAAGCCAAGAAAAGAATGGCTTAAATAGCAGTGACATAATCAGTGATGGAACAGGTGCGTGACATGACAGCTGAAACTAATGAGTTGGCATGGAGACGAAAACAAACCAGGAAGTGCAAAGACAGAACTAAATGTCCAAAAAACTAAACAAAACATGACCAAACATGGCAAAAAACAAAACATAGTCATACAGGCGTGACAACTTTTGTGTGTTTCTGTGGTAATACAGGTTAATTTGTTTAATAATGCAATCTAAATGTTTATTATACCAATTAAGAGTATCCTCTAATTCTGTCAAGTTTTGATATGTTTGAGTGTCATTTGCTAGTATGCATTATTTTCAGTTTGTTCTGTCTGTTGCCCTAGTCAGGAAGTAGCCCTTGTCATTAAGTTGAATGCGCCAGTCTTATCTTATGTTGAGTCCTACAAGATGTTTGTACTGTAAGTATTGTACTTATCACACACTAGCTGTTGTGCATCGTAGTTGTGGTTTTCATAAACATATTTGTAGGTGTTTAAATCGGCATGTAAAATTGCTAATGCTAATCTGTAGCATGTATATGACATATCCAGTGTAGATTAGCTTTGAGCCGTGTTTTGAATGACGGCGTTACATTACATTGTAACTACGACTAGTAGCAAGTAATCTAATCAACGTCATTCCTGAGACGTCTGATGTTAGGCAGGACGCTGCTTCTCATGTGGTTGTATGTCAACAAGACAACGTCAGAAGCACAGCAAGTTCAAAGCAGGAAATAACGTTTTACTAATAAAAGTAACAACCAGCACTGCTGTAAAATGCACATGATATCAAATAAAAGGAGGCAACATCACACAGCAAACAAGACACGACATGAAAGTACACACGCCCGTAAACACAATACCCCACAATGACAATGTGAAAAAGTATTTTTTAGAAACGTTTGCAAATGTATTAAAAAACAAAAAGCTGAATACTACAGGGTATTTTGACAACATATGCTAATAGTGTCGCCCTGATAATATAGCTATGTGCGGACGTGCCTGCGCCCCACTAGAGTCTGGATACATCCGCACCCCTTCCTGCCCCTGCGGATACCCCCTTTACATTGGCACTCATTATCATCGATATCCCAGGCAATTAGCACCAATGGCGCCTTCCATCTTGCTACGGCTCCACCGCTACCATCTGCCAGCCGCCACACGCAAGCCTAATGAATTATATAGCAACTGCAAAATATCCTTATGTGCATAATATGGTGTGGCTCTCGCTGAGCCTAAACTTAGGCGATCGGGGAGGATAATGACGGCAATATCATGCAATATTAAAGCGAATGGAAAGGGAGAGGGTTTGAAAAAACAACAACATGTGTTTTGTAATGTGCTGGACTATTAGTGCAATCGTTGTGTTTATTCCAAGATTTGTAAAGAACGACTAAGGAGGAACATATAATTTGTTCATTGCTATGGGGTTGGTGATAACGCAGTAGTATTGCAATATGTTGCAAAAAATGACGAAACAATCTAACCCTATAGAGTAGGGGTGTCCAAAGTGAGGCCCGTAGCTAATTTTTCAACGGCTCAATTGAGAGCATTTTTTTGTTGCTAATTTTGCAGATATACACCTCAGCGTCAAATATTTAGCTTTTTGACGAATATTTTTGTCCTTGATGCATGCTAATGTTAGCGTGCTAGCAAATTAAATATATATATATATATATATATATATATATATATATATATATATATATATATATATATATATATATATGTATGTATACAATGCAAAATATTTATGTATATAATATTTTATATACATATATAAATACAACCCCAAAAGGGAAAAGCGGTAGAAAATGTATATATATATATATATATATATATATATATATATATATATATATGTATATATATATATATCTGAGCTGCCACCTTATCGTGGTAGAGGAGTTTGCGTGTCCCAATGATCCTAGGAGCTATGTTGTCCGGGGGCTTTATGCCCCCTGGTAAGGTCACCCAAGACACACAGGTCCTAGGTGAGGGATCAGACAAAGAGCAGCTCGAAGACCAATATGAAGAAGACAGAGCAATTGACCCAGATTTCCCTCGCCCGGACACGGGTCACCGGGGCCCCCTTCTGGAGCCAGGACCGGAGGTGGGGCACGATGGTGAGCGCCTGGTGGCTGAGCCTGTTTCCATGGGGGCTCGGCCGGGCACAGCCCGAAGAAGCAACGTGGGTCACCCCTCCAATGGGCTCACCACCCATAGCAGGGGCCAGAGAGGTCAGGTGCGATGTGAGCTGGGCGGCAGCCGAAGGCAGGGCACTTGGCGGTTTGATCCTCGGCTACAGAAGCTAGCTCTTGGGATGTGGAACGTCACCTCACTGGGGGTAAAAGAACCTGAACTAGTGCGCGAAATGGAGAAGTTCCGGCTGGATATATACGGACTCACTTCGACGCACAGCAAGGGTTCTGGAACCACTTCTCTCAAGAGGGACTGGACTCTCTTCCACTCTGGCGTTGCCGGCAGTGAGAGGTGACGGGCTGGGGTGGCAATTCTTGTTGCCCCCTTGGCTCAAAGCCTGCACGTTGGAGTTCAACCAGGTGGACGAAAGGGTATCCTCCCCCCGCCTTCGGGTCGGGGGATGGGTCCTGACTGTTGTTTGTGCTTACGCACCAAACAGCAAATCAGAGTACCCACCCTTTTTGGGTACACTCGAGGGAGTACTGGAAAGTGCTCCCCCGGGTGATCCCCTTGTCCTACTGGGGGACTTCAACGCTCATGTTGGCGACGACAGTGAAAGCTGGAGAGGCATGATTGGGAAGAAAGGTCCGCCCGGATCTGAACCCGAGTGGTGTTTTGTTATTGGACTTTTGTGCTCGTCACAGTTTGTCCATAACAAACACCATGTTCAAACATAAGGGTGTCCATATGTGCACTTGGCACCAGGACACCCTAGGCCGGAGTTCCATGATCGACTTTGTCATCGGATTTGCGGCCTTATGCTTTGGACACTCGGTGAAGAGAGGGGCGGAGCTTTCTACCGATCACCACCTGGTGGTGAGTTGGCTTATTGTGGCGGTCCGCTCCCTGTACGATCAGTGCCAGAGCTTGGTCCGCATTGCCGGCATTAAGTCGAACACATTTCCAGTGAGGGTTGGACTCCGCCAAGGCTGTCCTTTCTGTTCAGAACTTTTATGGACAGAATTTCTAGTCGCAGTCAAGGCTTTGAGGGGTTCCGGTTTGGTGACCGCAGGATTAGGTCTCTGCTTTTTGCAAATAATGTGGTCCTGATGGCTTCATCTGACCGTGATCTTCAGCTCTCACTGGATCGGTTCGCGGCCGAGTGTGAAGCGACCGGAATGAGAATCAGCACCTCCAAGTCCGAGTCCATGGTTCTCGCCCGGAAAAAGTTGAAATACCATCTCCGGATTGGGGAGGAGACCCTGCCCCAAGTGGAGGAGTTCAAGTACCTAGGAGTCTTGTTCACGAGTGAGGGAAGAGTGGATCGTGAGATCGACAGGCGGACTGGTGCGGCGTCTTCAGTAATGCGGACGTTGTACCGATCCGTTGTGGTGAAGAAGGAGCTGAGCCGGAAGGCAAAGCTCTCAATTTACCGGTCTATCTACGTTCCCATCCTCACCTATGGTCATGAGCTCTGGGTCATGACCGAAAGGATAAGATCACGGGTACAAGCGGCCGAAATGAGTTTCCTCCGTCGTGTGCCCCTTAGAGATAGGGTGAGAAGCTCAGCCATCCGTGAGGACCTCAAAGTAAAGCCGCTGCTCCTTCACATCGAAAGGAACCAGATGAGGTGGTTCGGGCATCTGGTTAGGATGCCACCCGAACGCCTCCCTAGGGAGGTGTTTAGGGCACGTCCAACCGGTAGGAGGCCACGGGGAAGACCCAGGACACGTTGGGAAGACTATGTCTCCCGGTTGGCCTGGGAACGCCTCAGGATCCCCCGAGAAGAGCTAGACGAAATGGCTTGGGAGAGGGAAGTCTGGGTTTCCCTGCTTAGGCTGTTGCCCCCGCGACCCGACCTCAGATAAGCGGAAGAAGATGGATGGATGGGTATATATATACTGTATATATATATATATATATATATATATATATATATATATACTTATATAAATAGTGGTTAGAGTGTCCGCCCTGAGATCGGTAGGTTGTGAGTTCATACAAAAAACTATTGTCATGATCCGTGGCCGGATAATCTTTTGTTTAGTTATGTTCTGTTAGTTTTTGAGTCCCTTAGTTCCTGTTTTGTGCACCTCTGGGTTTGTTTTGGTTTCTATGGGGATTAATTGGGTTCACCTGCCTCTGGTTAGTGGTTGGCACGCTCACCTGCAGTCGACCACTAATCAGAGAGATATTTATTCACCTTTCTCGCCACGCTCAATCTTGCTTCAATGTTTGCTGCATGCAACAGTCATGTTGGTATTCCTGTTTTCTGGCTAATGATTCCTGTGCTAAAATTTGGTTCTTTAGCTCCTCGTGCGAACGGCACGCTTTCCTTTTGTTTGATTTCCGTCTTTTTGTAAGTTGGATGATTTATAAGGAATAAATCATATCCTACCTTCACGCTTTCGTCCGGAGTTGTCCGTTCTGCATCTAGGAGGAACGACCTCACAATAAGTTGCACCCACACGTGACAAATATTTATATATATATATATATATATATATATATATGTATACATTACAGTTAACATTTTAGCATGCGAATGTTAGCATACTTTTGTTTGTGAAAAAGTTGTGTCAGGGCGCCTTTAAATTTGAAACCTCAACCTTTGCGGCCAACATGCGATCCGATGCGTTCATGAAAAAATGATGTATAAATAAAATTCAGTAAAATAATGAAACACACAATGAATTTGTGCCGCCCTCGATATGTAGAAATATCTTGGCTTTACCCTAACACCTTTTCTTGATCAAACACTCTGAAAAACGTCTTCTTGTCCACAGGTTTATTGACCGTAAAAAGGGTAAAACTGAAAACATACAAGCAGAAAGGATGCTTACATTATAGACATGCACACACAGCCATTTACACACACAAACATTCTACAATAAAACATGAATTATGCTGTGTATTGAATTTAAATAGACAAATAAATGCCACAAACGATGTAATCTAAGTGCTGTACAGCAAACTAGCTTACTATGCTAACATTCACTTCACTGTATAAATCGCGAAAATTAGCATGACTGACTTTTGGACATAAAAGTCAGGGGACGGCGTGGCGCAGTGGTTGAGTGGCCGTGCGCAACCCGAGGGTCCCTGGTTCAAATCCCACCAAGTACCAACCTCGTCATGTCCGTTGTGTCCTTGAGCAAGACACTTCACCCTTGCTCCTGATGGGTGCTGGTTGGCGCCTTGCATGGCAGCTCCCTCCATCAGTGTGTGAATGGGTAAATGTGGAAGTAGTGTCAAAGCGCTTTGAGTACCTTGAAGGTAGAAAAGCGCTATACAAGTACAACCCATTTATAAAACGTCCCAAATGACATCACAATCAACAAATAATGAAACTCAATCAAATATTAAAGTACTACTCAATGATACATACCGATGATACTTTGTTTGGCATGAGATTCAAGCAGAAGAACACGTTTGCAATCGTCACCGAACTAGCTTAAAGTAGACTCAAAGGAACTACTTGTTGTCTCCTGTTAACATGGACATTACTGTAAACAAGGCAATGCTGCCTCCCGCTGTCTAAAGGAGGAAGTGCACCTAATGAATTCCCAACTGAACTTAAACACTGGTTTTACATATACTATCAATAAATTCAACAAACAAGACAGAACACTCCCCGCCTGGCGGATTAAGCCGCCACTACCAAACTGTCCCAAAGGATACAATCTATGGCTTCTCGGGTGCCATAAACAAGATTGTCTCTGTTACTGGCCGCAGGAAAACTTTGGCCCCATCTTTTCTAGAGACTTTTATCTTTACTTTGCGAACTCGGCCATCTTTGCTCGGGAAGACTTGTGTAATTAGTCCTAAAGGCCAATGGTTTCTCTTCAGTTGGTCATCTTTGAGGAGCACTGCACTTCCAGGCAGGCGGTTAGGGTGGGGTGAATGCCACTTCCTTTGTGGCTGAAGTGTGGATTGGTATTGCTTCTTCCATTGGTCCCAAAAGGTTTGAGCCAAATGCTGGACTTGACGCCACTGTTGCTTGTGGAGATCTTTTACCCAGTCGCCTACGGGAGCAGTTGAGGGACTGACCTTTTGTGTGAGGAGTGTGGCTGGTGAGAGTATTTGGGGGTCATCTGGGTCGGTGGACACTGGTACAAGAAGTCTGGCATTGATGATGTAACCAAGAACGATTTTGCTGTCTCTGTAGAAAGTGATGTCAACCTCCATGTCCATCTCTGATTTGATGAGCACAGCAAGATCAGCCACTAATACTGCAGAACAAAGCTCAAGTCTAGGTACAGTTCGTTCTGACAAGGGTGTGAGTTTGGCCTTTCGGATGAGAAAGCCCACGTGGTTGGTTCCATTTTTCTCTGTCAGTTTTAAGTATGCAACTGCTGCAATTGCCTTTGTGGAAGCGTCACAAAATATGACTGTCTCTCTTTTTGACACTGCTGTAGGAGAGGCCTGTGTGTAAACTCTTGGGATCTGGAGATTGCTGAGATCTTTCAGTGAGTGTCGCCACATTGACCAGGTCTCTTCCATTTCTTGAGGAAGAGGTTTATCCCAATCTCCGTTGTTCTGCATGAGCTCACGCAGGATCAGTTTGCCTTGTATGGTGACAGGGGCAAGAAATCCTAGGAGATCATAGATGCTGTTGACAGTTGACAAGACACCTCTGCGGGTGAAAGGCTTTTGCTCATCAGCTACTTGAAAAGTAAATGTGTCTGACATTAGATCCCAGTTAAGTCCCAGACTACGTTACATGGGCTGGGTATCTGAAGTGAAGTCCAGGTCCTTTAAGTTGATGGCATGGTCCTGAGAGGGGAATGCATTCATAACTTCTGCCTTATTTGAGGCAATTTTGTGAAGCCTCAAGTTTGACAGAGGGAAGTGACGTTAGCCCGTCATCTACATAAAAGTCACGGTTGACAAACTGCTTTACGACGGGCTCAGCATTTTTCACTGACTGTCTTAAACAGGGCTTCACGGTGGAAGAGGGGTTAGTGCGTCTGCCTCACAATACGAAGTTCCTGCAGTCCTGGGTTCAAATCCAGGCTCGGGATCTTTCTGTGTGGAGTTTGCATGTTCTCCCCGTGAATGCGTGGGTTCCCTCCGGGTACTCCGGCTTCCTCCCACCTCCAAAGACATGCACCTGGGGATAGGTTGATTGGCAACACTAAAAATTGGCCCTAGTGTGTGAATGTGAGTGTGAATGTTGTCTGTCTATCTGTGTTGGCCCTGCGATGAGATGGCGACTTGTCCAGGGTGTACCCTGCCTTCCGCCCGATTGTAGCTGAGATAGGCGCCAGCGCCCCCCGCGACCCCGAAAGGGAATAAGCGGTAGAAAATGGATGGATGGATGGGATGTCTTAAACAGTAGATGGCCACTGCGGGAGAGGGACAATTTCCAAAGAGATGGACCCTCATTCTGTATTCCATATCTTCAGATGAGTTGTTGTTTTTCAACCATAAAAACCTGAGATAATTGCGGTCCTCTTCTCTGACTAAGAAACAGTGGTAAATCTGCTGAGTCTGCTGTTATGGCTACAGCTTCTTTGCGAAACCTGAGGAGTACGCCTATAAGGGTGTTGTTGAGATCGGGTCCAGTTAACAGCACGTCGTTAAGTGACACACCATTGTATTGGGCGCTGGAGTCAAACACCACACGGATGATCCCAGGTTTCTTCGGATGGTAGACGCCAAAGGCCGGTAAATACCATCTTTCTTCATTAGATGTGAGTGGGGGAGCTATTTCAGCATGTTCATTTTGAAAGATCTTTTCCATGAAATTAAAAAAGTGCTCTTTCATCACTGGTTTTCTTTCAAAGTTGCGTCTCAGAGAGGAAAAACGATTCAAGGCTTGAACTTTGTTGTCAGGAATCTTGGGCCTTGGAGTCTTAAATGGCAGCGGAGCTACCCAGCTGTTTGTTTTGTCCTTTTTCAAACCCCTCTCCATAGTTTGCAGAAAGGCAATGTCATCAATGGATGGACCAACTTGGTTGTCATCTTTGGTCTGCTGAAACACTGTAGAGCCCATGTCATCTTGCTTACATTTCTTTGGAAAGGTTACCTTTGAGTATTCAGGGCTTTGAATCTGGCCATGTCTCTCCTTGACTTGAAATACGTTAGGACAAGGTTTAAAGAATGTGGGACGCTTTTGTTCAGTCGTACTGGTGTTGAAGTTATTCACTGTGGTCGGCTTGTGAACACCTCCCAAGCATACATTTCCAACGATCACCCATCCCAGGTCAAGTTTTTGAGCATAGGAACCATCACGTGGCCCATCAACCTGTTTACGCACTTTGTGGACAGAGATGATGTCTCTCCCAAGGAGAAGCATAACGGACGAGTCAGGATCCAGCTCTGGGATGAGGTTAGCAACTGATTTGAGGTGAGTATGGTTGGCTGCAGCATTAGGTGTTGGGATTTCTGATCTGTTGTTAGGTAGATCATCACATTCCAGGAGGCTTGGTAAGGAGAGGCACACTTTTCCATCCATGGATTCAATTTTGTAGCCTGAGGCTCTTCTCCCAGTGGTTTCCATCACTCCAGAGCAGGTTCGGAGTGTGTATGGAGATGAAGGATTTTGAATGTTGAAGATCTCAAAGAACTCTGAACGAGCAAGGGACTTGTTACTCTGCTCGTCGATGATTGCATAAACTTTCAGTGATTTCTCAGGACGGTCGCTAGGATATATTTTAACAAGGCAGATTTTTGAGTAGGATTTGTAGCTTTGACTGCCACCACATACATCTGTACATTGAGCACTGACCTCAGTTGAAGGTTCTGAGTCTTGCTCCCCGCCAAACTGTGTTAGGGGGGTTGGGACCTGGATACATGGTGCAGGTCCAGGATGAAGCGCAGAAATGTGCTTTGCGCTCTCACATTCAGTGCACTGGCTAATAAATTTACAGTTTTTTGCTATGTGTTGAGTGGATCTGCAACACTTAAAACATATGCCATTCTCTTTCAAGAATTCCTTGCGTTGTTCCAACGGCATTGTACGGAAGGTCCGACATTTCTGGAGCATGTGAGGCTTTTTATGAATAGGGCATTGTTTCTCGGGATCATCAGCTTCAAAGTGTTGTTTGTCATTAGACTGGAAATCGATCTTATGAACTGAGACTTCCCTATTTTGGATCTGCTTCCATTTGACTCTGTCTGCTTTTGAGGTGTCAATTTGAACTGCAAACTTGAAGCCTGGGTCATTCCTAATTAAAGCTTGTTTTCCAATGAAGTCAACAAAAACTTCAGAGGGGGGAAATGTTACATTGTGCTGTAATTTGTAGTTTGTGCCAACGTTGAGCCACTTTTCCTGAAGATTGAATGGTAACTTTTGAACTAATGGGTTTATCCCACGCGCTGTGTTCAAATATGCAAGGCCAGGCAAGTCTCCATCTTCCTTCGCTGCCTCCAATTCTATGAGAAAATCACTCAACTCATGGAGCTTTGAATAGTCTCTGTTGATGATTTTAGGGAAGCTGTGGATCCGTTTAAACAGTGAATCCTCCACCATTTCGGGTGCGCCGTAACAGGTTTCCAGTCTGTCCCATATCCTTTTTAGGCCTTTGTCTGGGGAGTTAACATGGACAGCCCTGATGCGTTTTGCGTGCTCAGCTGACTCCTTCCCTAGCCATGTGACCAACACATCCATTTCTTCACTGGACGTTATGTTGAGGCCTCTGACTGTGTTCATAAAGGACTGTTTCCATGCCCTGTAACTGCATGGCTGGTCACTGAACTTTATTAGGCTCGTTGTGACTAGCTCACGGTGAGCTAGATATCTTGCAAAGTCTGCCACATTCCCTTGATCGTAGACGGACTGACAAGGTGTACGGCTGGACATTGGATGCAAAGGAGAATTGTAGCTTGACTTGTAATCTTGGTGATTGTCTCGTCTGTTGTTTGAAGATGGACTGGTGACTGATGTGACTTCTGGCTGTGAAGGTGTCATCCTTTGCTGTATAGTAGAAACAAAGCCAACTCTGTGTTCAGTGTGCTCTGTCTGGAGATGTGGGTGTTGAATGGAGTTCACGTCCGGTGGTTTATAATGTTGTGTTTCATTCCATGATGATGGCTGATTGTGTGGTGATTCAACTTTTATTCGACTTTTCTCTTGGGCCTGAGTGGCTATGTATTCCTTTGTGCGCTCTAATGTGTCAACTGAATGTTCAAACAACTGCTTGATGTGAAGATAGGAGCTGCTTCGATCACTTCCTTCCACAGCGGCTTCCAAGACCTCCGCTTTGGCGAGTGCAGCTGCTGCGTCCTGCTCCAGTAATAGCATGTCCATCTTAGCTTCTAAATGTGCTTTTTCCACTTTGAGTGTCATTTCTTTTCTTGCAAAAGACAGACGTACTTTTGCTGTCTCTGCTTTTGCGCAGCTGCAGCCTCGGTGGAGCAAGCTTGTGACCTCGTTGAAACACGCGAAGAGGTAGATTTTGTCCGTATTGAGCTTTCTGTGCAATCCATCATTTGTTCTTGTGTATGCTGTCTTATCTTCTGCGTTAAAGACATTGTTTTACTGTGCCGCCCTTGATATGTAGAAATATCTTGGCTTTACCCTAACACCTTTTCTTGATCAAACACTCTGAAAAACGTCTTCTTGTCCACAGGTGTATTGACCGTAAAAAAGGTAAAACTGAAAACATACAAGCAGAAAGGATGCTTACATTATAGACATGCACACACAGCCACTTACACACACAAACATTCTACAATAAAACATGAATTATGCTGTGTATTGAATTTAAATAGACAAATAAATGCCACAAACGACGTGTGGCACTAAGTGCTGTACAGCAAACTAGCTTACTATGCTAACATTCACTTCACTGTATAAATCGCGAAAATTAGCATGACTGACTTTTGGCCATAAAACGTCCCAAATGACATCACAACCAACAAATAATGAAACTTAATCAAATATTAAAGTACTGCTCAATGATACATACCGATGATACTTTGTTTGGCATGAGATTCGAGCAGAAGAACACGTTTGCAATCGTCACCGAACTAGCTTAAAGTAGACTCAAAGGAACTACTTGTTGTCTCCTGTTAACATGGACATTACTGTAAACAAGGCAATGCTGCCTCCCGCTGTCTAAAAGAGGAAGTGCACCTAATGAATTCCCAAGTGAACTTAAACACTGGTTTTACATATACTATCAATAAATTCAACAAACAAGACAGAACATAATTATTTTTCCATCTGGAATGGAGTGGACTAATGCTGTCTTTAAGATGAAGTGGAGGGAAAATTGTTTTTTTGGGGGACACTTAGCAGGCAAAATAATTCATCAATTTTAGTTCATGACACAGTAAATCAAGTGATGCAGACACATATGTTACTTGGAGACTTTGTATGTGTAAGCAATATGCAACTATTATTATTTGATACTTGTTTGTATTGAAAAATGTGCTGTTTCACACTGCAATATTGTTAATTATTATTACATATGTTTAGCTTGTGTGCTATTGTGTGCTTAGCTGTTGTGTAGCTCCTCGCTCATGTTTGCCTAAAGCCAAAAGACAACCTTGTGTGCTTATTAGAGGACATTCAGACGTTAACTGTCCAGCTGTGCACAAATAAAGCAGGATTGCTTGTATTGCATATGATGTCCCACCCAAGTAAACACGCTGCAGGACTGCTTGTATTGCATATGATATCACACCTAAGTCAACTCGCTGCAGGACTGCTTGTATCGTACATGATGTCATACACAAGTCAACACGCTGCAGGACTGCTTGTATTGCATATGATATCACACCTAAGTCAACTCGCTGCAGGACTGCTTGTATCGTACATGATGTCACACACAATTCAACATGCTGCAAGACTGCTTGAATCGTACATGATATCACACACAAGTTAACACTCTGCAGGACTACTTGTATCGTACATGATGTCACACACAAGTCAACACGCTGTCGGACTGCTTGTATCGCACATGATATCACACACCAATCAACACTCTGCAGGACTGCTTGTATCGTACATGATGTCACACAAGTCAACACGCTGCCGGACTGCTTGTATTGCACATGATATCACACACAAATCAACTCGCTGCAGGACTGCTTGTATCGTGCATGATGCCACACCCAAGTCCACACACTCCAAGACTGCTTGTATTGTACTTGATATCACACCCAGGTCAACAACATCCTGCAGGACCGCTTGTATTGCCCATGATATCACATCACACACAAGTAAACAAGCTGCAGAACCGCTTGTATTGCACATGATATCACACCCAGGTAAACACGCTGCAGGATTGGTTGTATTGCACATGATATCACACATAAGTCAATGCGCTGCAGGACTGCTTGTATTGCACATGCTATTGCACACATATAATCCTTTACTTTTTTTGTTTTGACTGATATCGGACTCATATCCGATTTAAGACTGGTTGTCCAGAGTTCTGAGAGGGCTATGAGGCCAACGTCCACAGGCGTAGATCATTTGTGGCCCCTTTATGATGTCATCACTGGTTGACTTCCTAACAACCACAGTTGTTCTTCACATACAAATGTTCTATTTATGAATTGGACTATAAAGCATAACTTTATGAATGTATTAACATTAATTCGAGGCATGAAGTCATAAACTGTTCTTGGCTCATTTGTCGGCCTTTGCGCTGCTGCACGGCTTGCTAATATGTTGCAACTTAATGTTAGGAACCAGGCTTTGTTGGCTCCTGCTGCATCGGGGGCCTAATAAAAGCAATGGTGCAGCTGAGGACAATTCTCCTTCCTCTGCTCTACTTGCAGATGCTGCACATCACCATGCCCCCTCCCCCATTGCTCCCCCCACATGTCTTACTCGTTGTCTCTGTCTTTCGTTCATGCCCCTTTCATATTTCATAGCCCGCCGTGGCTTCCTCCGTCCTCTTTTCCGTCACTTCTTTCACCAACACTGGAGAAAACAGACAGGAGATAACATAACAACATCTGAAATATAAACGTCATTATTAAATAGAACCAGCGTGAAGGTTCTGTTACGTTTCCTATCGAGTATGTGCTGCGTCTCACCAGTCTGACAGTCTGTGGATCTGTGGGGGTTTTATGACATAATGAATACTCATTCTTTGCTTTTTTGTAAAGAAACCTGGAAGAGTAAAACACACACAACACAAATGTTGTTTATTAAAACGGCTGTATGACTATGCTCTTATCATGTTGTATTACTTTATTGCAATAATTTCACAAAATCATTGCTCTCTTTTAGAAAAAAAAAGAGGAATAAATCATAATAACAGTAAATGTCATATAAATACAATTATACATCTATAAATAAATATATAAGTAATAGTAATACAACACTAACAAAATAGGTACATAAAAAATGTATAAATAATAAATAAAATAAATAACAAAAAAACACAAAACATTGTTCCATCTCAACAGTGGAAGAAAGGCCCGTCATTTGGTTTTCCATTACTTTATTGCAATAATTGTACAATGTTATACAATATAATGACTTTTATTATTGCCCTTTAAAAATAATAAATAATAATAGTAATTAAAAAAAAATAATAATAAAACATAAATAATAATAATATTACAGTGAATGTCATGTATATGTGTATATATATATATGTATATATATATATATATATATAATATTTATAATAGATAACATAACAAATAAGTAACTTAATGAAAAAAATGATTGACAAATATTAGTCACACATAACAAACACAAGTAAGTACAGAAAAAAAATAATAGATCAATGATAGTGAAACAAACAAGCAAAAAAATAATCCCATCTCAACAATAGAAAAAAATACCCCACCATATTAATTCTTTAGTTTTCATTTTTTCATTACTTTATTGCAAAAATTCCACAAATGTATACATTACATTGACATGCAACATTGCACAACCTTATTTTAAAAAAAAAGGATTACAGTGAAAGTCAAATATTAAAAATAAAAATAATAATAAAGAAAATAAGTACAGAAAAAAAGATAAATTATGTAAATAAAAAACAAACAAATATAGGTACAGAAAAAAATGTATAAATAAAAAAGTCGTTCAAAACCAAATAAAACAAAAGAAATCCTCCCATCTCAACATTGGAAAAAATGCCCCACTTATTATTTTTGTTGTTATTTATTTTTTTCATTACTTTTTTGCAACAGTTTTACAAAATATTGACCTTTAACATTGCTCCTGCCAGTAACTACAGTAAATATCATACTTTTGTTTAAAACAAAATAATAATAAATAAAAAAAAAATTTAAAGTACAGAAAAACAAATAGATTAATAATGTAAATAAAAAAGATAAAAATATGCAGTATGTACAGAAAAAAAATATAAATACATAATTGTCGTACAAAACAAACAAGCACAAATATGTCCATATCAACACCGTCAAAAATGTACCTCTTATTAATTTGTATTTATTTTTTTTATTCATTACATTATTGGAATAATTTCACACAATTATACAATATATTGAACTTTAACATCGCTCCCCTTTAAAAAAAAAAAAGAATAAGCAATAATTACAGTTAAGGTCATATGTGTATATATATATATATATATATACATTTTCTACCGCTTATTCCCTTTTCGGGGTCGCGGGGGGCGCTGTCGCCTATCTCAGCTACAATCGGGCAGAAGGCGGGGTACACCCTGGACAAGTCGCCACCTCATCGCAGGTCAAACACAGATAGACAGACAACATTCACACTCACATTCACACACTAGGGCCAATTTAGTGTTGCCAATCAACCTATCCCCAGGTGCATGTCTTTGGAAGTGGGAGGAAGCCGGAGTACCCGGAGGGAACCTACGCTTTCACGGGGAGAACATGCAAACTCCACACAGAAAGATCCCAAACCTGGATTTGAACCCAGGACTGCAGGACCTTTGTATTGTGAGGCAGACGCACTAACCCCTCTGCCACCGTGAAGCCTATATATATATATATATATATATATATATATATATATAAACCCTATTTCCATATGAGTTGGGAAATTGTGTTAGATGTAAATATAAACGGAATGCAATGATTTGCAATTCGTTTTCAACCCATATTCCGTTGAATATGCCACAAAGACAACATATTTGATGTTCAAACTGATAAAACAAAAAAAAAAAAGTGCAAATAATCATTAACTTTAGAATTTGATGATAAAGTTGAGGAATGTTCATCAAACACTTATCTGGAACATCCCACAGGTGTGCATGCTACTTGGAAACAGTTGGGTGCCATGATTGGGTATAAAAGCAGCTTCCAAAAAAAGCTAAGTGTTTCACAAACAAAGATGGGGCGGGGGTCACCACTTTGTAAGCAAATTGTCAAACAGTTTTAGAACAACATTTCTCAACAAGCGATTGCAAGGAATTTAGGGATTTTACCATCTACGGTCCATAAAATCATCAAAAAGTTCAGAGAATCCGGAGAAATCACTGCAAGTAAGCGATGATATTATGTACTTTTGATCCCTCAGGCGGTACTGCATCAAAAACCAACATCAGTGTGTAAAGGATATCACCACATGGGCTCAGGAACACTTTATAAAACCACTGTCAGTAACTACAGTTGGTCGCTGCATCTGTAAGTACAAGTTAAAACTCTACTATGCAAAGCCAAAACCCATTTATCAACATTATCCTGAAACGCCGCCGGCTCGGCTGGGCCCTAGCTCACCTAAGATGGACTGATGCAAAGTGGAAAGGTGTTCTGTGGTCTGACGAGTACACATTTCAAATTATATTTGGAAACAGAGAAATAACCTTAGGATTGTTATAGACGCAAAGTTTAAAAGCCAGCATCTGTGATGGTATGGGGGTGTATTAAATAGTGCCCAAGACATGGGTAAGTTACACATCTGTGAAGGCACCATTAATGCTGAAAGGTCCATACAGGTTTTGGAGCAACATACTTTGTCATCCAAGCAACATTATCATGGACGCCCCTGCTTATTTCCGCAAGACAAGTATTAGAACAGCGTGGCATCCTAAAAAAAAATATATATATATACATATACATATATATATATATATATATATATATATATATATATATATATACATATCCATCCATCCATTTTCTGCCGCTTATTCCCGTTTGGGGTCGCGGGAGGGCGCTGGCTTGTATATATATATATATGTATATATATATATATATATATATATATATATATATATATATATATATATATATATGTATATGTATATATATATATATATATATATATATATATATATATATATGCTTGCAGCAACATATATAATAAGCCAGTGTCTTTAAGTCTTCAACACGGGAGGTAAGAGGTGGCACTCTGGATTTTAACATCTTGTCCTGTGTATTTGGAAACATTCCGTCTGGAGTCATCCAGTGACTGCTGTGAATAGAGTGGATGACAATAAGGGAAAGACCATGTGACTGCTGGAAAGACTGCTGACAGGAGGAAATATACCTCACCGGGGCAGGCATAGGCTAGCTACTCATGTCGGCAGGATCCAATAAGTATTTTGGAGACACCCACCAATTGCCACAAACTCAACTAAAGACGGAACACCCCTAGAGTCTGCGGAGCGGGGGCGAAAGATTACTTATCAACGGATACCATGGTTTTAGACCCAGGAACGGAAATGACTACGAGGAAGACCGGCACTGAACAAGAACCAGGCAGAGCATTACCATCAATATTGGAGAAAAGGCTCCAGGTCTGTTCCTGTGGTTGGAATAAAATAACATCTTCGCGGGGCTTGAAAATACATCAAGGAAAGAAAGGGTGCATGAGAGAAGGAAAACAGGGATCTCACATTGATATGTACTTCTTGAGAAGTCAATCAAATCAATCGAATGAAGTCCAGCAACTGGAGTCTCACCAAAGCTTGCAGGGCATCAGCCGCCCTGAGGAACAAAACTCAAGCACATTGACAGATGCACACAAAGGTGCAGAGCCCATCCAGCCAAGGAAACCTGCAGTGGAAAAGAAGTTCAGTGTGCGAAAACCTTGGGTGAAATGGCCCGAAGCCTCCGAAAAGAAAGAATGGGCAATCATAAACTCAGACCTAATCACCAGAATGAAATTCAAGGCCTCAATATCAAGAAGCATCTCCATCATCAGAGGCAGACTGACAGAACAAACAAAGGTTTCTCATTGGTGAAGAACCCATTCCAACTGTGTCGGAGAAGCCAATTAAGACTGCCAAGGTGGTATGACTCAAATCTGAAGGACACTGAGTAAGCAGACAAGCTAAGGCAAGAAGTGACCAAAGGTCTAAAGAACATTGACAAATGTATGCTGCCTAGCAAGCCGAAAATCTGGTGCCTCTAGTTCGGGTTACTACCCCGCCTCACGTGGACACTAACCATGTATGGTATCTCCTTCACCAGAGTAAAGAAAATGGAAAGAACAAACAGCTCTTACGTAAGAAAGTAGCTAGGTGTCCCTCGATGCCTGAGCAGCATCGGCCTTTATGGCCATGGATTACTTGAACTGACTCTCTCTAGCCCGACAGACGAGTTGAAGTGCTCCAGAGTGAGGCTCGAGATGACCGTAACCGAGTCGAAGGATACTGTGGTCTGAGCTGTTTCCCCAAATCTGACAGCAGAGAAGAAGTGGTCACCTAAGAATGCAGTACAACAGGCAAAATCTGCTTTTCACCACACTGACATTGTGGGCCTAGTCCAGCATGGAAAAGCCGGTTTGGGACTTGGAGGGAAACGATCTTCTAGGAGCAAGGCATCCTCTGCCAAGCGGCACAAGCTGCTCGTGGCCGAGGTCAGTCAACAGGAAGAGTCGAATACATAGGCCAAGGCTGTGGCACAAGCTAAGCAGGGCCAGTGGACAAGGTGGGAAGGGGTGGAGGAACGGAAGATCAGCTGAAGGGACATATGTGAGATGGAATCGAGTAGAGTAAGTTTCCTACTTCGAACAACCTATGATGTCCTTTCCACCCCCAAAAACCTCAACCAATGGCTGGGTGAGGATCCATCATGCCCCCCTGTGCTCAACACCAGCTACACTCAGACACATCCTCACTGGGTGTAAAGTGAGGCTCTCCCAAGGATGATACACATGGAGACACAACAAACTACTCAAATGCTTGGCAGCAACCCTGGAAAGCAGAACAACCAACAACTCCTTTCCACCCAGGACAGCCAACCTGAATATGCCAGTTGCCATTGTTAGAGAGGGGAAACGAAGGCAACGAAAGACACCATCAAGGCACATGTTGGGACAGCTGGAGGTAGCCCAGGACTGGCAGATGTTGGGGGACGTGTATAAGAAACTCATCGTTCCACCAGAGATAGCAATTACTAACTTGCGGCCTGACCTAGTCCTGTGGTCTAACTCCCAACACATTGTGTACTTCGTTGAACTCACAGTCCCTTGGAAGGATGCGGTGGAGGAAGGTTTTCAGCAGAAAAAGCTCCGGTATGCAGAGCTCGCTGCAGAGGCTGAACGGCGAGGCTGGAGAACACAAGTCTGCCCTGTAGAAGTTGAATGTCGGGGCTTTGTGGCAACATCAACAATAAGGCTGATGAGGGACCTGGGAGTTGGCGGTCAAGCTCTACGTTAGGCCATACAGTAAACATCGTGGGTGGCAGAGCGGAGCAGCAAGTGGTTCTGGCTAAAGAGGAAAGACCCCAACTGGTCTCCAAAATAAATCATTACTCATGATGAGGCTGGGCAGATGTAGAGGGGGGTGCTTCTGGTACGCCAGAATGCACCGCTGAACCTACTTGATGAGTCATGGGCCCAGTCAGCGAAATGTCCATGAGAGAAGGAGCCCACTTAAAAACCCTAATGATGTCCAGCCTGCAGCAACATAGATAATAAGTCAGTGTCTTTTAGTCTTCAACACGGGAGGTAAGAGGTGGCACTCTGGATCTTAAAATCTTGTCCTGTGTATATATATATATATATATATATATATATATATATATATATATATATATATATATATATATAATGGCCCTGCGATGAGGTGGCGACTTGTCCAGGGTGTACTCCGCCTTCCGCCCGGGTGCAGCTGAGATTGGCTCCAGCGACCCCCTGCATCCCCAAAAAAAGGGACTAGCGGTAGAAAATGGATGGATGGATATATACAATAAAAATAAGTTAACAAGGTCAGTGGCTGACTTGTCCGCTGAGTATGCCGGCTTTGCAAGAACTGGGATGGTTTCAGCGTGTACAGGTTTTTGCAGCATAGGGTCGTGCACTGTCAGGCTGCAACATGAGGTGATAGTCTCGGGTGAACAGCAAAATAATGGGCTTCAGGATCCCGCCCCGATATCGCTGTACATTCAAAATGCCATCGATAAAATACACTTGCGTTCGTTGTCCATAACATACGCCTGCCCATACCATAACTCCACCCCTGCCATGGGCTACACCAGTCACAACATTGAATTCAGCAAACCACTCTGTTACACTACACCACACTCGCTGTCACCCATTTACACTAAACAGTGAAGAGAACACTTCTCCAACGAGCCAGACGCCATCAAATACGAGCATTTGCTCACTCAAGTCGGTAGCGTTGAAGAACTGCAATCAGGTCGAGACCCAGATGAGGATGATGAGCATGCAGATGAGCTTCCCTAAGACAGTTTCTCTCAGTTTGTGCAGAAATTATTTGTTTATGTAAACCAATTGTTGCAGCAGCTGGTCTCAGACGATCATGGAGGTGCACCTGCTGGATGTGGAGGTCCTGAGCTGGTGTGGTTACACGTGGTCTGCAGTTGTGTGGTCGGTTAGATGTACTGCCAAATTCTCTGAAAAACCTATGGAGACGGCTTATGGTAAACAAATGAACATCCAATTCGCAACAACTCTAATACATGCATACACATGGTGGAATGCACTCATTTATGAGCTGATCGCTGCACATTCTGTTGACGTTTTTTTTTTTAATCCAGTTTGAAACACATTTAAGTGTGCATTCCTATAATATTAAATTGTCATTTTTCATCATTTGATATAACGTTGTGTAATTTTTTGGAATGTTTTTGTTGTTGCATTAAGCTCTATGCTTGTTTTTATCATACTATTTGTATTTTAGACATGAAGAGCACTATGTGAGCTCTCTCTGTGAGAAGTATCAATAAAATATTCTTACAATATTGACCTACATTCTATGTATCATTGATTATATTACAGAAATATTCTGGTTATAATTGATTAATTATGTCCATTTTATCTCTAATACCCAATGTTATTCTTTCCATTTCTAGATGTGCATATTTTTTTCTGAGGTCATTTCTGCATGAAACATAATTATTCATGCTCCAAAGCTCCTATTCTTTGTGAAAAAAATACAAAAAAAAAAAAAAAAAGTAGTGTTTCCTTGGTAACTTGGGGCGGAGGGATTCACTGAGAGAAACCACAGGAAGTAAAAACTGCACTAATTTAAATATTGGCAGATATTAATAATATGGCTGTCCCGATTCGATATTGATATTGTATATTGGTTTGATATCATTAAAAAAAAGAAGTATCAGATTATATCAGTTTGCATCCTAAAATTCCGATACAAGAACTGCAGTTAACATTTAAATGTCCTCCAATAATATCACACAATGTCTTCTATTTTAGTCACGTTATTTATAACGAATGTGTGTGTGTGTGTGTGTGTGTGCGTGTGTGCGCGTGTGTGTGTGTGTGTGTGTGTGTGTGTGTGCGCGCGCGCGATGAGAGAGATAACGTTTCTTCAGTGTGCAACCCCCGCGGTCAGCAATCTCTGAAAAAATCCCAAACACGGAAATTCCCGGAAAAGATTAATTAGTTGTGTCGAGTAACTCCAGCTGTTATGTGGACAGCTAGACCAGAGGTATCCATAGTGCGGCCCGCGGCAAAAACGTTAGCATTCTAATATTAGCATGCTATTTTGTTTTTATTAATTTTGCAGGTATACACCTCAGCTTTAAATATTTTGTTACTTGATGAATGATACCTGTTAGCACGCTAATGTTAGTATGCTAACTTTTTTTTAGCAAATTTTCCAGGTATACACCTAGGTGGCAAGTATGTTGTTCCTTTGTGAATGATACATCTTAGCATGCTAATGTTAGTATGCTAAGATTAGTTTGCTAATTTTACAGGTACACACCTTGACGTTAAATATTTCGTTACTTGATGAATTATGCCTGTTAGCAGGCTAATGTTATAGTCTGCTAACTTATTTTTTTTTGCGAATTTTGAAGTTTTGTTACTTGATAAATGATACATGTTAGCATTCCAATATTATCATTCTGTTTTGTTTTTGTGATAATTTTGCAGATATTTACTATATTTTGTTACTTGATAACTGATACCTGTCAGAATTCTAATATTAGCATACACACATTTTTTGCAAATTTTGCAGGTTTACACCTCAGCGTCAAATATTTTGATATTTGATAAATAATAAATGTTATCCATCCATCCATTTTCTACCGCTTATTCCCTTTCGGGGTCGTGGGGGGCGCTGGCGCCTATCTCAGCTATAATCGGGCGGAAGGCAGGGTACACCCTGGACAAGTCGCCAGCTCATCGCAGGGCCAACACAGATAGACAGACAACATTCACACTCACATTCACACACTAGGGCCAATTTAGTGTTGCCAAATAACCTATCCCCAGGTACATGTCTTTGGAAGTGGGAGGAAGCCGGAGTACCCGGAGGGAACCCACGCATTCATGGGGAGAACATGCAAACACCACACAGAAAGATCCCGAGCTTGGATTTGAACCCAGGACTGCAGGAACTTCGTATTGTGAGGCAGACGCACTAACCCCTCTGCCACCGTGAAGCCCACCTGATAAATGTTATCTTTCCAATATTAGCTTGTTAATTTTGCAAATATACACCTCAGCATCAAACATTTTGTTACGTTATGAGTGATACCTGTTAGCATGCTAATTTTAGTATGCAAAATTATTTATATTTTTTCAGCTAATTTTGACATATTGGGGTACTTGATGCATGCTAATGTTAGCAAGCTTGCATTTTAAACACATTTTTGAGGTCCCCATGGTTCTTTAAAATGGATTCACATGAAAATGTATACCGAAATAGCATTTTCTAGTTCTGTGAAGGCAATTTACATATTGAATTGGTTTTGACGGGGGAAATTACCAAAATGTCCAGCGATTCGCTTGATTTTGTCAGTCTGTGGCCCTCAATGGAAATAGTTATAGCACTCCTGATGTAGATATTGCACGTCCAAACAAAATATGAAGTCCGTTTTCTGAAATTCAGTCAACTAAGAGAATGGTGCAGCACATGGCATTTAGAAGCTTCCATCTGCTGTGTGCAGATACGCTTGTGCTGCTGTGGTGTTTGTACTTTGGGCTTACATGCAGTGTTTCATGCAATGTTTGCCAACGTCTGCCATTAAAAAAACACAACGGGGGTCTCTAAGGGTCCGTCCAGAAGAGAAGAGCCTTGGGCTTAGTTTTTGTTAGATACATCATCTGCACTCACCAAGGAGATATACAGTTTTATATTTGTTACAAAAGACCATTTTTACAGGTGTATGCCAAAGTTTGTGTGACAATGTTTTGCACACTAAATTTCCACACACACCATGATGGTTTTCCCTTGCCTCCCGGATCAGCTCCTGTCTGTTCCGAGCAGCCTGGTGTGCCTGGGAATTTTTCCTTCTGCACTGTGGTTTCGATGTAGGAATTCCTCAGGAGGCATTCCGTCAGCCTGTTGGCGAGAATCTTGAAAAAGATCTTGCCTTCCACGCTGAGCAAGGACATGGTGCGGAACTGCGTCATATCACTTGCATTCTCCTCCTTTGGTATCCAGACACCCTCTGCATGGCGCTGCTACTTAGCAATCTCCACACAGAAAGATCCTGAGCCAATGAACAAACCCAGTACATTCGTATTGTGAGGCACACGCACTAAACTAAAGAAGAACAACAAAAACTATTTTGGTTAAAAAATGTTTTGTAACAAATGGCTTTTTTTTTTCTTTTCCCCAATCTTTAATTTTTTAATTTGCAGATCTGAATCATTTTGTTTTGCAAAAAACAAACAATACATTTTGTCTAAAGTTTTGGTTGCGAAAAATAAAAAAAAAACTTAAAATTTGAAGAACATTTAAAATATTTGATTTTTCAACAAAACCAGTATTTTGATAAAAAAACAAAAAACAACTAAAACAACTAAATAAACATTTTTTCAAACCATTATTTTTTTTGCAGATCTTGACTATTTTGTATTGCAAAACACAAACAAACTACATTTTGTTTGATTGTTTTCTTAAATTTTGGTTGCAAATGGCAAACAAATTTGAAGGACATGTAAAGAACATTTAAATTATTTGATTCATCAAAAAACAACAACAATGAAACGTTTTTGCAAACTATAATTTTTTTATTTGCAGATCTGGATTATTTTATTTTGCAAAAAACAAACAATAAATTGTGTCTGAATTTTTTCAAGTTCTTTTTAAGTTTTGGTTGCCAAAGGCAAACACATTTTAAGAAAATGTAAAAAACATTTTTAAAATCTTTGATTTGTCAACAGAACCAGTATTATGGTAAAAAAAATTTAAAATGTATATTTGCATTTTCGGTTGCAGATCTGGATTACTTTGTTTGAAAAAAACCCCAAAAAAACAAGCAAACAATTTTCTTAAATTAATTAAAGTTTACTTTATTTATTTTTTTAAATTTTGGGTGTGAAAATAAATGGGAATTGGAATGGGAGCAAACTTTTTAGGTCAACATCTATTGCTATTAATACTGAATTTAAATCATTTCAACACCCCCTTCAGGCCTTTGATCTCCCCCCTCTCCTATGATCACACTCCTCCAAATTGGACTGCTGCGGCACACATCTAATGTAGACCTCCTGACACGTGGATAGCCCACTTCATAAAGGCATGGAGATCCGCTTGTTCGTCTGAGTGGAGCAGCTTCAGTGCATGTTAAGTCCACGACAGCGCTGGATAATGAGTCCGAGCAGTCCTGCAGTGTCTTTTCTTGTGTGTGATATCATGTGCGATACAAGCAGTCTTGCAGTGACCTTTACTTGTGTGTGATATCATGTGCGATACAAGCAGTCCTGCAACGTGTTTACTTCTGTGTGATATCATGTGCGATACAAGCAGTTCTGCAGGGTTTCTTTTTTGCCCCAGTCATTTACAAAAGCTAAAAGCTGCTAGGCAACAACAACGAAGCCGGAAGTGTCCAACATGAGGCTCCATGGCCATTTGATAATTTTTAAACGGCCTGCGGCAAATTCCAGAAACACGATTCCAAAAGAAAAACCATAAAAACTGCAATAAAAGAACATAAAATGTGAAATGTAAGGAATAAAAGTGGTAATATTTGACTCTAATTACGTAACTATAATTACAATAACTAATGCTTGCTGTTGTTTCTCTAAAACCCCTATTGCTCATAAAACAATAATGAATCAAAATCAATGTTGTGAATTACTTCAAATCAAATATTTCACTTTGAAATATTTATTTGGTAAAATATTGACTAATTTGTGTTTTCTGTAAAAAAAAATATCGTTTTCATGACAAAAAGGGCACAAAACTCGGCCCACTGCCCAAAAAAATTTCAGCCCAAGTGCCCCCTACATCAAAGAGTTCAGGGATCTTTAATCTGGAGATTTGAGCGTTGAAAGAAAAAAATCATGTATGATTTATTTTTAACAATTTTATGGGTCTTCGAAGACCCCTGAGAATTTTAGTGTATTTTTTTTAAACAGTCATTGCTCTAAAAATTATATAAAATAAAAATCAATATAACTCTATGAATTATAGACCTATTTAAAGACCCACTTACTTCACATCAACTATTACTAATAAGATTTTTTTTTAGGAGAGGGGGGATTAAAAAAAAAGATTAACATTGTTTTTTCAATTTGTCATTGTATTTCTACAATAACATTTTGGTGGCACTTAATAAAGCAAGACGAAACAAAACGAGAAGAACCGACAGCTTAAAACGGTACAAAACAATATAAACTGTACACAGTAAAAGAGTAAAAAAAGACTTAGTATAACTAGGTGAAAAGTATAAAGTAAAATGTTGCATATTTTGTGATTCCTGCTGAAAACGCATCACATCAATATCAGTATCACTACAATGTGTGCCATTTCAACAAAATGAGTGCAATGTGGTCAGCAGAAGGTACGCCACATAAAAGTATCTCAGATATCTTTGGAGCGCTGACGATTCCGTCAATTATTTGTTGCATAGAATTCTTCTTAGGCACTCCTTCATCTTTTCGCATGTGTTCATCACACGAACGTTTGCAGCGTGGCCTCACTGACATGAGGTCAGATGTTGTGGACTAAAAAACAGTGGTGGGCGTGAAACATCTCATTTGCTTCATCTTCTCGTACTTCTTTATGTCCGTCCATAGCCGCCATGAACTACTTTTCTTACAGCCTTCTTTGCCCCGGGAAGTGTCTGACTTATTTGTGTGAAAATCTCGAACTTCTTGGGGGGGAGAAAAAAAACTAAACAGTCGGAATGGGATTCACATGGCTCCATGTTGTTACGATTTACCTGACACATGAAACGTGACAAATTAGGGGGTGTACTTGAAATGTGTTTTATGGCAATTTCCACTTCAACCATAGCATCAGTTGTTATGGAGGGTGGCACTCTCCATCCTTTTCAGTGGACTGCAAGGCAAAATGACTAACCCCGCCCCTCTTCTTCCTCTCACGGGATCTCCAACCAAATCCGGCCCGCCAAAAGTTCTCCTTTGGTCCGCTGAACATCACCCAAATAGGAACAATGCAAACTCGGTAGCACACGACATTGATACAAAGTTGATTTTCGTACACATCCTTTAAAACTGACTGAAACAACGTTGTAATACAGTTGTATTTGTAAATTGAGACAATGGTGATGTCTAACATCAGATCCACGTTGCTGGTTGGGGAATGACCAAATTTCAATCATCAAATCAACGCTACAGCCTAATATTGATTAAACGTTGTTAGGAAGCACGTTGTTTCAATGTTGTGTTTGTGTTGTAGAATATCGGTTGGGAAATTACCACATTTCAAAGGTCAAATCAATGTCAGAATCCAACATTGATTTAACGTCAAAAAGCATGTTGTTTCAACGTTGTACTTGTGTTGTAGAATAATGGTTGAGAAATTTCCGTAATTTAATGGTCAAATAAACGTCAGAACCTGATATTTATTAAATGCCATCAAAAAGTATGTTGTTTCAACATTGTATTTGTGTTGCAGAACATTGGTTGTGAAAAGACCATAAATCAATGGTTAAATCAACGCCAGAACCCAACATTGACTAAAAGTCATCAAATACCATATTGTTTCAATGCTGTGTTTGTGTTGTAAAATATTGGTTGGGAAATGACCATATTTCAATGGTTAAATCAATGTCAAAACCTGATATTGAATAAACGTTGTCGAAAAGCATGTTGTCTCTACGTTGTATTTGTGTTGTAGAATATTGTTTGGGAAATTACCATAGTTCAATAGATAAATCAACGTCAGAACCCAACATTGAAATGGTCAAATCAACTTTAGTAACAGCATTGATTAAACGTTGTCCAAAATTGTTTTATTTCAACGTTATGTTTGAGTTGCAGAATATTGTTTGGAAAATTACCATAGTTCAATGGTCACAGCAACGTCAGAACCCAACATTGAATAAATGTTGTCAAAAAGCATGTTGTTTCAACGTTGCAATTGTCTTGTCGATTATTGGTTGGGAAATGTCAAAAAAATTAAATGGTCATATCAACTCAGAACCCAAACATTGATTAAACGTCGTCAAAAAGTATGTTGTTGGCACCATCGACACGGAAGAAAAATCTAAATAAACCGCTAAAATTGGACCTTTAACAGTAACTAGACATTAAAGTATGAACATATTGAAATTGCTGACTTCAGGATGTATACTAACACAATCTTAGCCATTTATTTTGAGAAACTCTCTGGCGATCAAAGTGTGTTTACAAAATGCAGGACTGAAATTGACCAGTAGAGGGGGATAATACACCTTAGGTTTAATTATGATGGGCCACATTTATTTTGTGCAATGTCTGCTGTGGGTATTGTTCAATTTTGTATATGCATTGACATCTGTAAAAAAAAAAAAAAATTGGTTAGTAAATCTTTTTTTCAAATCTGGATTATTTTGTTTTGCAAAAAACAAACACCCAAACGCCTCCCTAGGGAGGTGTTTAGGGCACGTCCAACCGGTAGGAGGCCACGGGGAAGACCCTGGCTGGACACGTTGGGAAAAATATGTCTCCCGGCTGGCCTGGGAATGCCGCGGGATTCCCCGGGAAGAGCTAGATGAAGTGGCTGGGGAGAGGCAAGTCTGGGTTTCCCTGCTTAGGCTGTTGTCCCCGCGACCCGACCTCGGATAAGCGGAAGAAGATGGATGGAGATGGAAACAACAGAGTATGTTTAATTCTCTTAATTTTGTATAACTTTTGGTTGGGAAAGGTAAACAAACTTTAAGAAAATGTAAAGAACATTAAAAAAAATGCGGATTTGTCAACAAACAAAAGTGGTGTTTGCAAAACTTTTTTTTTTTTAATTTTTATATAATTATTTTGTTAGGAAAAAACAAAACAAAATAAAACATGCATTTTCTTAATTTTTATTTTGAGTTTTGTTTGCAAAATAAATGAAAAACAAACCACCACCAAACCTATTTTGTTAATGTAAAATACACGATAAACATTATTTATATATCATGGAATGTTTATATTATGTATATATTTTCAGTCTTACAAACCTAAATGGTGGAAGAAGTGTAAAGAAATAAAACTGAGAATGAAAAATAATTCTAAATAAGGAACATCACTCCCCTACAAAACTTCGGAACTGCTGTTTCTTCATGCTGTTAACTATCTGTCAAGCTGCACACACTGTACAGTGTGTTTGCAATAAATTAAACACAGTCTCAAAGGAATATAACCTGCGGAGGAACTTTTTCACGAAACATCCTAATTTCCACATCCGGCCCCTGGCCCTTGAAACTTCATTATGTAGTTGAATAGTCCTGCTCTCTGGGCACATTTTGTGTCTCCGTTAGATATTTTTTTGGGATGTATATATATATATATATATATATATATATATATATATATATATATATATATATATATTGATTTTATTTTATCATTTTTTCATTTTATTTTTTCTTGTAATGTATTTGTTTTTATGTGGATTCACTTTTCTGGTTGATTTTTCTAAATCAGTGGTTCTCAAACTGCCACCTCAGAAAAACCTTGGCTCCCCAACATTAAAATACAGTAGCGTAGTCGGCCTAACTATTCATTAAAACAAGACAGAGGTTTAATTTAACAAGTATATTTTATTACATTTTATTTTAAATATGTGTTTGAATATGGTAATTGGAAAAACCGAACTTTAATTAAGTAATTCTAAGTCGTACCACCCGACGGAGTCCGTGTACATGTACGAAAGTTTGAGAATCACTGTTTTAAAGGGTAGTAGTTCCAACGTACACACAACAGGTATATTAACATAATTTTGTACTCACATTTTAATTATGCACTGAAATTTTATTGTCGTTTTATTTATACTTTTTAAATATATATTGTTAATCCTTTCTGAGCTGAGCTGCCCCTTATCGTAGTAGTGGAGTTTGTGTGTCCCAATGATCCTAGGAGCTATGTGGTCCAGGGGCTTCTATGCCACCTGGTAGGGTCTCCCAAGACAAAATGGTCCTAGGTGAGGGATCAGACAAAGAGCAGCTCAAAGACTTTTATGAAAAGTACACTAGACTGTACAACTCCAATAAAGTACTTTTTAAATTTGATCTCAATTCTGTACACGGCTGCTGGAATTGTAATTTTCCTGAGGGAACTCTCCTGAAGGAATCAATAAAGTACTATCTATCTGTCTGTCTGTCTGTCTGTCTGTCTGTCCGTCCGTCCGTCCGTCCATCCATTCATCCATCCATCTATCTATCTATCTATCTATCTATCTATCTATCTATCTATCTATCTATCTATCTATCTATCTATCTATCTATCTATCTATCTATCCATCCATCTATCTATCTATCTATCTATCTATCTATCTATCTATCTATCTATCTATCTATCTATCTATCTATCTATCTATCTACAAATCGAGGATCTAGATTTCTCTCGCCCGGACACAGCTCACCGGGGCTCTCCTCTGAAACCAGGCCCAGAGGTGGGGCACGATGGCGAGTGCCTGGTGGCCGGGCCTGCCCCCATGGTGCCCGGCATTGCCCAGCCCGAAGAAGAAACGTGGGTCCCCCCTTCCAATGGGCTCAACACTCATGGGAGGGGTCATAGAGGTCGAGTGCAGTGTGAGCTGGGCGGCAGCCGAAGACAGGGCACTTGGCAGTGCTGATCCTCGGCTACATAAGATAGCTCTTGGGACGTGGAACGTCACCTCGCTGGGAGGGAATGAGCCTGAGCTGGTGCGCGAGGTGGAAAAGTTCCGGCTAAATATATTCGGACTCACTTTGACGCACAGCAAGGGCTCTGGAACCTGTTCTCTCAAGAGGGGCTGGACTGTCTTCCACTCTGGCATTGCAAGCAATAAAAGGCGACAGGCTTGGGTGGCAATTCTTGTTGCCCCCTGGCCCAAAGCCTGCACGTTGGACTTTAACCCTGTAGACAAGAGGCTAGCTGACTACCCGCTCTTTTTGGATTCTCTTGAGGGAGTACTGGAGAGTGCTCCCTCAGGTGATTCCCTTGTTCTGCTAGGGGACTAAAACGCTCATGTCGGCAACGACAGTGAAACCTGGAGAGGGGTGATTGGGAAAAATGGCCGCCCGTATCTGTACCCATGTGGTGCTTTGTTATTGGACTTTTGTGCTTGTCACGGATTTTCCATAACAAACACAATGTTCAAACATACGGGTGTCCATATGTGCACTTGGCACCAGGACACCCTCGGCCGCAGTTACATGATTGACTTTGTTGTTGTGTCATCGGATTTGTGGCCTATATTTTGGACACTCGGGTGAAGAGAGAGGCAGAGCTTTCTACTGTTTACCACCTTCTGGTAGGCTGGCTCCGATGGTGGGGGAGGATGCCTGACAGAACTGGCAGGCACAAACGCATTGTGAGGGTCTGCTGGGAATGTCTAGCAGAGTCTCCTGTCAGAGAGGGTTTCAATTCCCACCTCCGGAAGAACTTTGAACATGTCATGAGAGAGGTGCTGGACATTGAGTCCGAGTGGACCTTGTTCCCTGCCTCTATTGTCGAGGCGGCTGATTGGAGCTGTGGCCGCAAGGTGGTTGGTGTATGTCGTGGCGATAATCCTCAAACCCTCTGGAGGACATCAGCGGTGATGGATGCCGTAGAGCTGAAGAAAGAGTCCTATCGGGTCCTTTTGGCTCATGGGACTCCAGAGGCAGCGGACAGGTACCGACAGGCCAAGCGAAATGTGGCTTCAGCGGCCGCGGAGGCAAAAACTCGGACATAGGAGGAGCTTGGGTAAGCCATGGAAAACGACTTACGGGCGGCTTCAAAGCGATTTTGGACCACTATCCGTTGCCTCGGGGGGAAGCAGTACACTGTCAACACAGTGTACGGTGAGGATGGTGTGCTGCTGACCTTCTAAATCCCACCAACATGTCTTCCTATGAGGAAGCAGTGACTGAGGAATCTGTGGCGGGCTCTCCTATCTCTGGGGCTGAGGTTGCGGAGGTTGTTAAAAAGCTCCTCGGTGGAAAGGCCCCGTGGGTGAATGAGAGCCGCCCAGAGTTCCTTAAGGGTCTGGATGCTGTGGGGCTGTCTTGGTTGACAAGACTGCAACATTGCGTGGACATCGGGGGCGGTACCTCTGGATTAGCGGACTGGGGTGGTGGTTCCTCTCTTTAAGAAGGGGAACTGGAGGGTCTGTTCCAACTATTGTAGGATCACACTCCTCAGCCTTCCCGGTAAGGTCTATTCAGGTATACTGGAGAGTAGGCTACGCCGGATAATCGAACCGCGGATCCAGGAGGAACAGTGTGATTTTCGTCCTGGTCATGGAATCGTAGACCAGCTCTATACTCTCGGCAGGGTCCTTGAGGGTGCATGGGAGTTTGCCCATCTAAATTACATGTGCTTTGTGGACTTAGAGAAGACATTTTACCGTGTCCCCCGGGATGCCATGTGTGGAGTACTCAAAGAGTATGGGGTATCGGACTGTCTGATTGTGGCGATCCGCTCCCTGTATGATCAGTGTCAGTGCTTGGAACGCATTGCCGGCAGTAAGTCGGACCCGTTTCCGGTGAAGGTTGGACTCCACCAAGGCTGCCCTTTGTCACCGATTCTCTTCATAACTTTTATGGACAGAATTTCTAGGCGTAGTCCGGGCATTGAGGAGATCCGGTTTGGTAGCTGCAGGATTAGGTCTCTGCTTTTTGCAGATGATGTGGTCCTGATTGCGTCAACTGGCCAGGATCTTCAGCTCTCACTGGATTGGTTCGCAGCCGAGTGTGAAGGGACTGGGATGAGAATTAGCACCTCCAAGTCCGAGTCCATGGTTCTCGCGGAGGGCGGAGTCCCATCTCCACGTCGGGGAGGAGATCTTGCCCCAAGTGGAGGAGTTTAAGTACCTCGGAGTCTTGTTCACGAGTGAGGAAAGAGTGGATTAAAAGATCGACAGGCGTTTTTAGTAATGCCGACGCTTTATCGATCCGTTGTGGTGAAGAAGGAGCTGAGGCAGAAGGCAAAGCTCTCAATTTACCGGTCGATATACGTTCTCATCCTCACCTATGGTCATGAGCTTTGGGTTATGATTGAAAGGACAAGATTACGGGTACAAGCGGTCAAAATGAGTTTCCTCGGCTGGGTCGTGGGTCTCTCCCTTAGAGATAGGGTGAGAAGCTCTGTCATCCGGGAGGGGCTCAGAGTAAAGTCGCTGCTCCTCCACATTGACAGGAGCCAGATGAGGTGGTTCGGGCATCTGCTCAGGATGCCACCCGAATGCTTACCTGGGGTGGTGTTTAGGGCACGTCCAACCGGCAGGAGGCCACGGGGAAGACCCACGACACGTTGGAAAGACTATGTCTCCCGGCTGGCCTGGGAACGCTTCAGGATCCCCCGGGATGAGCTGGACGAAGCGGCTGGGGAGAGCGAAGTCTCGGCTTGTCTGCTTCAGCTGCTGCCCCCGCGACCCGATGGATGGATGGTTGGATATCCATTAATACATTTTATTCTTACCTATTATTTGTGTATTATTTCCTATACCGTTAAAATGCTACACATTTTTTTAGTTGAGGGAAAATTTAAACTAGTGATGCTACTGCCAAAGCATGGAAATGTGTCACAATAAAAACACAACAAAACATGAAATTACAGTCAATATTTTGAAATAAATCATATCAATAGTGTAAAATTTGTGTAGATCAAATTATGTTGATCTATATCTTATCGTATAACTGAAAAATAAAAAAAGATTTAAAAAAATGATAATGAGCCATATGATCCAGCTCACTTCAAAGAGCCATAAATCCCATCTCTTGTCTCCATCTACAGTGTGAAGCCACTCGCCTAAGTGTTTAATAATCACCTCCATTACAGCAAAAAAACAACAATTACTGGTATCGTTATCACGTTCTATTATCACTGGAGGAAGATACTAAATATGTTACACAACGAGCGCAAGCAGGGAGCAGGCATGCTAATAGCTAAGCTAACCCCCTAAAGTATCTTAAAATAACACCAAGAAATAAGTGCTTAGTATTTTGTCGTTTTTGTTTACATTGACAACTTCAGGGAATAATTCCTTGGATTAAGAAGAACTTTGAGGATTTAAAAAAGAGTAGTAGTTTGTTTTGTTTAGTTATTATGTGCTATTGACTTTTTTTGATCAAACAATTGTATGTAATAATAGATACAGTAATATCAATAATTATCAACATCGACCGATACAACACACTAATAACGTAATACAGTAATATCAATAATTATCAATATCGACCGATACGAAACACTAATAATGTGACACAGTAGTATCAATAATTATCAACATCGACTAATACAAACACTATTCTTCAACCGGTTTAACCAGCCCGTGTCCTCTCCATTCCCCACTCCCCATCACAGCCACCCCCTCTTCTGCTCCCCTCAACGAACCTCCCCCCCAGCCATGGTAGCACCCCCCTCCACCACCTCTACGCAGACATTAGTCATCTCTGCGGACCAGGTCAGAGGTCAACTGAGGAAGCTACAGCCAAGGAAAGCAGCAGGCCCAGACAAGCTGTGCCCCCGACTCCTGAAGACCTGTGCTGCAGAACTGGGTGAACCACTTCAAAGGATCTTCAACCTCAGCCTGCAGCTGGGAAGAGTGCCCACCCTCTGGAAGACGTCAATCATCGTTCCAGTTCCCAAAAAGAACTGCCCCAGTGAGCTGAACGACTACAGACCAGTGGCGCTCACCTCTCATCTAATGAAGACATTGGAGCGGCTCTTTCTCAGCCTCCTCAAACCACAGGTGCAACATGCCCAGGACAGCCTGCAGTTTGCGTACCAGGCAGGCATTGGTGTGGAGGATGCTATCCTTTACCTGCTGCATCGAGCCCACTCACACCTGGATAAGGGAAATGCCACTGTGAGGATCCTGTTCCTGGACTTCTCGAGTGCCTTTAATACCATCCAGCCCCGCCTCCTTCAGGACAAGCTCTACAAAATGCGACTGAACCCCTGCCTGGTTGCCTGGATTTCAAACTACTTCACCGACAGGCCACAGTACGTCAGACTGAAGGACATCACGTCTGACACTGTGATCAGCAGCACCGGAGCACCGCAGGGAACGGTGCTGGCCCCTCTTCTCTTCACCCTGTACACCGCTGACTTCTGCTCCAACTCAGAGCTGTGTCACATCCAGAAGTACGCGGATGACACAGCCATCGTCGGGTGCATCAGGGACGGCAGAGAGGAGAAGTTTCGGAATCTGGTGAGGGACTTTGTTGTCTGGTGCCACACGAACCTCTTGCAGCTCAATCCATCAAAGACCAAGGAGCTGGTCATTGACTTATGGAGGTCGAGTCCACGGTCACAACCTATTGTGATCGAGGGAGTTGAGGTACAGACCGTGGACTCATTCAAGTACCTCGGGGTTTGGGTGGACAATAAGCTGGACTGGACTGTTGACACGGACCATCAGTACAAGAAAGGACAGAGCAGGCTGTACTTCCTCAGGAGACTGCACTGCTTCAACATCTGCAAAAAACTCCTGTGGCTGTACTACCAGTCTGTGGTTGCCAGTGTACTGTTCTACATGGTAGTGTGCTGGGGGGGCAGTACATATAAGAAGGACAGCTCCAGACTTGAGAAACTGATCAGGCGGGCCGGTTCTACAATCGGAATGAAACTGGACACACTGGTGACGGTGGCAGAGAAGAGGACTGTTGACAAACTAGTGAGCATCCTGGATGATGCCAGTCACCCTCTGCATAGCGTTATCAGTAGCCAGAGGAGCCTGTTCAGTGCTAGACTGCTTCATCCCAAGTGCAGGACTAATAGACTCAAAAACTCCTTTGTCCCACACGCCATTAGACTGTACAACTCCTCTCTGGGGCAGGGGGTGGGGGGTACTAGGATGACAGGGGATGCAAAACAATAACAGTGCAATACGTTTTCATTACATGGTCACTACTGCCTACTTCGTCTTGTTATAGTCTTATTTTACTGTTATATTTTTATTCCCATTGTTGCTTTTTAGTTTTTATTCTTATTGTAATATTTCTCTATTTTGTTTCCATTTAAACCCCCATTATTTACTTTTTACTTTTATTTAAATATATCTCAACTCTGTACACTGCTGCTGGAATTTTAATTTTCCTGAAGGAACTCTCCTGAAGGAATCAATAAAGTACTATCTATCCATCAAACTATCCATCTATCTATCTATCTATCTATCTATCTATCTATCTATCTATCTATCTATCTATCTATCTATCTATCTATCTATCTATCTATCTATCTATCTATCTATCTATCTATCTATCTATCTATCTATCTATCTATCTATCTATCTATCTAACTATCTATCTAACTACCAAAATTTGTGGTTCACGAGTCAAGTCCCTTTTTTGGGGGGACTTATGAAGTCAGGCTTAGTCAGCATGCTGCACCTGCGCCCCGTTGCCAGGTATTTGTGGCGTGCTGCTGGACGCCACTTCTGCTGTCAATTACACGAAGATGATGAATCGCCATCACATGTTTGCCGCCTTCTATCTGACGGCTTGCTGCTTACACACTCGCTCTATCCTCTCTGATTTCATTGTGCTGCTTTGTCCTTTCCTCCCTTCTCACACAAATCAACACAGACATTCTTCGTACTCACAACACAAAACACGCTCTTTAGTTGTAGAGTGCTTTGTGAGTCTAAGAGCCGCATTATTACTTGCCAGCTAGCGATAGGTGAGCTAGTTTCTAGCCAGCAATTAGCAATGCTTGTTGCCAGGTAGTGATTAACAAGCTAGTTACCCCCTAGCAAATAATGCGTTAGCTGCCAGCTAGCAATCAGCGGCACTAGCTGCTAGCTAGTGATAAGTGTACCAGCTAATAAATAGCAAGTAACTAGCTATTAACGGGTGATTAGTAAGGTAGTTACCACCTAGTGATTAGCAAGATGGTTGCCAGGTAGTGATTAGTGGGCGAGTTGCCACCTAGCAATTAATGCGCTAGTTGCCAGCTAGAATTTAGCTCCACCCACTGCTAGCTAGCGATAAGTGTGACAGCTACTAGCTAGCGATTAGCACGAAAGCTACTAACTAGCGATTAGTAAGCTAGTTTCCAGCTAGGTTAATAAGATAGTTTCTATCTACAAATTAGCATGCTAGTTGTCAGTTAGTGATTACTGGGCAAGTTGTCACGTAACAATTAGCAAGATTGTTGCCAGTTAGTGAGCTGGTTTCCAGCTAGCAATTAGCAAAATAGTTTTCCAGCTACCAATTAGGATACGAGTTGCAAGGTAGTGATTAAAGTGCTAGTTGCCACTTAGCAATTAATGGGATAGTTGCCAGCTAGAATTTAGTGCCATAAGCTATTAACTGGCGATTAGCAAGCTAGTTACCAGGTAGGGATTAGTGTCATAGGGTTTGTGTTGTCACAACACCCCTCGTGAAATGTTATGCCCCAGCAGCATAGAGGAAGTGGGCGTGTGTGATGTTCTGGGGCCAGTTGAACACAGTCGTACTAGAATAGGGGCGCTCACACTTTTTCTGCAGGCGAGCTACTTTTCAATTGACCAAGTTGAGGAGATCTACCTCATTCCTATTTATAATTTGTATTTATTTATTTATGAAAGAGACATTTTTGTTAACAAGTTAATGGTGTTTAATGATAATACAAGCATGTTTAACACACATAGATTCCTTTCTTTCATGAAGACAAGAATATAAGTTGGTGTATTTGATTCTGATGACTTGCATTGATTGGAATTAGACAGTGGTGCTGACAACGTCCGCATTTTCAAATGGAGGAAAAAAAAAGTCCTCCTTTCTGTCCAATACCAGATGAAAGTGGTTGGATTTGGCATCTCATTTGTCCAACTTGCATACTCATTTTTAAACACTTTGTTATGAGAGTGGCATATGTGTGTGGCCCTTTAATGTCTGGCAGCAGGTGAGTGACGTCAGTGAGCGTGCGGGTGGGCAAGCAAGTGAGAAAGCGGTCGTTGAGGGCGGGGGAGAAATACATTGGCATCAAACTCCGTAGCTTGCTAGCTTCTGCACGCTAGCTTTCTGAGACTCTTATTTTGTTAGCACAGGCAGGATGAAACAGGTCTTTTATGGTGAAGACAGGAACTGTGCAGTCGGTCTTTAGAGTTTTGACAGTAGGTACGGAGTCTCTAGAAATAAAATGTGTTTCTCTGCGTCCGCCCTGTTAGTGATTTTTTTCTTAAATATGAGCTCGCAGCAGCCAGCGTCATTTCACAAGATCCTCGGGTGCCGAGAATGTCAAACAACTGACGAAAGTGAAGTCTTGGTATGATTGATGATTGCTCATTTTTATCTCAAGCCAGGCATTTTTAATGCCTGGCTTGAGATCGACTGACACACCCTCCGAGATCGACGTAATGGGCACCCCTGTACTAGAATATACACTGTTGTCTCGAGTCTCATTATTCATACACACAAACATGGTGTCAGAAGTGACTAGTACCACACAACAAAGAAATAAATGACCAATTAGACCAGAAGAAAGGAAGAGTGCATTCTTTGTGAAAACCACTAAAGCTTCTTAAAGATAAAAGGACTGGACTCTTTCCACGATCCGTCAACTTGTTTACGTCACGGACACAGACACGTAGGATGGAATAGCACCTGTTCAAGAAGTCGCATTAATGGTAAGAAATAAGTATTTTGTTTATTTTGGCTTAGCCTCAAAATAACAATGTTATTAAAAAGAATAAGAGACTTATTATACTCTAAAAATGTTGGTATTTCTTAAAAAAGCACGCATATAGATGTATTCAGTGTTAAAAAAAAAATAAAAATTATATCGCTCTCACGGAAAAACTTTTAAAAATGGGTTGTTTGGCTCTCTCAGCCAAAAAAGTTCCCAACCCCTGTACTGGGTCATAAAATCAGTGTCAGTTGAGTCGGTCCATAGGTTGCCTGTAGGGATTTTTAATGTCCAGCAGATGTCAGTATTTAGTGACACAGTATTGACACTGTATCAATACAGTTTTGCAATGTGTCGAAACACATCATGACACCTCATCAACCCATCACTAGTATTGAGTAACTTGTCAAATAATTCAATGTCCTCTATTTCCTCAACTTCATGCTCTTAAGTGACTGCTCGCCATACGCAGTGTGCCTACCGTACACTAGGGGGCGACTGTGGTCATTTAAGTTGTTTTGCTACGTGAGAATGAAATTACAAAAGAAGAGAAGGCTACACGCTACAGGTAACTTTTAAGCTCCAGATCTAACAGACAGGTGCACATTTTCACTGCTTTTTGATGTTGTTGGGAATATTTTAATGTGTTTAAATGACACTTGTGGTTATTAAGATCATCAGAGACAGACAAAAAGATCGTTTTTATTAGTCAATTGTTTTAGGAGCTTTCTGTTCATCAGCTCTCGGGATGTGCTGGCGACATGTCACGTCATTAAAGTGTCTTCTTTGGTAACGCGCTGACACTTGTTAAACAAGTAGGTTTCTATTTTATCATATACTTAAAAATACTAACCTATTTCAGCTTCTACTTAATTGTGCTTGTTTAGTGTAAACAGTCCTGAGCCACCGGCTTCCTTGCCAGGTGCTTATGATTGGTGGGACGGAGATAAGTGTCAGTTCCGCTTACGTGTGATACGCCAAACACGCACATGATCATAACGATCGGAACGAAATTTAAAGTCCATCAATCAATCAAAGTTTATTTATATTGCCCTAAATCACGAGTGTCTCAAAGGGCTGCACAAGCCACAACGACATCCTCGGCTCAGATCCCACATCAGGGCAAGGAACAACTCAACCCAATGGGCTACAATGAGAAACTTTCTAGGGGACATTCAACGTGACGGAGTAAAAGTAGCATTTCTTCTTCACAAAAATACTCAAGTGAAAGTATGTTGCATTAAAACTACTCTGACAAGTACTATTCTTCGCGTTACTACCCACCTCTGCATGTTCGTTACACTTTTTGACCTAATCAACGCTTCATCCCAATGTTGACGTGCATAACCAGTTTGTTTGCATCTTTCCATCACATTATAATCTTTACCAAACTCCCGTGAAGAACACGGCCGCTATGTTTGGCTAGTGCTGCAAAGATTGCTGGGAAATAAATTGGTGTGGTAGAATTAAATGTCATTTCTGTCCATAATTGTGTGTGTGTGTGTGTGTGTGTGTGTGTGTGTGTGTGTGTGTGTGTGTGTGTGTGTGTGTGTGTGTGTGTGTGTGTGTGTGTGTGTGTATATATATATATTAGGGACGGCGTGGCGCAGTGGGAGAGTGGCCGTGCGCAACCCGAGGGTCACTGGTTCAAATCCCACCTAGAACCAACCTCGTCACGTCCGTTGTGTCCTGAGCAAGACACTTCACCCTTGCTCCTGATGAGTGCTGGTTGGCGCCTTGCATGGCAGCTCCCTCCATCAGTGTGTGAACGTGTGTGTGAATGGGTAAATGTGGAAGTAGTGTCAAAGCGCTTTGAGTACCTTGAAGGTAGAAAAGCGCTATACAAGTACAACCCATTTATTTATTTATATATATATATATATTGGAGTGAACGAATGATGGGTTCTCACTTCTCTGTGAGCGCTTTTAGTGTCTCTTCCAGGGGTCTCCAAACTACGGCCCGCAAGCCAGATACGGCCCGCCAGCGTCCAATATCTGGCCTGCATGTAGTCCCGAGTAAAATATATGTTTTTTAATTATAATTTTTTAATCCATTTTCAGCCCATCCATCAATCCATTTTCTGCTGCTTGTTACTCTTGGAGTCTCCAATCCGCTTAGCCAAATCATATTGTCTAAAAATGCATTTTCCCATCAATAAGGCTCTTTTAGTCAAGTAGTGCATGAGGGGAAAAAAGGGGGAAATCGTTGGGGAAATGTAAAATAGACTCCGAGTGTATTGTTTTTAAATATTAGTGGACATATGACTTTTTTTTGTTCAGTGTAAGAAAAAGGCAGTTGAGTTGACTTGAGTTTGAGTTTGAGTTCATTTCGAACATGCAAGCATACAACATGATACATCACAATTTCCAGTTTCTCTTTTCAACATAAAGGATTAGGAAGAAGCAGAGTTTATTTAGTTCTACCCGTTTTCATTTTACATAACATTTGCTAAAACTTTTGTTCATTTCCTGTTCCCAATTTATTCACAATATACTCTATAAGTAATCACAATAAAAATAAATAAATAAATAAATAATATTGGTGAAGTAAGTTATATTTCATATGATAAGTAAGATTATTTTGACAATGAATGAATGGATGGAATACATTCAGAATGTTTATCATGGTTCTTCTTTTTGTACTCTGTAAACACTTTTATGTTTGTGTGTATGTGTGTATGTATGTATGTATATATTAGGGGTGTAACTGTAACGATCTGTCACTTACTTTCTGATAGTTTTTCGTGTTTTGTACTTTGTTTCCTGTTCAGTGCTCTTATTTTGTCATACTTCCTGTTTACTCCGCTGAGCACTGTTTTTGTCACACTCGCCGTTGATTGGCAGCGGTCCTCAGCTGCTGTCAATCAACATAGGTCTATTTATGTTTCACTCGAGCACTCCTCAGTGCTCGAAGTTAAAACTATGTTGGGAACATCTCCATGCAAGACTGCTTTCTGTTTATATCTTTTACTTTGATGAAATTAAAATCATCTTACCTGCTTTCTGCTCTCCTGGATTTTTGCATACTTGAGGTCACACAACTGCAGCCATGCGACATCCCAACAGTAACTTCGAGCCAGAAAATTGTGACCTCGCGAGAATCCCTGTCGGCAATCCTCAGCCGACGTTCTGGACCGCACAATTCCTGGAGGACTTGAAGGCCAGGTTTGTGCGGTCCCAGCCTACAGACGCGGACCCTCTCCCCGCGGCAACGCCACCGGCTTCGGCTCTCCGACCGGCGCGTCCCCCGCCGCCATCTTTCCTCTCGGCTCAACGGCTGGCTACGGCTCTCCGACCAGCACGTCCGCCACTTCCTGCATGCCTCGCGGCTCCCGCGGCAACGCTACCGGCTACGGCTCTCCGACCGGCGCGCCCGCCTCCTCCTTCACGTCTCGCGGCTCCTGCGGCTCCGTCGCCGACTGCGGCTCTCCGACCGGCACGTCCGCCGCCGCCATCCTTCCCGTCGTCTGCTGAGCTGCTTCTCCCTGCTCCTACGCAGCTTCCAGCGGCTGCTCCCCGGCTGCTCTTTTTGCCAGCTCCCGCTCTCTTTTTTGGTCCGCCGAGAGCTCCAGTGGAGCCCACAGTGAGGTCGCTTTTGTCCTCCTGCTGGGACTTGGCACGGGACGTGTCTTCGTCCCTCCTCCTGGTCCCCTCCCGCCCGTCCCTGGTTTTCGCACCGGGGGACTCCGACGAGCAGGCACGTTTTCCCGCATGTGTGAACGGTGTCTGGCAGCCACCTAGTGGAGGGGGGCCCACTATACACTGCGGTGCAGCCAGGCACACACCGCTGTCATCCCCGCCAGCGTCTCCTTTCACGGAGACATCTACGTCCCTAGCGGGCTTTCGCACAGCTCCAACGCCGGCTCCACGCCTAGCCCCAACGCCGGCTCCACGCCTAGCCCCAACGCCGGCTCCACGCCTAGCCCCAACGCCGGCTCCACGCCGAGCCCCAACGCCGGCTCCACGCCGAGCCCCAACGCCGGCTCCACGCCGAGCCCCAACGCCGGCTCCACGCCGAGCCCCAACGCCGGTTCCACGCCGAGCCCCAACGCCGGCTCCACGCCGAGCCCCAACGCCGGCTCCACGCCGAGCCCCAACGCCGGCTCCACGCCGAGCCCCAACGCCGGCTCCACGCCGAGCCCCAACGCCGGCTCCACGCCGAGCCCCAACGCCGGCTCCACGCCGAGCCCCAACGCCGGCTCCACGCCGAGCCCCAACGCCGGCTCCACGCCGAGCCCCAACGCCGGCACTACGCACGGTTCCAACGCCGCCAAGAGCAGCACCACGCCGGGCTTCGTCACCGCCGGCATCCGCTATTCCTCGGCCAGCATTTGCTGCTCCTCGCCCGGCGTCATCTGCCGCTTTCACGCCGCCGATGACATCTGCAACAATCACGCCGTTGATGACGTCTGCCGCTTTCACGCCGCCGATGACGTCTGCCGCTTTCACGCCGCCGATGACGTCTGCCGCTTTCACGCCGCCGATGACGTCTGCCGCTTTCACGCCGCCGATGACGTCTGCCGCTTTCACGCCGCCGATGACGTCTGCCGCTTTCACGCCGCCGATGACGTCTGCCGCTTTCACGCCGCCGATGACGTCTGCCGCTTTCACGCCGCCGATGACGTCTGCCGCTTTCACGCCGCCGATGACGTCTGCCGCTTTCACGCCGCCGATGACGTCTGCCGCTTTCACGCCGCCGATGACGTCTGCCGCTTTCACGCCGCCGATGACGTCTGCCGCTTTCACGCCGCCGATGACGTCTGCCGCTTCCACGCCGTTGATGACGTCTGCCGCTTCCACGCCGGCACCAACATCGGCTCCTCAGCCGCCTCCTGCAGAGGTATCTGTTTTGGCTGCAGCCCCCGCCGCTTTGTCTGCTGTCTCCGGGCCTGCTTCAGCGCGCCCGCCTCCACGTCAGCCGCGGATGTGGCCGTGCCCTGGGCGTCCTCCTCGCGGGATGCACTCGTCTCTTTTTCGGCCAATGATGTGGCTGTTCCGTGGCCGCCCGCCCCGCCAGTTCCAGCGGCGCTCTACGCGCCGTCGCCACCTGACTTTCCCTCGCTGGCTGCGGGGACACGAGGTTTGGCGACCTTCCACCAAATCCTCCTTCCATCCTCCCTTACTTTGTGGACATTTTTTTCCATTTTTTCTTTTCCAGGGAACATCTGGTATCTGTTCCTTGAGGGGGAGGTCCTGTAACGATCTGTCACTTACTTTCTGATAGTTTTTCGTGTTTTGTACTTTGTTTCCTGTTCAGTGCTCTTATTTTGTCATACTTCCTGTTTACTCCGCTGAGCACTGTTTTTGTCACACTCGCCGTTGATTGGCAGCGGTCCTCAGCTGCTGTCAATCAACATAGGTCTATTTATGTTTCACTCGAGCACTCCTCAGTGCTCGAAGTTAAAACTATGTTGGGAACATCTCCATGCAAGACTGCTTTCTGTTTATATCTTTTACTTTGATGAAATTAAAATCATCTTACCTGCTTTCTGCTCTCCTGGATTTTTGCATACTTGAGGTCACACAACTGCAGCCATGCGACATCCCAACAGTAACGGTACGTGTATTTGTATTGAACCGTTTCAGTACGGGGGTTTCGTTTTGGCGAAGACCCTCCTACCTCGTTAAGATCTCCCGTTTGGGAACACTTTGGCTGCGCGACACAACAATGGAGGACAGAGGTTTGCCGATATTGTTCAACAGCTCCTTTTGACAACACGCCAAACATGTGTTGCACCTTTCCTGCTTCCGTAGTCGAGGAGCGCAGGGAAGACACTCCTCCAGGGTTGATGTATTCTCGGGGGCAACACCCTTCACTCTACCCAACAGTGGGTCTCCACAGCTCCGGACTCCAGGATAAAGGAAAATTCCAGCAATTAGTTGCAAATCGTGGCTTTATTGAGGTCTTGCACACAGCCAATCCAACAAAACACCAGCCACTCCCGCACTCACTACCGCTCCCTCACCTCGCTCGCCCACACACTAACTGACGTCACTCATCTCACATGCTGTCACATATTAAAAGGCCACACACACACATATGCTACTCTCATAACACATGCTAACCCCTTTGAAGTGTCACCACCGCATTCAAGCAACCTCTCTTCGGCGAGTCAGGCAGGGTAAAGCAATGACTAATGTTTTTATAGCAGCAGATTTAAGTCCATTTTGCATTAAAAACTAGATTTTGACCCACTTCTATGGTGGAAGAATAATGAGCCCATACATCCTCTTACTGCCTAGTTAGCCAGGTTAATAAAAGTCTCAATCAATCAATCAATCAAAAAAAGCACTTTACATGTAGAAAGTTTTTGTTAAAAAAGTTTTCTGTACCTTATCTTATTTAGTTTTTATTTTATACATGTTGACCACATTAACCATGGCAATGGACCCTGTGTGTTATGCCATTGATTACAAATTTGGTAAATAAATAACCAAAAAATGTATATGTTATTGTTTTCTTACTGTACCGAAAATGAACCGAACCGTGACCTCTAAACCGAGGTACGTACCGAACCAACATTTTTGTGCACCGTTACACCCCTAATATATATATATATATATATATATATATATATATATATATATATATATATATATATATATATATATATATATATATATATATATATATATATATATATATATATATATATATCAGGGTTTCCCACAGCGCTTTTAAACTAAAGTCTTAAATTGTATTTATTTATTTATTTTTTTGTCCTGGCCAGCTTCTCAGGCAAATCATATAGTTGATGTAGATGCCCATATCGGCTGTTCAGATTTACTTCACAAAAGAGAAGTGTAGGATACTTCTCTTGTTGCCTTATTTGTATTAGATTTTATTAAATATATTTATATTATCATTTGGTGCTAAATTAAAGTCTTAACAAGCTGCTCCGCTTAGTTTTGCCTCTGCCTCTGTCAGCACGTCTCTGCAGCACCCAGCATTGTCCGCCCACCGAACCATCTGATTGGTTACACGCAGAGTGGTAACAGCCAATCAGCAGTGCGTATTCTGAGCGCATGTAACAGCCAATCAGCAGCGCGTACTCAGAGCGGTAACAGCCAATCAACAGTGAGTATTCAGAGTGCATGGAGTAAGTGCTCATGCGAGAGGCAGGCAGAGAGGAGAGACGTGTGGGTTAGCAGAATTTTTTTTTGCAGGTGAGCATAAGGCAGCGGACTTTCCCCAAATTATAATAAACACCTTCCATTCGACTACTAGTTACATCACTTTGAGCCCGTTGACGTTCTAGAAATATAAGCGGCAGGTCAGCTCATTCGCAGTCCTTGAGGGTAAGGCTAGTTAGCTCATTTTGCGGTGTGTGCATGCGTGTGTGTGTGTGTGTCACGGACAGCAAAGCCCTGTCTGTCTGAAAGAAAGACAAGCATTATTGACCTACAATTAACAACTAAGTTATGCAAATGCTTATTTACAGTAAGTCATTAATTCTACTTAGTCATTATTTGTCTTACTTAGTAAGTCAATATTTACTAAGTCAAAATAATGACATACTTAGTATCTCGGGTAACTAGGACTGTTTTATGTTTTGTTTTTACTTTACAGAAAAAATATTGAGATATATATAGTATATTGCCATTCAGCATACGGATCGGAAAACAGAACCAAAAATTGTAGGCTTTTTCAAGTGACGAAGACGGCCTACTTCACCACAGTCTGTAGTGTATTACCCCCTAAGGCAGCGATGAGACGGAGACATGGTGGTGGCGACAGGCCAATTTACACTGTTCCTTACACCCACCCAGCCCATTCCCCGTCCGTCTGCCTGTCCCGGGCAACGCCCCCTTTCCCCTCTGGAGAGACACTACCTTAACTAACAAATATTCTGGGGGAAACACTGTATATATATAGAGTCGTGGTCAAAAGTTTACATACACTTGTAAAGAACATGGCTGACTTGAGTTTCCAATAATTTCTACAACTCAATTTTTTTTGTGATAGATTGATTGGAGCACATACTTGTTGGTCACAAAAAGCATTCATGAAGTTTGGTTCTTTTATGAATTTATTATGGGTCTACTGAAAATTTGAACAAATCTGCTGAGTCAAAAGTAGACATAGCAATGTTAATATTTGGTTACATGTCCCTTGGCAAGTTTCACTGCAATTAGGCAGCTTTTGGTACCAGTCCACAAGTTTCAGTTTGATTTTGACCAATTCTCTTGACAAAATTGGTGCAGTTCAGCTAAATGTGTTGGTTTTCTGACATGGACTTTTTTCTACAGCATTGTCCACACATTTAAGTCAGGACTTTGGGAAAGCCATTCTAAAACCTTAATTCTAGTCTGTTTTAGCCTTTCCTTTATCACTTTTGACGTGTGTTTGGGGTCATTGTCCTGTTGGAACACCTAGATGCGCCCAAGAGTAAATGGGACAATGAAAAATGAGGATTACATTCAAATTCTTTAGGACAACCTAAAATCATCAGCCCGGAGGTTGGGTCTTGGGCGCAGTTGGGTGTTCCAACAAGACAATACAGACATCAAAAGTGGTAAAGGAATGGCTTAATTAGGCTAAAATTAAGGTTTTAGAATGGCCTTCCCAAAGTCCTGACTTAAACGTGTGGACAATGCTGAAAAAACAAGTTAATTGTCAGAAAAAAACACAAATTTAGCCGAACTGCACCAATTTTGTCAAACAGATTGGTCAAAAATTCAACCAGAAACTTGCCAAACTCTCCGCCAACAAAGCAACTTCAAAGATTCCTTGGATTCAGTTTTTCCATCCCATCTATTTTCTACCGCTTATTCCCTTTGGGGTCAGGCGGAAGGCGGTGTATACCCTGGACAAGTCGCCTCCTCATCGCAGGGCCAACACAGTTTTGACATTTTTTATTTTCAGCTGCAGTCAAACAGCAGCACATATGAACCATCTCACATCAGTCAAGTCTGTTGGAATGCTTTTTTGAAACAGCATCCTTGTTCTGACTCGTTCCGATCCAATTTCCTGTTAGGTTAACACCTCAGACCTAGCAATGGGACAATCTCCTCCCTTCTATGGTTAAAATAAAATCATGATATTTAAATTGTACTAGAATTACGTCTACTCCTTCATCCGGGCATATGAATGATATAACAATCCTGCCTGCTTTTGTTCAATTCCAACTAAAACTTCCTGACAAGTTCTGTTCCTCACAAGAAACTATCAATTACGTCGCGATTTTGGGAGAAATTTCATGTAAATGCATTAGAGACAGTGTAAAGTGACAAAAAACATAAGCACAATGAGTTCAAAAACAACCTAGCATGCTAAAAGTCTTATGCTAAAATGCTAAGAATAGTATGCTAACAGTTAGCATTACTTAAATAACAAAATGTATGACACTGAGTTGTATACTTGCTAAATTAGCTTAAAAAAAATCAGCATTCCAATGTAAGCATGCTAAAATGTTAACCATAACACAATATAATACTCTGGGTACCTGGAAAATGTGTTTTAAATGCCAGCCTGCTAAAGTTAGCATGCATCAAGTATGTCAAAATTAGCTAAAAAAAAAAAAAGTTAGGATGGTAAAATTAACATGCGAACTAGTATCATTCATCAAGTAACAAAATATTTCACGTTAAAGTGTCTGCCTGCAAAATAAGTAAAAAAAAAAGTTAGCATACTAAAATTAGCATGCTGACTGTTATCATTCAAACAAGTAACAACAAATTTGACGCTGAGGAAGTATACCTGCAAAATTAGCAAAAAAAAAACAAAATCAATATACCAAAATTAGCATGCTAACAGGTATCATTCATCAAGTAACAAAATGTTTGACGCTGAGGTGTATACCTCCAAAATTTGCAAATAAAATCAAAATAGAATGCTAATATTGGAATGTTAACATGTGTCATTTATCAGGTAACAAAATATTTGATGCTAAGGTGCCTACCTGCAAAATTACCCCCCCAAAAAAGTAAGCATACCAACATTAGCATGCTAACAGTTATCATTCATGAAGAACACAAAATTTGACGCTAAGGTGTATCCATCCATCCATTTTCTACCGCTTGTCCCTTTTGGAGTCGCGATGGGTGCTGGAGCCTATGTCAGCTGCATTCAGACGGCAGGCGGGGTACACCATGGACAAGTCGCCACCACACTGAGGTGTATGCCTGCAAAATGATCACAAAAAAAAATCAATAACAAGTTAATATTACAATGCTGACATTTGCCATTAGAAAATTTTCTGCGGGTCACATAACGGCACTTAGTCTGCATTTTGGACACCCCTGATATAGTCCATCTAGTGGTACGCCAAATAATCACTAAATTTAATATTGTAACGTGACTCGAGCCGTTATCGCAATGTTTCTGTTCAAACTGGGTGTACTGTTACAGTGGCCAAAAATGTTACCGTAATTCCCAGACTACAAGCCACTACTTTTTTCCTACACTTTGAGTCCTGTCGCTTATTAAACGGTGCGGTTAATTCATGGATTTTTCTTCACTGACGGCCCTAATGTAAATCTATATATGTATATATATATATATATATATATATATATATATATATATACAGTGAAAAGGTATTTTATTATTTGTGCTATGACGCCTTCTTTTTCCATTTAGTGCCTTCAACCGGAAGTAGAAGTACTGTTCTGTCCTTTAGTCGTCCATTGAGTTTTTTACTCACTCCAAGCAACATTTTTAAGTTTCACAAAACCCGTTTCCAGATGAGTTGGGAAATTGTGTTAGATGTCATTATAAACGGAATACAATGATTTGCAAATCCTTTTCAACCCATATTCAGCTGAATGCACTACAAAGATAAGATATTTGATGTTCAAACTCATAAACTTTATTTTTTTTTGCCAATAATAATTCACTTAGAATTTCATGGCGGAAACATGTGCCAAAGTAGTTGGGAAAGGGCATGTTCACCACTGTGTTACATCACCTTTTCTTTTAACAACACTCAATAAATGTTTGGGAACTGAGGAAACAAATTGTTGAAGCTTTAAAAGTGGAATTCTTTCCCATTCTTGTTTTATGTAGAGCTTCAGTCGTTCAACAGTCAGGGATCTCCGCTGTCGTATGTTATGCTACATAATGTGCCACACATTTTGGATGGGAGACAGGTCTGGACTGCAGGCAGGCCAGGAAAGTACCTGCCCTCTTTTACTACGAAACCACGCTGTTGTAACATGTGGCTTGGCATTGTCTTGCTGAAATAAACAGGGGCGTCCATGATAACGTTGCTTGGATGACAACATATGTTGCTCCAAAACCTGTATGGACCTTTCAGCATTAATGGTGCCTTCACAGATGCATTGGGCACTAATACACCTCCATACCATCACAGATGCTGGCTTTTGAACGTTGCGCCTATAACAATCTGGATGGTTATTTTCCTCTTTGTTCCGGAGGACACCACGTCCACAGTTTCTAAATATAATTTGAAATGTGGACTCGTCAGACCACAGAACACTTTTCCACTTTGCATCAGTCCATCATCAATGATCACGGGCCCAGCGAAGCCAGCGGTGTTTCTGGGTATTGTTGATAAATGAGTTTTGCTTTTCATAGTACAGTTTTAACTTGCACTTAAAGATGTAGCGACCAACTCTAGTTACTGACAGTGGTTTTATGAAGTGTTCCTAAGCCCATGTGGTGATATCTTTTACACAATGATGTCGGTTTTTGATGCAGTACCACCTGAGGGATCAAAGGTCTGTAGTATCATTGCTTACATGCAGTGATTTCTCCAGATTCTCTGAACCTTTTGATGATTTCACGGGCCATATATGGTAAAATCCCTAAATTCCTTGCAATAGCTCGTTGAGAAATGTTGTTCTGAATTTATTCGACCCTCACCCCATCCTTGTTTGTGAATTACTTAGCATTCCACGGAAGCTGCTTTTGGACCCAATCATGGCACCCACCTGTTCCCAATTAGCCTGCACAACTGTGGGATGTTCCAAATAAGTGTTTGATGAGCATTCCTCAACTTTATCAGTATTTATTGCCACCTTTTCCAACTTCTTTGTCACGTGTTGCTGGCATCAAATTCTAAAGTTAATGATTATTTGCAACCAAAAAAATGTTTGTCAGTTTGAACATCAAATATGTTGTCTTTGTAGCATATTCAACTGAATATGGGTTGAAAATGATTTGCAAATCATTGTCTTCCGTTTATATTTACATCTAACACAATTCCCCAACTCAAATGGAAACGGGTTTGTACAATACAGCTAAAACAATTCTGACTCACTAAACCATCCCATGTGTGATGTCTGTAGGAGTGTTTTTATGCGTATTTGTATATGCTATCATAATTTAATGAAGCGAGCGTTGTTAGCATTAGATAATATGGTAACATGTTTACGAGTGCCTCTGTTAGTATTATTAACTTACAACGGCATTATTTTTGTCTTGTTTCAGTTTCGCAAAATTCTCAGTGAATTCACTAAAACGTCACAGTTGTAGAAATTATTGGAAAACTCAAGATAGCTGATTGGAGAGCTAGCTTGTGCAGCTAGTGGTTCCAAGACGATGACTTCTGTTTTGTTTGATCACCCATTTTACTGCCGTGTTACAGACACCGTTGGAGACAATTAGGGTATGTAAAAAAACGTTTGCAGAAACTTTCTGTCTAAATAACTCATTTCGAAATGTATATATCTTCGGCTTATAGTCCGTTGCGACTAATAAATGGAATTAAATTGTTTTCTCTAAAATATATTGGGTGCGGCTTATAGTGCGCTCTATATTCTGTAAAATACGGTAAATATACTTGTTCGACAAAACATTTGCCTTGTTTTTAATCAATACTTAGGTCTACTAAGCTACTGTATTTTAATGTTGGTGGTTATGATGGTACATGAAGAATAAAGTTTTCTGGGGTGATAATAGGTAACAACAAGTATAAAAAACACCAGACTCGAGGAGTGTTAATCTCTGTGTTGTTCTCCACCTTAGTAAGAAAAGCTTCACATAATTGGCCCCTGCACTCCTTCTCCTTCAAAGATGTCAAGACTTCAAAGTCATCCTTATTATGCTTCTCTTCCACGTTTGCAATGTTTTTTTTCTTCTCAATCGCACGGCCCACTTCCCCCACGCAGATACAACACAGTTGAGGTGTTGACGACGATCAAATGAACGCCCATTAATGTAGAAAGTGAGCCGAGCGTAATTGTTAGCTCAGCCCTAATTCGAACCGTGTTACGTCCTCATTACAGCCTATTAAAAGTCCAAATTCCAACAGAAACAATTACAATGTGACAGTTTTCAGGCCCTAAAATGATGGTCTGCTCGCAGGCTGTTTGCACGCTCCTGCAGGGTATTTAATGGGATCACTCAAGGACCGTGTATTTGGTTGTTAATGCTACTTTGTTTAATCTCTACCTTTCACACTCTTAAATTCAAACAATCATTTTCTGTAATTCATGCATGCAATTATTCATTGCCCTTAAAAGAGAACTGCAATTTTGGGGGGAATTTTGCCTATCGTTCACAATCATTATGAGGGACAAGAACAAACGTCTTTTTTGGGGGGCAGTATACACACTGCATGTCAATATATATATATATATATATATATACATATATATATATATATATATATATATATATATATATATATATATATATATATATATATATATACTTATGTATGTATGTATTTATATATATATATATATATATATATATTTATGTATGTAGGTATTTATATATATATATATATATGTATGGTTGTGTGTATGTATGTGTATATATATATGTATATATAGAAATATATATGTATACATAAATATATATACATACATATATATATATATATATATATATATATATATATATAGGTGTGGGAAAAAACACAAGACTACTTCATCTCTACAGAACTGTTTCATGAGGGGTTCCCTCAATCATCAGGAGATTTTGCGCTCTACCACGGTATCGAGCACTATTCTCTGGACAATCCAATCAAGACGTATAGACCTATATATATATATATATATATATATATATATATATATATATATATATATATATATATATATATATATATATGTAGATATGTGCAAACTTTTCAATGTACAAACCATGCTCTTAAACCAATCATGTCCGTAAATCGAGGTTCCACTGTGTACATGTATTGGAACTTTACTGAAGTCTGGTGTGCATGGCAACCAAGATTGCTGAAATTGTGTATTTGTGAGTGTGAGTGTGTCAGTGTGTGTGCGTGTGTGTGTGTAATTGAGGGAGTAAGAAAGACAAGGCACAATGTAGTGGCGTCACAACGCGTGAGATAGAAGTAAAAGAATAAAAATAGGTTCACACATGATGTAAAGAGAGAGGCGTAGACAGACAGGGGGGGAAAAAAGCAGAGACAGGAGAGAGCAAGGCAGCGTTTTTCTCCTCCGCCTCTCGCTCGATTTGCCATCACTCGCTTTTGCAACTCAGCGGCAAGCAGCATGGAGCGGGAACCTCCAAGATTCAGTATGTAATCCTCTTGTACTCACCTGCCTTTGTTTGTCACTCCTTAACTTGGCTTGTGGTGTTTTCTCTTTACTGATGCGATACCTGGGTCACATTTTTCCCCATTGCGTAAGCTTGTGTGTTTGTAAAAGTTGGACAATCCATCTTCTGCACAATTAAGCATGCTTTTATTAATGTTTATGTCATATATCATATTGCTGTCAGGCATTTGGAGCATGTTCAAACTGCAGTCACTTAATTACATCGAAAAATGACTGCTTTATTTAAATACACCTTAATTACCTCCTCCAAGGCTCTTATCTTGCACCCTGCAGTGTTTAATTTCCATCGAGCTCGTTTTTGGTGCATTGTTTGCTCGTCGGTGCAGGTTTTTTTTTTTGGGTCCGTTGGACCAACTGGCATTATGATGTACTGAAATATACATTTAATTACATTTGGAATTACGGTAACACAAATTATGATCTATGCTGAATTCAAAAGGTTTTAGGCCACACCACAGCAACATTACGACACGTACTGCATATTAAATAAGACGTGCTGTTTTGTAGTTGTTTGGATGTTTGCAGAGGAACATTTCATGCATCAGATATTATTTGGTGTACTACCTTCATAAGTCAAGGTTTTACTTCACTGGATTAGCTATTGTGATAGTCATTTATTCTAAGATATGAATTACTTGACTCTAATTATAAAGGTGGCGTTAGAGAGCCAATTTAGAAATTTCTTTTTCGGGACCCCGAAAATATGACATTTTTCACCATAGCTGACGTGCCTGCAAAATTTGGGAGCTTTTCGTGCATGTTAAGGGCCTCAAAAACGAAAATAAGAAAAAAGACAGCAATTTCAATATGGCCTTTGTGAGGCTCGCTGTGCTACTTGGGCCCTAATGATAAACAGTTTATTTACAATCTGCTGGATTGATATCCCAGTAGGTTTACTCAGGTGATACAACGTTAAACGTCTGGTATTGATGAAACCAGAACCAAATCATGGAAACTACTTCACGAGTACAAAAAACAAACTCTAAAATGCAAACAAATAAAAACAATAGAGGGAATGCAGCCTGAACAATTAAAGAACATTAGGACTGTCGTCAACACATTTCTTCCATCAGAAACCTAGCATTGCCTTCAATCAGAATCTATAATTACTTTTTAATTTGCGCTCAGTTACACTGAACGGAATATTGTCCTCTGCGGTTAACTTAGCTTCAACTACTTTTTATACCTAATGTGGAAAAGACACATTTAGAAAAGGAGAACTTATGCTTATTTACTAGCATCATGAGCCAATCAGATCAGCAACGTAAACAAACTTGACGAATAACCATCTTTCTGCTTTTTTTCCACGGACTTCAGTCTTTTCTTGATACAACGTCTTCCAATCTTGACATGATGTATCGTTTCGATAAAACTCCCTGGTGTGACACTCCTGAATCCGCTTGATACTGATTAGTCGAATCTATCTTACACCTTTAAACCTTGGATAATATTGATTTGGAACATTTAAAATGTAATGGTTTAAGTATTATTTTCAAAACCAATACAATGGGGGAGAGAGAGAGAGAGAGAGAGAGAGAGAGAGAGAGAGAGAGAGAGAGAGAGAGAGAGAGAGAGAGAGAGGAATACATATACGTATAGGTATGTATATATCCATCCATTCATTTTTCTACCGCTTTTTATGCAGGGTCGCGGGGGGCGCTATATATATATATATATATATATATATATATATATATATATATATATATATGTATATATTTAAAAAAAAAAGGTCAGCAAAAAAATAAAAAATATATATATATATATATATATATATATATATATATATATATATATACACAGTATATGTTTTTTTATTCTGAATGAAAAAAATATATAAATATGATATATATATATACATATATAGATAGATGTAATCATGTATATACATATATATCAATCAATCAATCAATGTTTACTTATATAGCCCTAAATCACTAGTGTCTCAAAGGGCTGCACAAACCACCACGACATCCTCGGTAGGCCCACATAAGGGCAAGGAAAACTCACACCCAGTGGGACATCGGTGACAATAATGACCCAGTGGTACGTCGGTGTTAATAATGACTATGAGAACCTTAGAGAGGAGGAAAGCAATGGATGTCGAGCGGGTCTAGCATGATACTGTGAAAGTTCAATCCATAATGGATCCAACACAGTCGCGAGAGTCCAGTCCAAAGCGAATCCAACACAGCAGCGAGAGTCCCGTTCACAGCGGAGCCAGCAGGAAACCATCCCAAGCGGAGGCGGATCAGCAGCGCAGAGATATCCCCAGCCGATACACAGGCAAGCAGTACATGGCCACCGGATCGGACCGGACCCCCTCCACAGGGGAGAGTGGGACATAGAAGAAAAAGAAAAGAAACAGCAGATCAACTGGTCTAAAAAGGGA
>NC_084616.1:24087168-24144668 GCF_033978795.1 Nerophis ophidion | reverse complement strand
TGGTCTGACGAGTTCACATTTCAAATTATATCTGGAAACAGAGGACGTGGTGTCCTCCAGAACAAAGAAGAAGATAACCATTCAGATTGTTATCGACGCAAAGTTCAAAAGCCAGCATCTGTGATGGTATGGGGTTGTATTAGTGCCCAAGGCATGGGTAACTTACACATCTGTGAAGGCACCATTAATGCTGAAAGGTCCATACAGGTTTTGGAGCAACATATGTTGTCATCCAAGCAACATTATCATGGACACCCCTGCTTATTTCAGCAAGAAAATCCCAAGCCACGTGTTACAACAGCGTGGCTTCGTAGTAAATTTAAAAAAAGAGTCCGGGTACTTTCCTAGCCCGCCTGCAGTCCAGACCTGTCTCCCATTGAATATGTGTGGCGCATTATGAAACCTAAAATACGACAGCGGAGATCCCGGACTGTTGAACGACTGAAGCTCTACATAAAACAAGAATGGGAAAAAATTCCACTTTCAAAGCTTCAACAATTAGTTTTCTCACTTCCCAAACGTTTATTGAGTGTTGTTAAAAGAAAAGGCGATGTAACACAGAGGTGAACATGCCCATTTCCAACTACTTTGGCATGTGTTGCAGCCATGAAATTCTAAGTTAGTTATTATTTGCAAAAAAAAAAAATTAAGTTTATGAGTTTGAACATAAAATATCTTGTTTTTGTAGTACATTCAATTGAATATGGGTTGTAAAAGATTTGCAAATCATTGTATTCCGTTTAAATTTACATCTAACACAATTTCCCAACTCTTATGGAAACAGGGTTTGTACATGCGTGATGGATGAAACCTTCGTCTGACCAAGGGGGTAGGCACAAGAGAGATCCAGGGACAGGCAGGAGGTTGAGGGCAGGCGGCAAGCAACAATGTTCGAGTCCAGGCGAGTGATCGAGGATCGAGGGAGGCAGTCCAATTTCCGGGTGGAGGTCGAGATCCAGCGCTCAAGCACACGAAACAGGGCGGGTATAGAAGAGTTAATGACATTCCGGCGCAGAATCTAACAAGTGACTGGATTTTATGCTCTTCCTTTGATTGCTGCCAGGTGCTCTGATGACAGGCAGTCTGCAGCTGCGGCAAAGCGTGCATGTGGTGCGCTCGGCGCGTGTGGGGGCATGTACTGGCATGCTGCCAGAAGGAGTGTCGGAATCTGCTGCGGGAGAATCTTGAGTTCGAATCCGCGCCGTGACAGTACCCCCCTCCTTAGGCGAGGCACCTGACGAGCGTCTGAGGGCACCCCGGTTGGCGCGGTAGAAATCCTCCAGAAGAGAAGGGTTAGCTAGGTAGGAGGCCAACACCCATGATTTGTCCTTCGGTTCGTATCCCTCCCAGTCGACCAGGTATAGCAGCCCCCTACTTTGTCGACGGACCCAGAGGATCTTCCATACCGTCCAAACCGGGTCAGAATCATCCGGGAACTTGGGGCGCGGGAGGGGTGCCGTAGGGGTAGAAGGAGATAGAACGCTCTCCGCCACCGGCTTAATTTTTTGACACATGGACCAAAAGATGTCGCTTGATCGAGGGTGGGAGCGCTAATTTAACAGACACTTGGTTGATTAAGGAAATGATGGGGAAAGGACCAACAAAACGGGGTGCTAATTTTTTGGACTTTACCTGGAGACTGAGGTCCTTAGCGAGTAACATGACCTTCTGTCCAGGCTGGTAGGAAGGGGCCGGGATGCGGTGTTTGTTAGCGCTGCGACACATCCTCTCTGATGCCTTCACTAGGGCTCTCTGATACCTGTTGATGTGGGCCCTGGTAGAGGGTACGCCGATCTCGAGTACCTGCTGTGGAAACATAGGGGGTTGATAGCCCAAAGAACACACACAAGGAGACATACCGGTGACGGAGCTCTTCATTGCGTTGTAGGAGTATTCCACCCATGGAATGAACTTGCTCAAGGACATGGGCTGACGTTGTGCAACACAGCTAAGCATAGACTCCAGACTTTGATTAACCCTTTTGGCCTGTCCATTGCTTTGGTTTTGACAACTAGAGGTGAGGCTGACCGAGGCCCCGACCCCCTTGCAAAATGCTTTCCATACCTTGTAGGTAAACTGGGGACCCCGCTCGGATACGATGTCCATAGGAATCCCATATAGTTTGACAAAGTGCAACGTGAGGAGATCTGCCGTCTCGGAGGAGGAAGTCAGCTTGCGGAGGCGTATGAAGTGGGCTGCCTTTGAAAAACGGTCAACAATGGTGAGTATGGTGTTGTTAACTCTCGAGACGGGGAACCCCGTGACGAAGTCCATGGCTATGTGCGACCAAGGTCGAGCAGGGATCGGCAGTGGGCGTAGAAGGCCAGCCGGGGGTCCGTGTGATGGTTTACTGAGAGCGCAAGTGGAACAGGCAGTGATGAACTCACGAGTGTTGGCAGCCAAGGATGGCCACCCAAAACGTCTTCGGATAAACGATAATGTTCGTCGGAACCCAGGAAGAGAAGAGAACAGACTTGAGTGAACCCGATCCAGGACCAGGGACTGAAGTTCACGGTGAACGAACAGCTTGCCAGGCGGTCCACCCCCAGGTCCCGGACGAGCCTGTAGAGCCTTCTTCACTTGGTCCTCAATTTTCCAGGTTACCATTCCCACAATTCGCATTGGTGGCAGAATGGTCTCAGGGATAGGCGGACAAGCGTCCTCTGTCATGTGCACTCTGGACAAAGCCTCTGCCTTCAGGTTCTTGGATCCTGGTCTGTAAGACAAATCAAATCAAATCAAATCAAATCAAATCAAATCAACTTTATTTATAAAGCACATTTAAAATTGACCACAGGGGTAGCCAAAGTGCTGTACAATGGGCAGGTTAAAAGATAATACGAGGACCGAGCTAACAACACAACACAAACAGAATATGATAAAAAATAAATAAATAAAACATAAAAACAGGTTCACAGCAGGTGTATAATGGGGCGCAATTGCAGGATGGATATCACTCAGTGTTAAAAGCCAAGGAATAAAAGTATGATTTTAAGAGAGATTTAAAAACAGGAAGAGAGGAGACTTGTCTAACACTCAGGGGTGGGTCGTTCCAGAGTTTGGGAGCAGCAGCGGCAAAAGCTCTGTCACCTCTAAGCTTCAGCCTTGTGTCAGGGACCGTCAGTAGCAGCTGATCGGCTGATCTTAGGGATCGAGTGGGGCAGTAAAGCTGAAGGAGGTCGCACAGATATGTTGGCGCGAGGTTATTTAGACATTTAAAAGCAAATAGAAGTTTAAAATTGATTCGATAACGCACTGGGAGCCAGTGAAGGGACGCTGATATGGGGGTGATGGGCTCACGTCTGCAGGACTGTGTTAGCAGACGAGCAGCAGAGTTCTGCACGAGTTGCAGGCGGGTGAGGGAGGCCTGGCTAATGCCTACATACAGGGCATTGCAGTAGTCTAAACGATTCGAGATAAAGGCGTGAATTAATTTCTCGAGATCATGTCCTGACAGAAGCGGTTTCACTTTCGCCATTTGGCGTAATTGATAAAAGCTTTTTTGAACGACGCTGCTGATTTGTTTTTCGAATTTAAAATCTGAGTCGAACTTTACCTCCAGGATTGTGACACAGTCGCTGAGATACGGGGTCAGAGTGCCGAGGTCAACGTTGGGGGAGGGAGAACGACTTGGACCGAACAACATAACTTCTGTTTTGTCTTCATTTAGACTCAGGAAGTTAGCTGAAAGCCAGGCTTTGATGTCGTGCAGGCAGTCAATGAGACGTTGAACTGTGTTATTTTGTGCCATGGGAAAATAGATCTGGCAATCATCGACAAGACGTAGTCAAAGCGACAAAAAAACTGTGCCACCTTGCCTGTCGATTGTTGATACGTCGCGCTGACCAAATGGCCAGAAAGTTGCTATGGTCAGTCAAAATTTGGAACTGGTGTCTACCTCCCTCTAACCAGTGTCTCCACTCTACTAGTGCCTCGTGGACGGCCAGCAGCTCCCTGTTACCAGCATCGTAGTTTTCTTCGGCCGGTGATAGTCGCCTGGAGAAAAATGCACAGGGGTGAAGCATGCTATCAATTGTGGATTTCTGCGAAAGAATAGCTCCAATCCCTGAATCAAAAGCATCCACCTCTACCAAGAATGGACAGTCCCAATCCGGATGGATGAGGACGGGTGCAGCTTGTCTTGAGTCCTCTAAAGGCACTCTCGGCCTCAGATGACCACAAGAAGTTGACCTTTGATGAGGTGAGAGCGTTGAAGGGTGCGGCAATACGACTGAAATCCCAAATGAATCTTCTATAAAATCCAGCGAAGCCCAGGAATCTCCTGAGTTCTGTCTTGGAAGTGAGTTGTGGCCAGGCTACCACAGCCTTGACCTTCTCAGAGTCAGCCCTGACGTGACCTCTCTCCACAATGAAGCCCAGAAAATCCACAGATGGGGCGTGAAAAAGGCATTTCTCTGCCTTGACAAACAGTTTGTTTTCAAGAAGGCGTTGAAGGACCAAACGCACATGCTGTTGATGCTCCTGTGGGTTGCAAGAAAAAATAAGGATGTCGTCCAAGTAGATAACAACAAACTGGTCCAGCATGTCACGTAGGATGTCATTGACCAGCGTCTGAAAAACAGCGGGGGCATTGGTAAGACCAAAAGGCATAACTTTGTATTCGTAGTGGCCAAGGTGAGTATTAAATGCAGTTTTCCATTCATCCCCCTCTTTAATCCGAACCAAGTGGTATGCGTTGCGAAGGTCGAGTTTGGTGAAAATGGTAGAAAGTGCCAAGGGTTCAAACGATGCGCTAAGAAGTGGTAGTGGGTACTTGTTCTTAATGGTTATGTTGTTGAGGTGTCGGTAGTCAATGCAGGGCCGCAAGGAACCATCCTTCTTGGTCACAAAGAAAAACCCCACCGCCAGGGGATTTGGAAGGGGTTATGATCCCCGAAGCCAGTGATTCAGTAATGGCTTTCATGGCTTCTTTCTCGGGAAGAGACAGGTTATACAGGTTATACAGCCGGCTGGAAGGCAGGGAGGCCCCGGGAAGCAGCTCGATAAACCCAGTCATCACCATGAATTGATTAACGTGGACCCCGACTTAAACAAGTTGAAAAACTTATTCGGGTGTTACCATTTAGTGGTCAATTGTACGGAATATGTACTGTACTGTGCAATCTACTAATAAAAGTATCAATCAATCAATCAATCTGGCCTACGAGGCGGGAGAGATTTAGCACGTTCCTTGCTGAATACTTCGGCGAGGTCATGGTTGCACTCAGGAATGGTAGATAGGTAGATCTTGTGGTTAGAGGATAGTGTAGTCTTGCGAGGGGCCGAGGCAGACTTCAAGCAATTAGCGTGACAGGGGGTGCTCCAGGCCATTATCTCTCCGGAGGTCCATGAAATGTGAGGATCATGTTGCTTCAACCAAGCTCTGCCTAGGACCACAGGAGTGAAAGGAGCCTCAGAAAACCCAGAAACGGATGGTCTCCGAATGGTTTCCGGACAAGGTGAAAACAGCGGTTCTTAACGGTGTTTCATAGCACCCAATGGACGTCCGTCCAGAGCTTGAGCAGGAAGGTCCTTATCCAAGGAAACCAGATGGATCTTGTTTTGTTGGGCAAAACCATAGTCCATCAGACTATCGTCAGCCCCGGAGTCCGAAAATACCTTAACTGCCACTCTTTTGTCGTTCCAAGTTAAGGATGCGGAAAACTGAATGCCCGGGTTGTCTTGTCCCTGGGGAAGAGTCGAATGGCTCACCAGGATCCCCCTTGCTGGTGAGCCTGGTCTTTTAATAGGGACGGACAATAGCGGACAATGTGTTCCCGCGCCCCGACAGTATAGACAGAGATGTTGCCTCATCCTTTTCTCCCTCTCCTCCGTCCCCAAACGGAGTCGTAGCCGGGGTTTTCCTATCGGTTGCTCGCTTCACTAGTCTCTGGTCGAACTGAAGGGGCCAAATCAATGAGTGCTCTGCAAGAGGTTGGTTTATCCCTAAGCAGACTGTCCTTAACTTTTCCAGCGAGTCCCTGATGAAACATAATTTGGAACGCCGTGTCGTTCCAATCACTGTCTGCCGCAATGGTCCGAAACTCAAGGGTGTAAGCTGCCACCAAGCGAGTTCCTTCCTGGATGGTGTGTAGAGGTCCTGCGGCACCCCCCCATCCTTGGGGTGGTCAAACACGGCCAAATATTTGGACCGAAAAGCTGAGTAGTCAGTGCCAAGACCTAGTGACTTGTCCAAAGCTGCAGTAGCCCACTTAAGAGCAGGTCCGGTAAGCAGCGAAACAATAAATGCAATTTTGGCCCAATCATTAGTGTAGCGCAAGGATTGGTGCAAAAAAAATAAACTCACATTGCACCAAAAAACCCCTGCAGAGTTCAAAATTACCCCCAAAAGGCCTACGACTAGCAATCTTGGCCTCCCAGTTAAGAGAAACGCTAGCAGAGCTATTAGCTGGTGTAGCATGCTGTCCTGTTACCAAGTCTTGTACTGGGCTGGGGCCTAACTGGTCCAACTTGGTATACAGCTTGGTGAAGGCTTCTTGTAAATTGTCCTCTAATGCCTCAAAGGGAGTCTGGTGTGTCTTAAGGACTGAGCACAATACCTCCAAGTTCGGACTTCGTGGGATCCGAGTCCAGGGGAATGATTGAGGATCGAGGGAGGCAGTCCAATTTCCGGGTGGAGGTCGAGATCCAGGGCTCGAGCACATGAAACAGGGCGGGTATACAAGAGTTAACGACGTTCCGGCGCAGGATCCAAGGAGTGACTAGATTTTATGCTGTTCCTTTGATTGCTGCCAGGTGCTCTGATGACAGGCAACCTGCAGCTGCGGCGAATCGTGGGCGTGGTGCGCTCGGCGTGTGCGGGTGCGTGTACTGGCATGCTGCCAGAAGGAGTTTGGGAATCTGATGCGGGAGAATCTTAGGTTCGAATCCGCGCCGTGACAGTGTTGTCAGTAACAAGGCACATTCTACGTAATTCTGCCCACAATTTTCCATATTCAACCATTAAAAATTACTGAATCCGCTAAAAATATAAAAACTACTGTATATTAGCCACAAGACGAGAATTTTGAAGCCAAACGTCTCAGTCATATAAAGTAATTTGGTATTTGACACAGGCTAACTGTTGGCATGCCAACTTATTTTTTTAGGCTATTTTCCATGCAGTGGTATCAGTAACAAAGCATGTTTTACCTAATTCTGCCCTAAATTAAGCCTTATCAAGCATAAAAATGTCTAAATTAACTAAAAATATCAATGCTATAGTACAGTAGTATTGGCCACTAAACGAGACCAAAAGTATGAGCCCGCACTGTTCAGTATTGTGGCCACTGATTGGCTCAGTCTCAGGCAGAACTACTAACATTAGAATGCTAAAAAATGTTTTGCCAATTTTGCAGTCGAACGCCTTAGTCATATAACTTGGTACTTGACACTGTTTGCATGCTAGCAGGTAACATTAAAAAGCAAACTATTTTAGCCAATTTTGCAGCTGAATGCTTCAGAGTCATAAAACTTGGTACTTGGCACATGCTGTTAGTATTTTAATTTTAGCATGCTAACATTACCATTTTTCTCAGCCAATTTTGCAGCCAAATGTCTCAAAGTCATCTAACTTGGTATTTGACACATGCTAACTGTTATCATGCTAATATATCCATGCTAGGATGCTAACATTACAAAGGTAACTTTTTTAGCTAATTTTGCAGCCGAATGCCTCAGTCATATAACTTAGTACTTGACACATGCTAATTAGTAGCATGTTAACATTACCATGCAAACTTTTTAGCCAGTTTTGCAGCCGAACGCCTAAAAGTCATATTACTTGTAGGGCTGGGCGATATATCGATGTACACAATATATTGCGGGTTTGTCTCTGTGCGATATATAAAAAGACTATATCGTGATATACGAGCATACGATCTCATGCAGTTGCTTTTAGCTGCGGGCGTTACATTACAGGCTCTTCTCGCTCTTTCCTGTGTCTCCTTCTCACAGACAAGCGCACCTTGTTACATATGTCAGAAACTGTCACGTCATACGTCACATACGTATACACCCTCGCGGAGCAGAGAGGTAGCAGCATGGGTAATGTTAGCTGTGATGCTAGCAGAGCCGTGCAAGTGGTAATGCGAAAGAAATAAGGTTGCGAATGAAGGAAGAATTAATTCCCAAGAAAAAAACAGCAGGCACCAAACATTGTCTGGCAGTGGTTTGGCTTCAAGTAGGGAATATGTTGAACAGACAATCGTAATTTGTCAAGTGTTGGCCAAAACCGTTGCTACAAAAATAGCATTACTGCTAATATATAGCATCATTTGAAAAGTCACCTGCGAGAGAATGAAGAGTGCTTACTCCGCAAGTCAACATTGTCATTCGGTGCCACACGTCCTCACCATCATAATCCAGAGGCACACATTTCCAAATCAACACCGTATGAAAAAAATAGTCAACAACAGAATTTAATAACATCCATAGTAACCTACCACATAGCGAAGGACGAACACGATTTGATTTTCTATTATGCATCTCATTTTTATTTGACACTTAAAATGTGTCTGACAATCTTGCACTTTATGTTTTGGAAATTACATGAACTTTTGTGCTATTGCTTGATAACTGTTTAATAAATACGGTTTTGGTCAATTGACTTAGTTGTGATTTCCTTCTCTGCATGAAAGTTTATAATGAGCATATATTAATGCAGTATGAAGAAGAATGTTTTAATGTAGACACATACAATCATTGTACTGCTGTGATTATATGTATCAAAAGTTAATTCAAGGCCAAGGCAAAATTTCGAGATATATGGTGAAAAAGGCCATATCGCCCAGCCCTATTTACTTGTATATCTCTAAATCACAAATTTTTCAAAGGGCTGCACAAGCCACAACAACATCCTCGGCTCAGATCCCACATCAGGGCAAGAAAAAACTCAAACAATGGGATAACAATGAGAAACCTTGGAGGGGACTGCAGGTTTGCCCCCCCCCCCCCCCCTTTCAAGTAAACATGTTTCTTTTATCCCATTTACACGCTGTAGGAGTTCCTCTAATGTTATTTCATTATAAAGAGAGACTATTTTGGAGAGCAATATCCGTCGTATATACATTCGTATCCGTGTTAATAAAGCCCAGTTGTAGCTGGGATGCATTGTCTTTACTCTCCTTTCTAATGAGTTCTATTTTCTTATTAAATAAATTCATAAAGTCATCTACCGAGTGGCTGGAGCTACTGGGAAGAGTCCCTAGTTGGCTTAGCGATGCCACTGCACTGAACAAATATTTAGTATCGTTTTTGTTGAGGCGGATGTCATTTGTGTAGTATTTAGCTTTAGCTCGAGGAATTGATATGATGAGAATCTTCAGGTGGTTTGCTTGGTGCTGCAATACACTGAACACATCATAATTTGCCACCTCAGTAGAATGCATGTCCACCTCTGGCAAAGTCACTACAGAAAAAACTTGATGTGAGTTGTGTATTATTCTAGGAGAAATGCTATGTGTGTAGGGATTTTCCAGCCTGGCGCTGGTTAGTTCTAGCTTAACTGACTCCTCACCTGGACTAACAGACACTGTAATTGCCTGGGACCCCGCGGGCTTGCTCTAGTCTAGTTTGTCAAGTGTGACTCAAACATTAATCTATGTTCCGAGACAGGCTGATGGCGCCTTCCTGGTTAGGGTGAAGGCCGTCCCTCATCAGCAGGCCCGGTTTTCCCCAGAAAGAGGGCCAATTATCAATAAACGTTAGTCCCTGTTGTCTACAAAAATTAGCCAGCCACTTGTTAAGCGAGACTAATCTGCTATATCGCTCATCATTGCCTCTAGCAGGCAAGGTGCCAGAGACAAGTACTCGATGCCTGGACATCCTTCTAGCGAGATTACAAATCCTAGCTGTGTTCCTCTTTGTAGTCTCTGACTGTCTCATCCTAGTGTCATTGGAACCAACGTGTACAGCTATGTTTGTATTCCTAGTGGTGCGATAAACCTGTCGTATGTGTTTACTTGGCCTGTTGCGAGTTAGCTCCCTAAGATTAGCTTCAATGTCAGGTGCTCTGGCCCCCGGGAATAGACTTAATTGTGGCTGGTTTGCTAAGCTTTATGTATCGATTGATGGAGTCCCTTATGATTAAAGTGTGGTGCCCGGTAGACTGGAGTGTAGGACTAGCTAAAGGACTAAATCTATTATGCGTCTCAACCGGTTCACCGTTGCTTATAGGCCGCTTAGGGCTGCTATAAGCTGGGCTAGTTAGCTCGCTACAGTCAACACTAGCAAATGCGTCAGCAACGTCTAAAGTTGCGAGCTTACTCAGCTATAACTGGCAGACACGGCCCTCTAGCAGTGCCAACCCATCCATGAGAACGGTGCATTAAGAGCAGCGAGTCATACAAACGGTATTTCTTTCACCGAGTCAAGTAATTGCTGTCTTCAGGGAGGTGGTCGCTACGTGTGGGAGCTGATTCCTTCAGACCGACGCCGCCTTTCTCCGCGCTAGCTTCGTTAACTTAGCAGCTAGCTAGCTGAAAAAGCGGTAGTGAGACAGAGTTCCGGTTAGTTGCAAGTTAAATAAGACTTCTAAGTATGTTTGAGAAGTAGTAAAGAAAGCTGTAAAACAGAAGCACACAGATAGAACGATACCTGGCTTTTTCGCAACAGCGAGCAGTCACTCACAGTCTTGACACATGCTAACTGTTATCATGCTCATAAATACATGCTACCATGCTAAAATTATCACCAAGCTAACTTTTTTAGCCAATTTTGAAGGTTAATTCCTCAGTGTCAGAAAACTTGTTACTTGACACATGCTAACTGTTATCATGCATACATGAGTATGATAGCATGCTAACTATACAAACATAACTTTTTGAGCAAGTTTTGCTGCCGAATGCCACAGTGTATATGGTATAACTTGATACTTGACACATGATAATTGTTGGCATGCTAACTTTCTTAGCATATTTCACAGCCAGACGACTCAAAGTTGTATTACTTAGTACTTGACACTTGCTAACAGTGATCATACTAATGTACACATTCTAGCACGCTAACATTAGCAAGCTAACTTTTTAGCCAACTTTGCAGCTGAATGCCTCAGAGTCATAAAACTTGGTACTTGACACACATATATATGTGTGTGCGTATATATATATGTATATATATATATATATATATATATATATATATATATATATATATATATATATATATATATATATATATATATATATGAATATATATATATATATATATATATGTAAATATTTATAATGTATATAATGTATACATGTATGGATATACACAGTACATATATATGTACTATATATATATATACTATATATAACAACATATATATATATACTATATATATATGTTGTTGGTGTGTGTGTGCGTGTGTATATACATACATATATATATATATATAGATATATAGATATATATAGATATATAGATATATAGATATATATATATCGTATATATATTTATACCGTATATATATGTATGTATATATATTTTATACATATATATATATATATACATATATACATATATATATATATCCATCCATCCATCCATCATCTTCCGCTTATCCGAGGTCGGGTCGCGGAGGCAACAGCCTAAGCAGGGAAACCCAGACTTCCCTCTCCCCAGCCACTTCGTCTAGCTCTTCCCGGGGGATCCCGAGGCGTTCCCAGGCCAGCCGGGAGACATAGTCTTCCCAACGTGTCCTGGGTCTTCCCCGTGGCCTCCTACCGGTTGGACGTGCCCTAAACACCTCCCTAGGGAGGCGTTCGGGTGGCATCCTGACCAGATGCCCGAACCACCTCATCTGGCTCCTCTCCATGTGAAGGAGCAGCGGCTTTACTTTGAGTTCCTCCCGGATGGCAGAGCTTCTCACCCTATCTCTAAGGGAGAGCCCCGCCACACGGCGGAGGAAACTCATTTCGGCCGCTTGTACCCGTGATCTTATCCTTTCGGTCATGACCCAAAGCTCATGACCATAGATGAGGATGGGAACGTAGATCGACCGGTAAATTGAGAGCTTTGCCTTCCGGCTCAGCTCCTTCTTCACCACAACGGATCGGTACAACGTCCGCATTACTGAAGACTATATATATATATATATATATATATATATACCAATATATACATATATATATATATATGTATATATATATATATATATATATATATATATACCAATATATACATATATGTATATATATGTATATATATATATATATATATATATATATATATATATATATATATATATATATATATATATACATTTATGTACACATATATATATATATACATATATATACATATATACATATATATATATATATATATATATATATAAACCCCGTTTCCATATAAGTTGGGAAATTGTGTCAGATGTAAATATACAGGGAATGCAATGTCTTGCAAATCATTTTCAACCCATATTCAGTTGAATATGCTAAAAAGACAACATATTTGATGTTCAAACTAATAAACATTTTTTTTTGCTAATAATGATAAAGTTTAGAATTTGATGCCAGCAACACGTGCCAATGAAGTTGGAAAAGGTGGCAATAAATACTGGTAAAGTTTAGGAATGCTTATCAAACACTTATTTGAAACATCCCAAAGGTGTGCATGATAATTGGGAACAGGTGAGTGCCATGATTGGGTATAAAAACAGCTTCCCCAAAAATACTCAGTCTTTCACAAGAAAGGATGGGGCGAGTTACACCCCTTTGTCCACAACTGCATGAGCAAATAGTCAAACAGTTTGAGAACAACATTTCTCAAAGTGCAATTGCAAGAAATGTAGGGATTTCAACATCCACGTTCCATATTATCATCAAAAGGTTCAGAGAATCTGGAAAAATCACTCTACGTAAGCAGCATGGCTGGAAACCAAAATTGAATGACCGTGACCTTCGATCCCTCAGACGGCACTGTATCAAAGTCCAATCGATAGTGGATCCAACATAAACGTGAGAGTCCAGTCCAAAGTGGATCCAATATAGTAGCGAGAGTTCCGTCCAAAGTGGAGCCAGCAGGAAACTGTGACGTCTGGGTGGTATCGTGGCGTGTGTTTGTGTTCTCGTGGTGCAGCAGAGATGGAACACAGCATTAAGGTAGGAATGATGATTTATTCCTAACTACAAAAACAAACTAATAACAGAAATACTGGCACATAGGTACTACAGACAAAAAAAAAACAGAACTAGCGTGGACGCTAGAATGAACAGAAAAGGGTAGTATGTAAACTAAGGACAAGTAAACAAACAAATTAGCATGGAAGCTAATGGGTGAAACAAGATAGTTACCACAATGCGGGAAGAGCGATGTCACTTGTTGCGTGTAGCAAACTATAGTCCGAGACCGAATGTAAAACAAGGGCGGTCTTAAATAAGGAGATAACTAATCAAGTCAGGTGCGTGACGACAAACCAGAATCAGGTGACACTGAACGAGTTACCCTGACAACAGAAAACCAAACAGGAAGCGCCACCGGGAACCAAAGACGTAAAATGCAACACAGGATGATAATAAAACAGAAACAAAACCAGAATATGACATGGTCCAAGATGTGGACCATGACATAAGCCTCCCACTAAGGGACAGATCCCAGATGTCCCTGAAGTCCCAGTATGAACCCTCCCACACAAAAAAGTCCAAACATGAAGGGAGGGCGGAGGGAGGACACTGTGGAGGTTCGCCAGGTCGCATGTCCCCGAATCCACCGAGGACAAGCCGGGTGGCGGTTGCGGGTGGAACGCCGCTGCCGTGAAAGTCTTGGGGGGGCGCCCTCGCAGAGTCCACATCCATGGCCAACGTGGAGGTGGGCGCTTTGGCGCCGTCGTCCTGGCAGGCTTGGAAGCCGCAGCGGACGAGTCAGGCGTGGACGCCGCAGCAGACGAGTCAGGCGTAGATGCCGCAGCAGACGAGACAGGCGTGGACGCCGCAGCAGACGAGCTGGTGCAGAAGCCGGCAGAGGAGCAGGTGCAGAAGCCGAGGAGACGGCATTGGTCTCAGCTGAAGAACAGGTGCTGGAGTGGGATCCAGCATGAAGTCAGGTGCTGGAGTGTAATCCAGACCTGGACTAGAAGTCTGACATGGACTAGGACTAAGACTTGGACTCAAACTATGACGAGGCCTATGACAGTGACTAGGACTACGACTAAGACTATGACTAGGACTGTGACTACAACCAGGACTATGAATAAGACTAAGACTGGGACTAGACTAAGACAAGGACTCGAACTATGGCGAGGACTATTAATGCAACTGTGACTTGGACTAGGGCTAGGACTAGACCTGGGACTAGAACTGGGACTACAACTGGCTAAAGCTAGCCGTGGTGCCGGTGGAGGCGGTCTAGGAAGTACTAGCCGGAATACCGGTGGAGGAGGACGCAAAGGAGGTTGCGGCCTGACGGGAGGAAAGACCAGCGGTGGAGGTCTTTGTGAGGAAGAGGCTGAACGCGGCTGTGCTACCTCCGTAGCTCAGCCACCAGCATGAACACCCCTCCCGCCTCCCTCCACAAGTGGATGCCAGACGCGCTCTCCACGGTCCGAAAATAACTCTAGGGGTGGTTGGGGGGAGGAACAAAAAGAGGTAGACAGGGTGGGAGGAAAAGTCACTGGGGAAGGGGGCCAAGTCGCAGGTGGTGGGGTTCCAGAAAATAAAGATTTCTACTGTGACTGAAAGCAAATGTCTTTAAGGAGTCTAAGAGAGTCATTTACGTCCCCTGTGGACGACTGAGGGAGTGCATGTTTTTTTTCGATTCAAAAACAATATTTTTCCGGTTCCAAAACGATTCTGTATTCATTCAATACATAAGATTTCAGCAAGATCTACCCCAGTCGGCTGACATGCTAGCAGAATAGTAGATTAAAAAAAAAAAACACTTTTATAATTGTAAAGGACAATGTTTTATCAACTGATTGCAATAATGTAAATTTGTTTTAACTAATAAACGAACCAAATGTATGACTTATTTTATCTTTGTGAAAACATTGGACACAGTGTAAGCCACTGTGACACTTTTTTTTTTTTTTATAAATGTCTAATGATAATGTCAATGAGGGATTTTTAATCCCTGCTATGCTGAAATTATAACTAATTTTGATACTGTTGTTGATAATATTATTTTTTGTTTCTCCTCTGTTTATTGCAGTTCTGAGTGTTGCTGGGTCATGTATGGTTTTGGAATTGGATTGCACTGTCATGGTATTGCTGTGTATTGGTTTGTTGGATTGATGGAAAAAAAAACTTAAGAATAAAAACATAAAATGAAATAGATTTTTTTTTAAATGAGAATCGATTCTGAATCGCACAACGTGAGAATCGTGATTCGTATTTGAATCGATTTTTTCCCCACACCCCTAATATATATATATATATATATATATATATATATATATATATATATATATATATATATATATATATATATATATATATATATATATATATATATATAGATATATATATATACAGTACATATATATATATATACATATACACATTTGTGTGTGTGATTTTGTATATGATCGTTTAAATTGTAGTGGTGAGGCAGTTGTAATACCTGCTGACTACTTTGTTACTGTATACTTTCTACATCTGACTATACTTAAGTTATTTCTACTACTGCGTGATGGATACATTCTGATACATGATTATCAAAATGAAGCCTTTCATAGCTTCAACTGAACAGATGCTGTACACTAATCAACCCTGTAGCAGCACCTGATACAAATGCTGCGCATCATCTTGACTTCAGGCGTAAAGATGGATGAGTGCTTCATGAGCCGCCATTTTGCTTTGTTCTCATTGTGGTTTATTTTTCCCCTCCCGAAACAGAACGTAGTACAAGCAAGTAATGTAGTTTTATGAAGTATTGTAATAATGTGCAGTATTTACCTCAGAGTGGGTAATGTAGTAGCATGTATAATAACATTTAATATTTACGTATTTTGATTATTCTAAGCATACTCGGCGCATTAATCTAAATAAGAATGATCACAATGTTCGCTTTTTTCTTCTTCATCACTGATTATTATTCACTGCAGACTTTATGCGAGCCATCAATCATGATTAAACATCACTCACTGTACAAGGTCTGCTGTCTTTAGGATGCCGACTGCTAGATTGTTCGTATATTCCCATTTAGATGAAGAATGTCTCATAATCCTCGCAAAGAAAAGGGGTTTGGAACCAAGCATATTTTCGTGTTGTTATCGCCAATCCTGTGTCCTAAATGGCTGTCAAAGTGCACCAACTTGTCAGATTATATCCTCAGCCTTCTATTTATCAGGTGAAATGCATGATTTATTATTTACAATTAACTTAGAGAAGGCAAGGAAGCAGTAGACAACTCAATGATGTAAACATAGTAACACACAGGATGTGATCACGTCGCCGCCATACATAGTTTTTCTGTGTTTGGCTTATAGAAACAATATCACTAACATTTGTTAGTATTCAAGTCCCCAAATTAAAAGGGGTCTTGTTGGCACTTTTTGGATGGTTATTTATGGGATTTTATGGGCGGAATAGTGGAGCTCCAATTGGCCCAGCAGTTAGCAGACTTATATTTACATCTATTTAGTATTCAGAATGCATAGAAAAAAAAAATCCTTCTGTTGTCATGTCTTTTGTAATGATTGTGAACGATACGGTTACCCTTCAAGTCGCTAAATCAACTTCAGATCCATCCGTCAATTATTTAGGTTTTATTATTTTTGCGCATTGACAGTTTCGAAGTAAAAAAACTGCCTGCATGGCAGCTTTGTGTTATTATTGTCAATATTGCAATATTTCCTTGTTACATTTCACCTGTTTGCTCTTTTATTCCACTTTTCATGTTTATGTTTTATAGTAGTATTTTTTTTAACTGTACCGCGGGTTGTTAAAACATTAGCTCCGGATTGCAAATGGCCCTTGTGCTGCACCCCGGTATTGACCTAATTTCCCGCAGGTTTCCGGTATTGTGGACAGGGAGCAGCATACGCGTGTCGCATACGCCATTAAGTGGGTGACACCTCAGTGTAGCTTGCGAAGGGCTGTGGCACGTGGCCCACTGTTCTCGCAGCACACATAAATGAAAGCAGGGCAATCGCACTCGGAAGCGCTAATGTGCTCAGGGAGAAGAAGACCAACACAAACATTCAAGCCTGAGGCGGTTTGCTGCGCTTCTGGGAGGAAGTCGTTAGTTTCTGCCTCGCAGCCAATCACGGTCACCCAGGTAGCAGCCTCATTGGGAACGATAACACTCCCCAGCGCCATGTCAGAGGATGAAGTCTGACAATACCATTGTCAATCTTCAGGTGCAAAAGTATGTCCTTGAAAGATAAGATGGATGTCCACGTCCTGTTTGCCAATTATTCAGCAGGCACAAGACATTGAAACTACGTGGAAAACTTGTTGAATTAGGTCCTGACGTTGAACAACTCAAACATAACAATGAAACAACATTTTTTTTGATGACGTTTAATGAATGTTGGGTTCTGATGTTGATTTGACATTGTTTCCCAACCAGTTTTCTGTAACACAAACACAAAGTTGAAAAAACATGCCTTTTCACAACGTTTATTTAATGTTAGAGTCTGACATTGTTGAATTTTGGTCAATTCCCCAAACAATTTTCTACAACACAAGTATAACATTGAAAAAACATGCTTTTTGATGACATTTATTCAATGTCAGGTTGTGACGTTTCGACCATTGAATTTTGGTAATTGTCCAACCATTTTTTTTACAACACAAATTCATTGTTGAAACATAATATTTTTTCATGACGTTTATTCAATTTTAGTTTATAACATTGTTTTTGTTGTCGAATTTTGGTCTTTTCCAACCAGTTTTCTACAAAACAAATATAACGTTGAAACAAAATGCTTTTTAACTACGTTTATTCAATGTCAGTTTATGACATTATTTCGACCGTTTGGATTTGGTCATTTCCCAACCATTTTTTTACAACACAAATACAACATTGAAACATGCTTTTTGATGCTGTTTATTCAATGTCAATTTGTGAAGTTGTTTTGATCATCGAATGTTGGTAATTTCTCAACCATTTGTTGAAACAACATATTTGTCTACGTATAGTCAATGTCAGGTTGTGATGTTGTTTTAATTGTTGAATTTTGGTCTTTCCTAACCAATTTTTAACAACACAAATACATAATTGAGTAAAAAAATGCTTTTTGAGGCCATTTATTCAATGTCAGGTTGTGACATTTTTTTGTGCGGTGTTGAATTATGGTCATTTCCCAACCAATGTTTTTACAACACAAATACAACATTGAAACAACATGCTTTTTCACAACGTTTGTTCAATGACAGGTTTTGACGTTCTTTTGACTGTTTTTCCTAACCAACAACGTCGACCCAATGATGGACATCAACCTTGTATAAATTTACAAGTTAAACTATGTTGTTTCAAAGTCCGTTTTAAAGGCCATATGCGTATAATCAACGATGTATCAATGTCATTCGTAGCCTGAGATGGCAATGAATCTAAACCACTTATCAGACTCTCCTCCTATTATTTGAATGTGGATCCAAACATCTCAGTAAATTGATGAGGTGCACTCCACGGTGGGCTCGGTCCACACTCTGGGTTACAACTCTAATTGGCGAGGTCTCTGGGGGTCGACGGCAGACCGGCAGCGTTTTATTTGCGAGCAGGCAGTCCTTTCACCCTCTGGCTCACTAAGATCCCAAATGAATTCAGGCACAGATCTGCTCTTAGAGAAGTCCTGTTATCTCCGGGCGATGAGGAGGAAGATTTAATTGGATGTCAGTCTGCGAGTTCTGTCCAGCTTGTTCTGCACTGATTCACACCCAACAAACATCAACTTTCTCCACAGACCTGACTGCTTGGAACAAAGCATTAAAAGATGGAATTTACCATGAGTTTATGTATGTTATTCTTGTCAGGGTAAGCCACATTCACAACGCTTCATTTCGATTGTTTTATTCATTCCGATCATTTTACATATCATTCACAAAAGGAACGTAAACATGTCAATCAATCCATCAAAAATTATCGATGTTGTCCTTCATCACAAGTAGGACTGGGCAATAAAACGATTTCAATATATATCGCGATAGACACGGATAATGCGTTCGATGAAATGTTCAATTGTCTTTTACTTCTTTAACGTAGGAGACTGGAAGTATGGAATCAAGGTTGGTTACATTAACTAAAATCGCTCACTTTCTGGTAATCGAGCAAATCAAGAAGTGATTACTGATCAGGGGTAGTGACACGCTAACAGTCAATCAGGTGACTGTATCAACGATTAAGTTTGCTTGTCTGGCAGTTGATTCTTTGCATGGAGTGAGGAGAGAAAATCAAATGAAGAAATTGTGGCTAAAAGAGGGAAAGTCAAAAGCACGCGACAACTGTTTAACCAGTTAAATGTGTCCCGGCATAGGCATGGGTAACAAATTTGATACTTTTTTTGACACAGAATCTCGCAGGTCCCAACGTAAGTAAAGCAAGGCTTCAATTTTCCAAAAATGTGCTAGCTTGATGCTAATATACTCTGACTTTGCTATTGACATGCTGCTGATTAGCACTAACAATTTTATATGGCGATTTTACCACCTCTATGTGTTAACGAAAACTACAACTAAGATGCACATTACAATCAAGCAGCCTGTGTGGAATAAGAACAATACTTACAGTATTAACACTTTTTAAGGTGTAGCAAAATACTAGATTTAGCGAAGATTGAACTTTCCATCCATACTTGCCAACTCTCCCGGATTTTCCGGGAGACTCCCGAAATTCAGCGCCTCTCCCGAAAACCTCTCGGGACAAATTTTCTCCCCAAAATTTCACGAAATTCAGGTGGCGCTGGAGGCCACGCCCCCTCCAGCTCCATGCGGACCCGAGTGACGTGTAGACAGCCTGTTTTCACGTCCGCTTTCCCACAATATAAACAGAGTGCCTGCCCAATGATGTTATAACTGTAGAATGATCGAGGGCGAGTTATTGGTTTCTTATGTGGGTTTATTGTTCGGCAGTTTCATTTACGTCCTCCCAGCGCGGTACAGTAAAGCAGTTCATCTGCCGTAAACAGCAATGTTGTGACACTATTTAACAGGACAATACTGCCATCTACTGTGCACGCATATGTGACAATAACATCTACAGCTTTTAGAGCAGTGGTTCTCAACCTTTATTCAGAGATGTACCCCTGTGAACATTTTTTTAATTCAAGTACCCCCTAATCACAGCAAAACATTTTTGGTTGAAAAAAAAGATAAAGAAGTAAGATACAGCATTATGTCATCAGTTTCTGATTTATTAAATTGTATAACAGTGCAAAATATTGCTCATTTGTAGTGGGCTTTCTTGAACTATTTGGAAAAAAATATATAAAAATAACTAAAAGCTTGTTGAAAAATAAACAAGTGATTCAATTATAAAGATTTCTCCACATACTGCGATGAGTGGGCGACTTGTCCAGGGTGTACCGGCCTTCTGCCCGATTGTAGCTGAGATAGGCACCAGCGCCCCCCGAGACCCCAAAGGGAATAAGCGATAGTAAAAGGAAGGATGGATAGCTCTAAATATATTCCTCCCCTCTTAACCACGCCCCCAACAACACCCTGCCCCCAACCACGCCGTTCGCCCCACCCCGACCACGCCCCCCATCCCCCACCTCCCGAAATCGGAGGTGTCAAGGTTGGCCATTATGTGTCTATCCTACACACCGTACACTATACACTACTGCCATCTAATGTCTGGGACTTGCAACTGTAAACAAGACTAAGAAATGTGATAAGAATAAAAAGATATAACAACTGGACGGCAATGTTGCAATACAAAAATATATATTTTATTATGAAAAATATTTCATATGTTTATTAACATACACAAAAGTACCTAAAATTGGTACCTTTGAGTGCCGGTATCGATTCCTAGGTACCAGGGATGGTATCGTATCGGTTCGCGCAGTCACGTCCTGACTCCCTTGTTTACATTGACAGAGATATCAATTTGTTAAAAGTTAAAGTACTAATGACACTAGGTGTGGTGAAATGTGTCCTCTGCATTGGACTCATCCTCTTGTTCACCCCCTGGGAGGTGAGGGGAGCACTGAGCAATAGTGTTGGCTGAGCCCGGGAATCATTTTGGTGATTTAACCCCCAATTCGGCCCCTTAATGCTGAGTGTCAAGCAGGGAGGTAATGGGTCCCATTTTTTAGTCTTTCGTATGACTCGGACGATTTGAACTCACAACCTACCGATCTTAGGACGGACAATCCAACCACTACAGTAGGCTAATCTCTCACGGGATCTCATTGGTTGGGTTTTAGCCACTTTGTGAGTATGCCTGTAGAGGGGTACAATAACACCGCCTGTAGAGGGCGGCCATTTGACCAATTTATCCTGACTGGGATGAGATACCAAACTCGAAACACAGCCATATTACGTTTTGATTGATTGATTGATTGATACTTTAATTAGTAGATTGCACATTTCAGTACATATTCCGTACAATTGACCACTACATGGTAACACCCGAATAAGTTTTTCAACTTGTTTAAGTCAAAGTCCACATTAAGCAATTCATGTCATTAAACTTCCTGCCGGTTTCCTTTGCATCCTCTCGCGGAATGTTCCATGGCTTCCGCAGGTGTCATCGGGGACCCTCCTGCTTCAACGTGTCAGCTCGCCCGCGACACGGAACAGAACATGTGTCGTGGGAGTGTGGAAGGTTCCACACATGCCTCACATGATTCCCTTTTGTTTACATGGCAGGAAGCGCCATGCTGCTCACTGTCACTAATTGCTGACAGCCTTGAAGTCACATGCACCGCGTTTGGGATTGGCAAAACAAAAGACTGGAGATTTTAGCAGCTCTGTTGCGTTTGCTTGCAGGTGTTTTTACGCTGAGACGCCGCTTTTGTCGCTCCTTTAAGGTGATAGAATTTCATACATTTGTAATTAAACAAGGGAAATTACATTATAATAGCTGGCAAACAATTTCAATATATATATATATATATATATATATATATGAATATATATATATATATATATATATATATATATATATATATATATATATATATATATATATAATTTTTTATTTTAATACTGGAAACATAGGAATACAGAGAGTCAAATGGGAATAAGTTAAATACATACATTTTCTGATTGATTGTACAGATATGGTGTTGTTTCTGCTGGGCAAGTATGCCTGACGCGCCTCCAACAGCGCCTTGGGTCAGCTGCAGGGTCATCAGCTGGGGACCACCACTCATTGGAGTTTCACTCTCTTTAACCCCAGAAAGCCTCCTGGTGGCTGACCCATCTTATTGCCTCGACTCCCAGTACTTATCCTTCCTCCTCAGCCACAACCAGAAACTTCCCTTTTCTGCTTCCTCAGCAAGGGCCTTTGTTTCCCTTTGGAGCTTAGCCCCAGTCTATCCCAGATCTCGGAGCAGCTTTATGGTTCGCAGGGTAGATGGTAGTGGACCAGCCTGCCTCTTTGGACTCAGCAGCCAGATCTGCATACTTGGCTGCTTTGCGCTCGTAGGCTGCCTGGATTCCCTCCTCCCAGGGGATGGTAAGCTCAATCAGTATGGCAGGCTTGGTAACAGCAGACCACAGCACAATGTCTGGGCGGAGTGAAGTGGTGGTGAACTCACGGGGGAATTAGAGCTGTTTGCCGATGTCAGCCCTCATACTCCAGTCCCTTGCCAGACAGAGGATACTGTGGGGGCCTCGTCGGCTGGTGTCTCCTTTGCCTTCCCCTGGCCACACAATCATGAAAGGAAGTTGCTTGGCTATGGGCTGGCTGTTGGCCTCTTGTCTACTGCTCTCCAGGACTTTTGCCAGTTTTATCAGGACTTGATCATGCCGCCATCTGAAGCGACCCTGTGTCAGCGCGATCTTGCATCCTGATAGCAAGTGCTGCAAGCTGGCGTTGGGAGCACCACACAGGGGACAGTTCTCTTCCTGGCCGAACCACTAGTGGAGGTTTCTGGTGCATGGCAAGGTGTCATAAATTGCCCTGAGTAGGAAACTCAGTCTGGCTTGTGGCATCCTCCATAGGTCGGCCCAGCTGATGGGTCTGCTGATTGTACCTTCCTAAGTGGTCCATCTTCCTTGGCGACCTTGAGACACGACCTTGACGGTATATTGCTCCTGGTTCACCCTTGAGACCTCCTCCACAACCATGGCTCCGTGTTCCCTCTTTGTGGCCTTGGACCAGAGGTGTGGAGAATCTCCCCAGCTTAACCCCGCTCTTCCGACTTTCACCCTGCCAACTATCTCCTGGTGTTAGAGCCTGCCAATGGCCTTGGCAACCCCTGGCCCTGCTTGCCACTTCCGGTCTGTTCGGGTTGGTACATGTGCATTCCTCACTGTAGGAACCGAGGATTCTTCCAGCTCGAGAACCAATCCGGCCATCTCCAACTTGTAGCCCAGGGCGATGGACATGATCGGCAGATGCAGAAAGTTGCCCAAAATAAGCCCCCCCTCCCTGCGTGGTTGAGGTGGGCGGGGTTTGGTGCTCGCGGGTTGTATAACATAGTCAGGATTTGTCATGGATGCAAAGGATTCTGGGTATTTGTTGTGTTGCGTTTATGTTGTGCTACTGTGAGGATTTCCTCCCGAAATGTGTTTGTCATTCTTCTTTTGTGTGGGTTCACAATGTGACGCATATAAGTAGGAGTGTTAAAGTTGTTTATATCACAACAGTCAGTGTACTCTGTGTCACCCAGTATGCCTTCCAGTCGTGTGCATGCATCTGCGGAAGCCTATCATGCTGCTGGACTGGCAAGCAGTTTGTACATGTTGTAGAAGGTGTTTAAAGCAATGGCTTCAAAGCATGCCCTTATTCTTGTCATCTGGGTGACCACCAGCAGATATTGGCGAGAATAGTTGCGGCTCCCATTGTCTTATTCATTTTGTGAAACGGGTTGAAATGGCTCTTTGAGTGGTAAAGGTTGCCGAGCCCTGCGCTAGGTCTTCTGAGAATTGTTTCTGTGCTGCCTTGCCTGCGTGCTTTTCCGACAGGTCCACATTGTACTGCCTCCCAAGGCTTTGGATGGAGTAGTTGACCAGTAGAGGGTTTTGCTCACCTCCTGCAACAAAGATGGTTTTGTCGTTCCTGGTGCCTTTGCGCAAGGAGAGGCTTTGTGACTTGGAGGGTTTTATCTTCATCCGTGCCCATGTCACTAGCTCATCCAGCCTCTTCAGACACCTTCTCATGCATGGGGCTGTTTGCAGTACCACAGTGACATCGTCCATGTAGCTTCGGAGTGGTGGAAGCCTCTGCCCTGTCTGCAGCCTCATTTTTCCTACAGTCTGACAAGCTCCGCGGAGGATCATTTCAAAAGCTGCGACAAAGAGGACTGGAGAGATGGAACACCCAATGGCTATGCCTACTTCCAGACGCTGCCATCCTGTTGTAAAATCCTGGAGACTGAAACACATCTGGAAGTCGCTGAAGTAGCTGGTTACCAGGTTGATGATGGAAACAGGGACGTGGAAGAATTCCAATGCAAACTGGATGAGTTGGTGAGGGACGGAACCATAAGCGTTGGCAAGGTCAAGCCACACCATGTGGAGGTCGCTCTTCTCCTGCTTGGCCCTCTGGATCTGTGCCCAAATCATTGAAGAATGCTCCACACATCCTGGAAAATCTGGTACTCCTGCTTTCTGGCAGCTGGTGTCAATATAAGCCATTTTCTTTGAGATAAGAGGTTAGTCTCTTAGCCATGACTGCAAAGAAGATCTTTCCCTCGACATTCAACAGAGCAATGCTCCTGAATTGATTGATGTCATGGGACTCCTGTTACTTCGGAAAAAACACCGCCAGAGCTCCCTGCCACTCCGACGGAATGAGTAGATTCTTCCATGCTGTGCTCATTAGCTTCCACAAGCATTTCAGCACTTGGGGGAAACTCTTGTATAGCTTGTAGGGGGATTCCGTTAGACCCAGGAGCTGATGCTGACCTCGCTTTCTTGACCACTGCTCCTACCTCGCTCAGTCGAGGAGGGAAGCTGTCAAATTGCGTGGTTGGAGGTGGAGGAGGAGGGACGTATCGTGGTGAACCTAACGGATTGTTCTTCTTTGAGTCGCTGTATTGGCCCCTGATGTACTGCTCAAGCTCCTCCTTGGTGGCTTCCAGTTTCCAGTTTCTTTTCTCCTCCAGAAGCTGACGGGCGTGCTTGAAAGGATTCCTCATGAAGCTAGCCCTTTCTTTCTCCTTTCTTTTCTTGCTTCAACGAATGCGCTTTGCTCTTTGCATGCTGCGCAGTTCCTGTCTCACCTCGTCCCATAACACCTTCAGGCCTTCTTTCTTCTCTGCAGTTGCTTTCCTCCATCTCCTGCAGAGCTGGTGCCGATCTTGCACCAGGGCGTCAATCTCAGCCTCCCTCCTGCCGTTGCTTGGGGGGAGATTGTGCTGCATCTTGGTGAGGCTACCGAATCTAGCTTTGCACTGCTTGACCTACTGCCCTCGGTAAAGGCACCATTCTCAAAATATGTGGGCTCTATTGATAACCTCACTAAAAACTTTAACGACGCCCTGCGCGAAAACATTGATAACATAGCACCGCTAAAGTTAAAAAAGGCTCCAAAAAAGCGTACCCCATGGTTTACAGAAGAATCTAGAGCGCAAAAATTATTATGTAGAAAGCTGGAACGCAAATGGCGCACGACTAAGCTTGAGGTGCACCATCAAGCATGGAGTGATGGTTTAATAACTTATAAACGCATGCTTACCTTAGCTAAACCTAAATATTACTCAAATCTCATCCACCGTAATAAAAACGATCCTAAATTTTTGTTTAGTACGGTAGCATCGCTAACCCAACAATGGACCCCTTCCAGTAGCTCCACCCACTCAGCTGATGACTTTATGCAATTCTTTAGTAAGAAAATTGAAGTCATTAGAAAGGAGATTAAAGACAATGCGTCCCAGCTACAACTGGGTTCTATTAACACCGATACGATTGTATATTCGGCGGATAATGCCCTCCAAAATAGGTTCTCTCGTTTTGAGGAAATAACATTAGAGGAATTGTTACAACGTGTAAATGGAATAAAACAAACAACATGTTTACTTGACCCTCTTCCTGGGAAACTGATCAAGGAGCTCTTTGTATTATTAGGTCCATCAGTGCTGAATATTATAAACTTATGACTTTCCTCGGGCACTGTTCCCCTAGCATTCAAAAAAGCGGTTATTCATCCTCTTCTTAAAAGACCTAACCTCGATCCTGACCTCATGGTAAACTACCGACCGGTGTCTCACCTTCCCTTTATTTCAAAAATCCTCGAAAAAATTGTTGCGGAGCAGTTAAATGAATACTTAGCGTCTAACAATCTATGTGAAACCTTTCAATCCGGTTTCAGGGCAAATCACTCCATGGAGACAGCCCTCACAAAAATGACTAATGATCTATTGCTAACGATGGATTCTGATGCGTCATCTATGTTGCTGCTCCTCGATCTTAGCGTTGCTTACGATACCGTCGATCATAATATTTTATTGGAACGTATCAAAACACGAATTGGTATGTCGGACTTAGCCCTGTCTTGGTTTAACTCTTATCTTACTAATAGGATGCAGTGTGTCTCCCATAACAATGTGACCTCGGACTACGTTAAGGTAACGTGTGGAGTTCCCCAGGGTTCGGTCCTTGGCCCTGCACTCTTCAGCATCTACATGCTGCCGCTAGGGGACATCATATGCAAATACGGTGTTAGCTTTCACTGTTATGCTGTTTACACCCAACTCTACATGCCCCTAAAGCTGACCAACATGCCGGATTGTAGTCAGCTGGAGGCGTGTCTTAATTAAATTAAACAATGGATGTCCGCTAATTTTTTGCAACTCAACGCCAAAAAAACGGAAATGCTGATTATCGGTCCTGCTAGACACCGACCTCTATTTAATAATACAACTCTAACATTTGACAACCAAACAATTAAACAAGGCGACACGGTAAAGAATCTGGGTATTATCTTCGACCCAACTCTCTCCTTTGAGGTACAAATTAAAAGCGTTACTAAAACGGCCTTCTTTCATCTCCGTAATATCGCTAAAATTCGCTCCATTCTGTCCACTAAAGACGCTGAGATCATTATCCATGCGTTTGTTACGTCTCGCCTCGACTACTGTAACGTATTATTTTCGGGTCCCCCCATGTCTAGCATTAAAAGATTACAGTTGGTACAAAATGCGGCTGCTAGACTTTTGACAAGAACAAGAAAGTTTGATCACATTAATCCTGTACTGGCTCACCTGCACTGGCTTCCTGTGCACTTAAGATGTGACTTTAAGGTTTTACTACTTACGTATAAAATACTACACGGTCTAGCTCCATCCTATCTTGCCGATTGTATTGTACCATATGTCCCGGCAAGAAATCTGCGTTCAAAGGACTCGGGCTTATTTGTGATTCCCAAAGCCCAAAAAAAGTCTGCGGGCTATAGAGCTTTTTCATTTCGGGCTCCAGTACTCTGTAATGCCCTCCCGGTAAAAGTTCGAGATGCCACCACAGTAGAAGCATTTAAGTTTCACCTTAAAACGCATTTGTATACTCTAGCCTTTAAATAGTCTCCCTTTTTAGACCAGTTGATCTGCCGTTTCTTTTCTTTTTCTCCTATGTCCCACTCTCCCTTGTGGAAGGGTTCCGGTCCGATCCGGTGGCCATGTACTGCTTGCCTGTGTATCGGCTGGGGACATCTCTGCGCTGCTGATCCGCCTCCGCTTGGGATGGTTTCCAGCTGGCTCCGCTGTGAACGGGACTCTCGCTGCTGTGTTGGATCCGCTTTGGACTGGACTCTCGCGACTGTGTTGGATCCATTATGGATTGAACTTTCACAGTATCATGTTAGACCCGCTCGACATCCATTGCTTTCCTCCTCTCCAAGGTTCTCATAGTCATCATTGTCACCGACGTCCCACTGGGTCATTATTGTCACCGACGTCCCACTGGGTGTGAGTTTTCCTTGCTCTTATATGGGCCTACCGAGGATGTCGTAGTGGTTTGTGCAGCCCTTTGAGACATTAGTGATTTAGGGCTATATAAGTAAACATTGATTGCTTGATTGATTGATTGTACAGGATGTCCCCAAGAAGGTGTAGTTTCTTGTCCACTTTACCGCGTAGTGCGTTCTCCAGCAGTAAACTGAGGTCTGAGTCCAGTTTCTGCCATATCTTCACATAATTTGCCCTAGGCCACTTGATATTGCTCTTCCTTCCTGGTTCCCTCTTTTTTTTTTTTTGCTGGGTGACTGGGGACCTGGCAGGTCTATCTATCTTCAGCATGTTCACATGCCAGGGGGGTACTGCTCCGCTCGGGGGGTTCTTCCTCTACCGTCTGCATATCAACAATATTTGGACCCTCGGCTCTGTGGTTCTCTCGCCGGCTGGGGGTCCTGCTTGTCTTATCTGCCGGAACACTGCAAGGATGTTGTATGCCTTTCTTCTCGCTCTCTTTTTTCTTCCTCCCCTGATGAATCCGTAAGCCGCTGTACGTGGTTACTTTCCCCCATCCAGACCTGCACAATCGGAAGGTCTTCATCTCGTTGTCGATGTCCATTCCAGTCGTTACCGAGTAGTCAGTCCTGTTAGGCCCATCTTCCACCCCACCTCTCGGAGGGCCTTTGGGTTGTTTTATCTTATTTGTTTTTGTAGTTAGAGGTTGGGTGTCTCCTGGCTAAGAGACTATTGGGTTGGGTTACTAGAAGCCCACTCCCGGTACAGACTTTCCTGCTGTCATCCAGACTTTCCTGGAAGTCTTCCAGTCTTTCCTGGCTGTCAACTGCCCTTTCGCAGTAGTCACAGGTTACCCAGAAATCAGATTGATTGTACAGATATGGTGTTGTTTCTGTTGGGCAAGTATGCCCTACATGCCTCCTACAGCGCCTTGGATCAGCGGCAGGGTCATCAGCCGAGGACCACCACTCATTGGAGTTTTGCTCTCTTTAACCCCGGAATGCCTCTTGGTGGCGGAGCGGTGGCAGGGACATCTCCCTGCCACCCCCTGCAGCTGACCCATCTTATTTCCTCGACCCCCAGTACTTATCCCTCCTCCTCAGCCACAAACAGAAACTTCCCTTTTCTGTTTCCTCAGCAAGGGCCTTTGTTTCCCTTTGGAGCTTAGCCCCAGTCGATCCCACATCTCGGAGCAGCCTTATGGTTGATGTACCGACGAAGCCCCGACAGCCTACTTCCACAGGGTAGATGGTAGTGGTCCAGCCTGCCTCTCTGCACTCAGCAGCCAGATCTGCATACTTGGCTGCTTTGCGCTCGTAGGCTGCCTGGATTCCTTCCTCCCAGGGGATGGTAAGCTCAATCAGTATGGCAGACTTGGTAACAGCAGACCACAGCAAAATGTCTGGGCGGTGATCTCACGGGGGAATTAGAGTTTTTTGTAAATGTCAGCCCTCATACTCCAGTCCCTTTCTAGAGAGAGGACACTGCGGGGGCCTCGTCGGCTGGTGTCTCCTTTGCCTTCCCCTGGCATCACAAACATGAAAGGAAGTTCAAATAATTAAATGTGTCATTAATTATGATATTTTGTTTTTCATTGGTCATTAAATGTGACAATGAATTTCATGTAAAAAAAAAATTTAATTATTTGATCATTTACTGAGCTGTTTCAACATCAAATGAATTAATATCATGATTTATATATTGTTTTCAAAATATCAAGATTTAATCATTTCAAGAGTTAATGATTTTATTCAATATTTATTTAATCATTTTATGTTTTTATTATTTAAGGTTTTTTTTCATTATTTCAAAACCTAATTAACTATTTCATGATTTAAATATTTATTTTGTGATCAAATCATGTCATAATTTAACGATACAAAGTGTTTTATTGTACCTTATGTGCAGTGACAATTAAAACAGATCTTTTCTGCTATCTTATTTAATGGTTTCCTTTTTTTCGTAATTAAATTATTTATTTCATTATTTCATGTTGTATTTATTTATGCCATGCTTTAATTAATTATTTCATAATTTAATGATTTAATAAATTACATTAATGTGTCGTTAAATGTATTTAATGTCAATGCACATTTAATTATTTAATAATTTATTTATTTATTTCCACATAGTTTCATTATTTACTGATACAGAAGTTTTGTTGTATATGATGTGCATTGAAAAAAAAGCGTATGTCCATCAATCCATCATATTTCATATTTCATCAGAGTTCGTTTAAATTGGTCAGGATTTTATTGATTTTTTTCATGATTTATTTTATTATTTCATGTTTTAATTGTTGTATGCTTTAAATAATTATATAATAATTTCATGATTTAATTATTATTTATTGAGCAAATTAAATCAATTATAGTTCAACTACACATATGATTTTATATTTAATTATTTCATGATTAACTCAAACAAAACAAGTTTCATTGTATATTATCTGTAAAGTCAATAAAAAACATATATCCATGTATCTAATTTAATATTTCATATTTATTTAAAGTTTTTTATAATCCCTATTATTTCACGATTTAATTGATTATCTTATGATTTATCTAATTATTGTCATGCTCTAATTATGTATTTTTTAATTTCGCTGGAGCCTATTTTAATTTTCCCTTATTCCTATTATTTCATGATTTAATTAAGTATTTCATGATTTATGGATTAGTTTAATTATTTAATGTGTTTAATTATGTAATTCTATAATAACTTATTTCATCACGTAATTATCATTTGAATATGTATTTACCTATTTTACAGTTTAATTATTTATATAATATATTTAACTATTTCATGAGTTAATGATACAAAACAAGTTTTGTTGAATATTATGTGCAATGACAAACACATCTTGATCCACCTTATTTAAATATTTCATGAATAAATTACTTATTTCATGATTTGATCAGTTGCATGCTTTATTATTTGTTTCATTTTTTTTTTTTCACAGTTTGAGTAATTATTTCAGTATATATATTCTATTGTTTCATGTGTCAGGAGTTCATGAATTCATTTTATTCGTCAACCTCAGCCGCCTGCCCACAGTCCTAACACCTAATTGGTTACTCTACTTTAACCTACTTTAACTGCTCCATGGGTCTGCAGGTCTTGCTTCCACATACTTTAAAACAGGGGCGCTCACACTTTTTCTGCAGGCGAGCTACTTTTCAATTGACCAAGCCGAGGAGATCTACCTCATTCATATTTTTTATTTATATTTATTTATTTATGAAAGAGACATTTTTGTTAACAAGTTAATGGTGTTTAATGATAATACAAGCATGTTTAACACACATAGATTCCTTTCTTTCATGAAGACAAGAATATAAGTTGGTGTATTTGATTCTGATGACTTGCATTGATTGGAATCAGACAGTGGTGCTGATAACGTCCGCGTTTTCAAATGGAGGAAAAAAAAAGTCCTCCTTTCTGTCCAATACCACATGAAAGTGGTTGGATTTGGCATCTCATTTGTCCAACTTGCATACTCGTTTTTAAACACTTTGTTATGAGAGTAGCATATGTGTGTGGCCCTTTAATGTCTGGCAGCAAGTGAGTGACGTCAGTGAGAGTGCGGGTGGGCAAGCAAGTGAGAAAGCGGTCGCTGAGGGCGGGGGAGAAATACATTGGGATCAAACTCCGTAGCTTGCTAGTTTGTGCACACTAGCTTTCTGAGACTCTTATTTTGTTAGCACAGGCAGGATGAAACAGGTCTTTTATGGTGAAGACAGGAACTGTGCAGTCGGTCTTTAGAGTTTTGACAGTAGGTACGGAGTCTCTAGAAATAAAATGTGTTTCTCTGCATCTGCCCTTTTAGTGATTTTTTTCTTAAATATGAGCTTGCATCAGCCAGCGTCATCTCACAAGATCCTCGGGTGCCGAGAATGTCAAACAACTGACGAAAGTGAAGTCGTGGTATGATTGATGATTGCTCATTTTTATGTATATTTTTTAATGCCTGGCTTGAGATCGACTGACACACCCTCTGAGATCGACCAGTCGATCGCGATCGACGTGATGGGCACCCCTGCTTTAAAACATCGACCAACAACTCCCCAAAGGCTATGAGTACATCCTCCCTGGCTGCCGTGCTTTCAAAGAATTCCAAATTGAAAGCCGTCAAAGGTTTGTGTCAGTCTGGGAAAAATGAGCAGATAATATTCCCTTTTCCTTTGGTTGGTATTCATTGGTGAGGAAGAAAATCACATTCTTGTGCTCGCAGCAACATTGAACAATTGATTTTGACGAGTGTTATGACATTTGTAGAGTGCAGTCATTTTCTCCTGCACATTAAGCACTTGGATTGAAACCGAGCCCGCTTGATCGCCTATAGAACAGGGAGCACCTTTAATAATCTCTTGAAGGCGGGACTGAAAATACACACACATAGTAGAGATACTAGAGATGCGCGGTTTGCGGTCTTATCCGCGGAGTCCGCGGATAAACCGCGGGTCGGGCGGTTTACATGATGAAAAAATAGATTTTAATTAGATTAGGGCGGTTGAACCATCCGGAAATATTTGATATGCATGGTTACGTGATCGGTATCTTTTGCCATTCAAATTGCCATTAAAGACCCGTGTCATTAAGCAAAGAAGAGAATAAGAGACACTATTATTCTCCTGAATGACTGCCGGTAGTCATCCAGTTAATAAGTATTAGGGCGTGCTATGAAGCAAATGGCTTTGTCGCCTACTACAACATGTATGATCTGCTTGTCAGTTCAGCATCATGTTGTGTGTGGCTTCCGCGGCAACACGCACACGACTGCAAGGCATACTGGGTGACACAGAGTACACTAAGGGTTGTGATATAAACAATTTTAACTCTCTTAGTAATATGAGCCACGCTGTGAACCAACACCAATTAAGAACGACAAACACATTTCGGGAGGACATCCTCACAGTAACACAACATAGACGCAACACAACAAATACCCATAATCCTTTGTATCCGTGACAAATCCTGCATATATAAACCCTGCCCACCTTACCGACGCACAGGGGGCGGGGGGTTTGCTGCTAGCGTGGTGTATAAAATAGTCATGAGGTGTCATGAATACAAAGGATTATGGGTATTTGTTGTGTTGCGTTTATTTTGTGTTACTGTGAGGATGTTCTTGTGTTTGTCAATCTTGTTGGGTGTGGCTTCAGAAAGTGGCGCATATTAGTAAGTGTTAAAGTTGTTTATATCACAACCATCAGTGTACTCTGTATCACCCTGTATGACTTTCAATCTTGAACGTGTAATTGCGGAAGCAGCACACAACATGTTGACGAACCAACAATTGGGTCGCACATGTTGTTGAAAGTGTCTAAGGCAATGGCTTCACTGCACGCCCATAATCTTGTGATCAGGATGAACGCTATTGAATAGTCGCGAGAACGTTAGCGGCTCCAATTGTCATCATTACTCTGTGAAACAGATTTAATAAGCTCTGTGAGAGGCAAAGGCGGACATCCTCTGATGTATTTCAGCGGGCGGGTACGGTCCTGATAAAATGTTGGTTCGGGTAGGACGGCGGGTGGATGACGACTTTGGTGATGCGGATGCGGATGATATAATTGCCTATCCCCGCATCTCTAAGAGATACACAAATTTACATACACATGTATTTTCATTGGGTTTCTAATGTTGTAGTTGGACATTGACAGGGGTGCTTCAGAACGCACATCCTTGATCGTGTAAACCAGGGGTGCCCATTACGTCGATCGCGATCGACTGGTCGATCTCGGAGGGTGTGTCAGTCGATCTCAAGCCAGGCATTAAAAAATAGACATAAAAATGAGCAATCATCAATCACACCAAGACTTCACTTGTTGTCAGTTGTTTGACATTCTCGGCACCCGAGGATCTTGTGAGATGACGCTGGCTGCTGCAAGCTCATATTCAAGAAAAAAATCACTAACAGGGCGGACGCAGAGAAACACATTTTATTTCTAGTGACTCCGTACCTACTGTCAAAACTCTAAAGACCGACAGCACAGTTCCTGTCTTCACCATAAAAGACCTGTTTCATCCTGCCTGTGCTAACAAAATAAGAGTCTCAGAAAGCTAGCGTGCACAAGCTAGCAAGCTACGGCGTTTGATACCAATGTATTTCTCCCCCGCCCTCAACGACCGCTATCTCACTTGCTTGCCCACCCGCACACTCACTGACATCACTCACCTGCTGCCAGACATTAAAGGGCCAAACACATATGCTACTCTCATAACAAAGTGTTTAAAAACGAGTATGCAAGTTGGACAAATGAGATGCCAAATCCAACCACTTTTATGTGGTATTGGACAGAAAGGAGGACTTTTTTTTTCCTCCATTTGAAAATGCGGACGTTATCAACACCACTGTCTAATTCCAATCAATGCAAGTCATCAGAATAAATTACACCAACTTATATTCTTGTCTTCATGAAAGAAAGGAATCTATGTGTGTTAAACATGCTTGTATTATCATTAAACACCATTAACTTGTTAACAAAAATGTCTCTTTCATAAATAAATAAATATAAATTATAAATAGGAATGAGGTAGATCTCCTCGACTTGGTCAATTGAAAAGTAGCTCGCCTGCAGAAAAAGTGTGAGCGCCCCTGGTGTAAACTAAGGTTGTGCCCACCAATCAGTATCGGACGATTTACGTGGAAAAAGTATGATTAAATCAAATAAATGCCTTTTGATTCAGATCACAAAAGTCGATCCCCTCTAGCAGCTAACTGTGTATGTTCATACACAGTGTGGAGCCGCTCCACTAAAATAATAATCATCACCTCCATTGTAGCAAGTAAAGGACATTTCTTACAACTGGAGGACAAGGCTATAAACACAAAGTAAGAACAAGCTGGATCAGACAATAAGGCGTGCTAATCGCTAAGCTACCTGCTGACACCAGCATTATATGCCTTCTATTAGGGCTGGGCGATACAATATATATATCGAGAAAGAGACATAATCGTTTGTCCAGGGTGTACCCGCCTACCGCCCGAATGCAGCTGAGATAGGCTCCAGCGACCCCAAAAGGGACAAGCGGTAGAAAATGGATGGATGGGTGGAGACGTAATCGATATCATTAAAAAAAAAAATGTGTTGGATAAGACTTTATATACCGTATTTCCTTGAATAGCCGCCGGGGCGCTAATTAATTTAAAACCTCTTCTCACTCCTGCGCTTATTCAAGGCATGCGGTAAAAGTAAGCAGGCGCTAATAATTTTAAAACCTGTTCTCACCCCTGCGCTTACCAATGCAGTAAAAAATGGAGTGTGATGTAAGAATACCATCATGAAAAGCACATTTAATTAAAAAAAATGTTATTATGGTTATTTTCAGCACGAAAGCTTGGAATAACCTACAATAGAATATTCAACTTAAAACACAGTAAATGAGTTTAAAGCTTCCGTGAAAGGATTGCAGTTTACCTTGTCTGTATGCACATGTGTCATATGAGCAAGTTTTAATGTTGTAAATGTGATGTTTTATGTGTTGTTTACTGTTTTTATGTAACTTTGCTGCTGCCCTCTTGGCCAGTTCTCCTTTGGATCAGAGATCTTAGCTCTCAATGGGATTTTACCTTGTTATAAAGACTACCGGTAAATAAAAAATAAATGAAAAATGGTCTTACCTTTACTTATAAATGAAATCCATGCCAGCTCCTTCTGATCAAAAGCATCGATAACTTGTTTATAAAAGTATTCCTTATCTTTCTTCAGTTATAAAAAGTCTCTCAGAATACTGCTATCAGACCGCTGCTATCAGTTAGCTCGGGTGTGGGTGACTTCCCCTCTCGTTCTGCTCCGTGGGTGATCTCTTTAACCCAGGACCACCAAGAAAAGACATGGCTTGAGCAGTTTGACTTTGTTTATTTTTCAATAAAACTAAGTCCAGGTCGCTCTTCCGCTCGCTCGCCGGTATCTTGGGCACGGCTGCTACAGCTAGCTGCTACAGCTAGCGTGCTCTGCCTGTCAGTCGGACCGTCGGCTCCACAGGTTATACCGGTATATTAATAAAACATAGCTGCTTACTGTTCTTTTAAGCATACCAGTATTCAATAGCTTGGACCTAAATTCTATTGAATAGCTCTTAATCTTCTTCCCTTTATGCGATTTCAAATTGTTGAAATAAGCCTCCTCTATTTTGAAAATGATGACACGGGAAGTGTCACTCGTGACGTCACGAATTTGACCTGTCGGTAATAGTAAGCTTGTGCTAAATGTTTTGCCAAGCTAGTTTGACCCAGCAGTAATTTAAGTCAGGCGCATATTAAATGCCCGGCGGAAATTCAAGGAAATACGGTATTTGTTTTCTTTTTCATGGAAGGAAGCGGAAGTATGAAAGAAAGGTTGGACTCTGGACCAGTAATGACCATTATATGAGAGACCCTAATGGCCTACTAATGAGCCAATCAATTTACACATAGCTCTGAGATGAAGCTCAGTGACCATGGGAACAGTTTCAAAGTGAAAGACTGAGATATACAATGTCCTCAGGACGATAGAGACAAATTCGTTAATGTACAACAAGACAATGTTGTGTACGTGTTTACTTATACAATATCCTCAGGACGATAGAGACAAATTCGTTAAGATACAACAAGACAATGTTGTGTACGTGTTTACTTATTCATAAACACGAAGGTAGACCATTTTTACTGTTAGCCGAGTGTGGTATATCTACCCTATTCAAGTTGTGTGGCAATTTTATTTTGAAAATAATGGGACGGACGACTGTAATACATGACTATTCATTCATTCACTGTGTGGGGCTGCTCGGAGGCCATTTGCGGCCCGCTGCGGGTTCGAGGAAGGCGCAATCTCGTTGATGATTATTTAAAAGCTTTAAAAGTCCGAAGATTAGCAGAAATCCGCTCGTATTTTTCACTCCTGGCTCATTACAAAAAGCACCCTGCCCTCAAGGGTGACTTTGATGTGAGGATTAGTCCCTCAAATCTTCTGATATGCTGCAAACATCTTACCCAAATTTTAACTAGTCCATCTCTATCTAACTATCTATCTATCTATCTATCTATCTATCTATCTATCTATCTATCTATCTATCTATCTATCTATCTATCTATCTATCTATCTATCTATCTATCTATCTATCTATCTATCTATCCATCTATCTATCCATCCATCCATCCATCTATCTATCTATCTATCTATCTATCTATCTATCTTCTTCATCTATCCATCTATCTATCTATCTATCTATCTATGAAAGTCAGGGGTGTCTAAACTTCTTGACTTGGGGGCCGCATTGGGCTAAAAAACATGTAGATGGAGGCCGAAAGCCGAAAGACTGCATTTGAAGTAAATGTATGTAGATATATATATATATATATATATATATATATATATATATATATATATATATATATATATATATATATATATATTTATAACAAGGCATTTCTAAGTGTAACTTATCTAATTTACTCAAACTGACCACAAAATGGCAGAACTAATGACACATTGCGGCCCAAATGATGATGCTGGTGGATCGCATTTGGCCCGTGGGCCGTTATTCGGAACTTTTTTTTTGTTTTTTTGTTTCCACTTCTCAAGGTGCAAGTGGAATTTGTATTTATTGGGCATTTGTATTTACATTTAATAAGGACGCTTGATATAGACTAGAGGTGTCCAAAGTGCAACCCCGGCGGCCAGTCACAATTTTTTTTTACATTCTAAAAAAAAACTATTGAAAAAAAAAAAAGTGGAATAAAGGAGCGATTGGGTGAAATGTTATCGAAAAAAGTTGTAATGTTGACTCTAATAACACAAAGCTGCCAGGTAGGTATTTTTTTTTTACCTTAAAACTGTCAATGTTAAAAAAATGATAATCAATCAATATTCATTTATATAGCCCTAAATCACTAGTGTCTCAAAGGGCTGCACAAACCACAACACAAACCACTACGACATCCTCGGTAGGCCCACATAAGGGCAAGGAAAACACACCCAGTGGGACGTCGGTAAAAATGATGACCCAGTGGGACTAATGTTGGTGTGAATTATTGACCTATTTTAAGGCTCCAATTACTGAAATAAGATATAGAATATTCCTGTACTATGTTTGTTTTTATTTCCATTTAAATAAAACATGAGGTGGCGACTTGTCCAGGGTGTACCCTGCCTTCCGCCCGATTGTAGCTGAGATAGGCGCCAGCGCCCCCCGCGACCCCGAAAGGGAATAAGCGGTAGAAAATGGATGGATGGATGTTTTTTTTCAAATTGCATAAAACATAAGAAACCATAAAAAAAAAAAAAAAAAAAAAAAAACTTATGATCAACAAGTAGATCTGAACTTACTTATTGAAAGTAAAAATATAGGACTTATTTTAACACTTTTATGAGTGGGGGGGGGGGGGGCTTTCAGATTTTTAAAACATTTATTTATTGGATTTTTGATGTATACAGTCCAGAAATACAATCAAATACATGTCAATTTTTATATTCTATGTTTAACCCCCAAACAAGAAACGCACAAGATGTATATATAAAATGAAATAAAATAAAATAAAAAACAATAAACTAAAACAAAGTACAGGCAAATATTGGCATACAGACAACTGCAAGTCTGATTTATTCTTCCAACGCACATTGTCATTTGTCAATGCTATGAATTATTGACCTATTTACGGGTCCAATTACTTTTCATCAAATATTTATATCACTTTAAACTTTTTTGGGGGAGGGTCGGGAGGGGGGGTTGAATATTGCATTGTTTGTGTGTTTGAGGGGGGGAAAGGCATACAACTTAAAATTATTCAAACTTTATGGCAACACGAATTGGTATGTCAGACTCAGCCCTGTCTTGGTTTAACTCTTATCTTACTGATAGGATGCAGTGTGTCTCCCATAAAAGTGTGACCTCGGACTATGTTAAGGTAACGTGTGGAGTTCCCCAGGGTTCGGTCCTTGGGCCTGTACTCTTCAGCATCTACATGCTGCCGCTAGGTGACGTCATACGCAAATACGGTATTAGCTTTCACTGCTATGCTGATGACACCCAACTCTACATGCCCCTAAAGCTGACCAACACGCCGGATTGTAGTCAGTTGGAAGCGTGTCTTAATGACATTAAACAATGGATGTCCGCTAACTTTTTGCAACTTAACGCCCAAAAAACGGAAATGCTGATTATCGGTCCTGCTAGACACCGACCTCTATTTAATAATACAACTTTAACATTTGACAACCAAATAATAAAACAAGGTGACTCGGTAAAAAATCTGGGTATTATCTTCGACCCAACTCTCTCCTTTGAGTCACACATTAAAAGCGTTACTAAAACGGCCTTCTTTCATCTCCGTAATATCGCTAAAATTCGCTCCATTTTGTCCACTAAAGACGCCGAGATCATTATCCATGCGTTTGTTACGTCTCGTCTCGATTACTGTAACATATTATTTTCGTGTCTTCCCATGTCTAGCATTAAAAGATTACAGTTGGTACAAAATGCGGCTGCTAGACTTTTGACAAGAACAAGAAAGTTTGATCATATTACGCCTGTACTGGCTCACCTGCACCGGCTTCCTGTGCACTTAAGATGTGACTTTAAGTTTTTACTCATTACGTATAAAATACTACACGGTCTAGCTCCAGCCTATCTTGCCGAATGTATTGTACCATATGTCCCGGCAAGAAATCTGCGTTCAAAAGACTCCGGCTTATTAGTTATTCCTAGAGCCCAAAAAAAGTCTGCGGGCTATAGAGCGTTTTCCGTTTGGGCTCCAGTACTCTGGAATGCCCTCCTGGTAACAGTTCGAGATGCTACCTCAGTAGAAGCATTTAAGTCTCACCTTAAAACTCATCTGTATACTCTAGCCTTTAAATAGACCTCCTTTTTGGACCAGTTGATCTGCCGCCTCTTTTCTTTCTCCTATGTCCCCCCCTCCCTTGTGGAGGGGGTCCGGTCCAATGACCATGGATGAAGTACTGGCTGTCCAGAGTCGAGACCCAGGATGGACCGCTCGCCTGTATCGATTGGGGACATCTCTGTGCTGCTGATCCGCCTCCGCCTTAGATGGTCTCCTGTCTTGGATCCGCTTTGAACTGAACTCTCGCGGCTGTGTTGGAGCCACTATGGATTGAACTTTCACAGTATCATGTTAGACCCGCTCGACATCCATTGCTTTCGGTCCCCTAGAGGGGGGGGGGGGGTTGCCCACATCTGAGGTCCTCTCCAAGGTTTCTCATAGTCAGCATTGTCATTGGCGTCCCGCTGGATGTGAATTCTCCCTGCCCACTGGGTGTGAGTTTTCCTTGCCCTTTTGTGGGTTCTTCCGAGGATGTTGTAGTCGTAATGATTTGTGTAGTCCTTTGAGACATTTGTGATTTGGGGCTATATAAATAAACATTGATTGATTGATTGATTGAACAGATTGATCAGAACTTAATCTATAGATATTTAAACGTAGAAAGTAGAAAAAAAATAGAGTAATATATTACTTTTTTTTTAACACTTTCATGACCCTTTTGGGTCCCCGGGAACCTTTAACGGTCACCAAAATTGAGGCGAGCCCTAATGGGGACAATAAGTACTGTACTGGTTTTAAAAATGAAAAATATCAAAATGGCCCCTGTATGCTTTCGAAAATAATAATAATAGATTGTAATTTGTGTTGCACTTAACAATTAAATAACAAATCGCAAAGTGTTAATGGAAAAAGTTTGGACACCCCTGCTGTGGGTGTGTGTGTGTGCGTGTGGTGATAGGCATCACCATTAACGATACAATAAATATTTGATGGTGCCAAGCTCCTCATTAGGGGAGTGTACAGCGAGTAGTGGCCCTTAGTGTCCCAGCATGACTGGTACCTTTGAGACCAAACGAGGCGTCAGACATGCGCTTACGAGGCTAAAAGAGCGCCGGTTAAAGAGATGCTTTTTTCTACATCTCGTCTGCAAGGTCTTCAATGGACCATGTTGCTATCAAAGTCAATGGAAGAATTTTGGATTTCCACCTCCAAAAAAAAACAACTTTAGCTAATTAATATACAAATTTCATTAGTATATTAAATTGATTTTGTTCTATTTTTTGTTTTGTTTATTTGTACTCCTGCAATGTGCCACTATGGACACTAGGGCTGGGAATCTTTGGCTTTGGGCACCACACGATTCGATTCTTGGAGGTAACGATTCAATTAAAAATCATTCTGGATTGTACTTTTCGGGCTTTGCGTCAGTTCTGTGAGCAGCCACGACAACAGAACGTTTAGCTTGTTAGCGTCCCGTCACAAGTAATTAAAGAGAGGGGGAGTGTTATTGCAGCTGGAGCTGCGACGGGTTAAAACAGTCGGCCTTAAAAACAAGGCAGGTGTGAGTGTGACTGGTTAAATACTTGTTGCGCACCGTTACTATTCCAGGTTCCAATCCACCTCTTGTCCAAAGTTAGTTGGGATAGACTCGAGCGTCACTAATAAAACCGAGTTCGAACACTTTTCACCAATGGGGTTGGAACTTCCAAAATAGTCCATGGACTCAGGAAATGATCAAATAAGTCATTTTATGATTATTTTTCTAAATTTAAAAGACTTCCTTGTGGTCTACATAACATTTGATGCTGGTTCTTTGGTCAAAAGTTCTCCCCCGCCATCTTTGTTTATTTTTAGCGCTTCCGTAACGAACCTACTTTCGAACTATGGGTTACTTTGTATAAGAAATGGCAACAGCGGCGAATGCATGTGCCTGCACGAGCCAGTCTGTCCCGCAACAAGAGGGTAGAGAAAAAGGCGAGCTTATTGGCTACAACGCTGAATGACAACGGACTAAAAATGACTGACTGACGCACATATATAGCGATACCCGCTGAAGTATTTATGGCAAAATAGGTCCGTAAAGTCTCAAATTACAAACAACTCGTTTGGAGGGAGTATTAAGGAAGGCACAGTTGTTTTATAAACATCTTCGCCATGCGTACATGGTTAGATTTCACATTTTCGGGACTTGTCAAGATCCCAAATCGTCAAAAACCTGTTCCGACACGTAAGAACAGTTTTCTTTAACATAGCTAAAGGTCCTAGATCACCCCAAATAGGACTAGCTTCCCTTAAAGGGGAACATTATCACAATTTCAAAAGAGTTAAAACCAATAAAAATCAGTTCCCAGTGGCTTGTTTTATTTTTTGAAGTTTTTTTCAAAATTTTACCCGTCCCGGAATATCCCTCAAAAAGCTTTAAAGTGCCTTATTTTCGCTATCTTTGAAGCCACTATCCATTTTCCTGTGACGTCATACAGTGCTGCCAATACAAACAAACAATGGCGAATAGCACAGCAAGATATAGCGACATTAGCTCGGATTCAGACTTGGATTTCAGCGGTTTATGCGATTTAACAGATTACGCATGTATTGAAACGAATGGTTGGAGTATGGAGGCAGATAGCAAAAATGAAATTGAAGAAGAAACTGAAGCTATTGAGCGAATAGCTATTGACGCTATTTGGCCATAGAATGGCCGAATAGCTGCCTTATTAGCATCGCCGGTAAAATGTGCGGACCAAACGATCAGAATTTTCGCATCTTTAGACACTGGAGCAACTTAAATCTGTCAATTGGTAAGTGTTTATTTCACATTAAATGTGGGTATCTAGTTTCAAATGTACATACAGCTAGCCTAAATAGCATGTTAGCATCGATTAGCTGGCAGTCCCGCCGCGACCAAATATGTCTGATTAGCACATAAGTCAACAACATCAACAAAACTCACCTTTGTGATTTCGTTGACTTTATCGTTGCAAATGCATCTGCAGGTTATCCATACATCTCTGTGCCATGTCTGCGTTAGCATCGCCGGTAAAATGTGGAGACACTCCGGCACATTCAATGGGGGTCTGGCGGCAGATTTCTTGCCACTTTCGCATCTTGGGGCCAGTGGTGCAACTTGAATCCCTCCCTGTTAGTGTTGTTACACCCTCCGACAACACACCGACGAGGCATGATGTCTCCAAGGTTCCAAAAAATGGTCGAAAAAAATGGAAAATAACAGAGCTGAGATCCGGTGTTTGTAATGTGTTTGAGAAAATAAAAATGGCGGGTTTATTACCTAGGTGACGTCACGTTCTGACGTCATCGCTCCTAGAACGATAAACAGAAAGGTGTTTAATTTGCCAAAATTCACCCATTTAGAGTTTGGAAATCGGTTAAAAAAATATATAGTCTTTTTTCTGCAACATCAAGGTAGATAATGACGCTTACATAGGTCTGGTGATAATGTACCCCTTTAAAGCAGTCCTTCTCAAATAGTAGGGCGGGCCCCCTTAAAGGGGAACATTATCACAATTTCAAAAGGGTTAAAACCAATAAAAATCAGTTCCCAGTGGCTTGTTGTATTTTTTTAAGTTATTTTCAAAATTTTACCGGGCTCCGAATATCCCTAAAAAAAGCTTTAAAGTGCTTGATTTTCGCTATTTGCGATGCGACTATCCATTATCCTGTGACGTCATACAGTGCTGCCAATGTAAACAAACAATGGTGGGTACCACAGCAAGATATAGCGACATTAGCTCGGATTTAGACTCGGATTTCAGCGACTTAAGCGATTCAACAGATTACGCATGTATTGAAACGGATGGTTGGAGTATGAAAGTATTGAAGAAGAAACTGAAGCTATTGAGCGAATAGCTATTGAAGCTATTTATAGCCATAGCATGGCCAAATAACTGCGTTAGCATTGCCGGTAAAATGTGCGGACCAAGCGATCAGGACTTTCGCATCTTGTGACACTGGAGCAACTTAAATCCGTCGATTGGTAAGTGGTTTTTTTGCATTAAATGTGGGTGATAATATAGTTGCAAATGCATCTGCAGGTTATCCATACATCTCTGTGCCATGTCTGCTTCAGCACCGCCAGTAAAAAAGCATGTTAGCATCGATTAGCATAGCATGTTAGCATCGATTAGCTGGCAGTCAACATCAACAAAACTCACCTTTGTGATTTCGTTGACATTATAGTTGCAAATGCATCTGCAGGTTATCCATACATCTCTGTGCCATGTCTGCCATCGCCGGTAAAATGTGGAGACACTCCGGTACATTCAATGGGGATCTGGCGGCAGACACTTTCGCATCTTCGGGCCAGTGGTGCAACTTGAATCCCTCCCGGTTAGTGTTGTTACACCCTCCGACAACACACCGACGAGGCATGATGTCTCCAAGGTTCCAAAAAATAGTCAAAAAAACGGAAATTAACAGAGCTGAAACCCGGTGTTTGCAATGTTTTGAAAATGAAAATGGCGGCTGTATTACCTCGGCGACGTCACGTTCTGACGTCATCGCCACAGAGCGATAAACAGAAAGGCGTTTAATTCGCCAAAATTCACCCATTTAGAGTTCGGAAATCGGTTAAAAAAATATATGGTCTTTTTTCTGCACAAACAAGGTATATATTGACGCTTACATAGGTCTGGTGATAATGTTCCCCTTTAAGGGTGGTGGGGGTGGTGGAGCATGTGACCTCTGGGAGCATGCGTTTTTAATCCCCTACCAAAATACGACGAGGGGTATTTAGCACTTGGCTTCACTGGGACAATGGCGGTAGACGTTTTCTTCAATGTTAGTGAGGATACAATGTTGCGAAAGGTGTACTTGGAACAGTTTCACAGACAAACGTTACTATTCTTGGTTGTTGTGGAGAGTGGGGCGACATATTTTCTTTTTCCGGGGGAGGGTAACAAAAAAAAAACAATGTCCCAAATGACCACAAAATGGACTTACCCGAAGTATTGAAAGTAAAAGGCCAGGACCCAAGCTCTTTTGGGTATATTGCCGACATTTCTGGCCACCCCATTTACCCTTGGCAGCATTTGGGTGATCATTTCATAGATTCTTCAAAAAACGGTTAAGGGTGAGGGGTGGGGGGGATGACAAAACCTTCAAATCCTACAGTGAGACATGAACAATAATGTATGAGAGTGGGTGCTCTACTTTAGTACAACAACAACAACAACAAAACTCATTTATGTGCAGATATGCTTCATTTTTCCGCTAACGAGTAAATACAGGCCATCATGTGACATGTCTCAGCTGGCATGCTCCATATTGCAGAGCATCATGGGATATTACTTTCACTACTCTGGGAAAATCTTACGGTTCACTTAACCATAATCGTACTTCAAATTAACACAGTAATATATTTATGTGTGTGTGTGTATATGTGTGTATATATATATATATATATATATATATATATATATATATATATATATATATATATATATATATATATATATATATATATATGTATATGTGTGTGTGTATATTTATATAAGTATATATGTGTATATATATATATATATATATATATATATATATATATGTGTGTGTGTATATTTATATAAGTATATATGTGTATATATATATATATATATATATATATATATGTGTGTGGGTATATTTATATAAGTATATATGTGTATATATATATATAGGTTTATGTATATATATTTAAATGTATATATATATATATAAAATAATTCAATATGGTAATACAGTATACAAACCCTGTTTCCATATGAGTTGGGAAATTGTGTTAGATGTAAATATAAACTGAATACAATGATTTGCGAATCATTTTCAACCCATATTCAGTTGAATATGCTACAAAGACAACATATTTGAAGTTCAAACCGATAAACTTTTTTTTTTTTGCAAATAATCATTAACTTTAGAATTTGATGCCAGCAACACGTGACAAAGAAGTTGGAAAAGGTGGCAATAAATACTGATAAAGTTGAGGAATTCTCATCAAAGTCTTATTTGGAACATCCCACAAGTGTGCAGGCTAATTGGGAACAGGTGGGTGTCATGATTGGGTATAAAAGCAGCGTCCATAATGCTAAGTAATTCACAAACAAGGATGGGGAGAGTGTTGCCAATTTGTAAGCAAATTGTCGAACAGTTTTAGAACAACATTTTTCAACGAGCTATTGCAAGGAATTTACGTATTTTACCATCAACGGCTCGTAAAATCATCAAAAGGTTCATAGAATCTGGAGAAATCACTGCACGTAAGCGATGATATTACGGACCTTTGATCCCTCAGGCCGTACTGCATCAAAAACAGACACCGGTGTGTAAAGGATATGAAACCACTGTGAGTAACTACAGTTGGTCGCTACATCTGTAAGTGCAAGTTAAAACTCTGCTGTGCAAAGCAAAACCCATTCATCAACAACACCAAGGAACGCCGCTGGCTTCGCTGGGCCAGAGGTCATCTAAGATGGACCGATGCAAAGTGGAAAAGTGTTCTGTGGTCCGACGAGTCCACATTTCAAATTATGTTTGGAGACTGTGGACGTGGTGTCCTCCGGAACAAAGAGGAAAATAATTATCCGGATTGTTATGGGCTTAAAGTTCAAAAGTTAGCATCTGTGATGGCATGGGGGTGCATTAGTGCCCAAGGCATGGGTAACTTAAAAATCTGTGAAGGCACCATTAATGCTGAAAGGTGCATACAGGTTTTGGAGCAACACATGTTGTCATCCAAGCAACGTTATCATGGACGCCCCTGCTTATTTCAGCAAGACAATGTCAAGCCACGTGTTACAACAGCGTGGTTTTGTAGTAAAAGAGTGCAGGTACTTTCCTGGCCCGCCTGCAGTCCAGACCTGTCTCCCATTGAAAACGTGTGGCGCAATATGAAGAGTAAAATACGACAGCAGAGACCCCGGACTGTTGAAAGACTGAAGCGCTACATAAAACAAAAATGGGAAAGAATTCCACTTTCAAAGCTTCAACAATTATTTTCCTCACTTCCCAAACGTTTATTGAGTGTTGTTAAAAGAAAAGGTGATGTAACACAATGGTGAACATGCCCTTTCCCAACTACTTTGGCACGTGTTGCAGCCATGAAATTCTAAGTTAATTATTATTTGCAAAAAAAAAATAGTTTATGAGTTTGAACATCAAATATCTTGTCTTTGTAGTGCATTCAACTGAATATGGGTTGAAAAGGATTTGCAAATCATTGTATTCCGTTTATATTTACATCTAACACAATTTCCCAACTCATATGGAAACGGGGTTTGTATACTGTATTACCATATTAAATTATTTCATATATATATATATATATATATTTGATGTTATCTGTTCTGATCCGGTATTGTGATTTTTTGGTCATCACCCTCTGGCCTTTCCTCATGTGGGTTTCAGTCGTTGATGGTTATTTTTTATGTTGGAAAGTGTGGTCCCATTATATACTGTATAAGGCAAATATTAGGACTTAAAAAAAATCCTTGCTGCAAACAAACATGGCGTTTGACTACAGAAGAAGACATTCCTCGTGAAATTTGAGCAAAATGTTCTGTAAACATTCTGCGAGGACGGAAAAAAAAACCCATCACGCTTCAACACATCAAGCCTTATTTGCCACCTGATACAAGGTCGGAGTAAAATCATCACGCTTCAAAAAATCAAGCCTTATCAGCCACCTGAAATAATCACCTACAACAAGTGGGGCGAAATATTAAGCTTCAACATATCCAACCTTATCAGCCACACAAAACAAGTAGGTTAAAGACATCACAATCAAACACATCAAACCTTATCAGCTATCTGACACAAGTGGGAAAAAACCCCATCAACCTTCAACACGTTAAACCTTGTCGACTACTTAAAACATGTGGGAAAATCATCACCTTTCAACACTTCAAGCGTTATTAACTACCTGAAACAAGTGGGAAAAAAATCACTCTTCAACACATTAAAACGTATCAGCCACTTCAAACAAATGGGGTGAAAAAAACATCACACACTAACACATCAAACCTTATCAACCACCTCAAATAAGTGGGGGAAAACATCAACTTTTAACACAATTTTTTTAGGCACCAGAAATAAGTGGATGATAAGTTTAAAACGTATCATCCACCCGACGCAATTGGGGCAAAATCATCACGCTTAAACACATCAAACCTTATCATCCACCTAAACCAAGTGGGGGGGGAAATTATCAAACTTCAACACATCAAACCTTATCAACCACCTGAAACAAGTGGGGAAAATCATCACGCTTCAACACATCACACATTATCTGCCACCTGACACAAGTGGGGAAAAATCATCACGCTTCAACACAAATGAAGCGCTTTGAGCAATGTTTGTTGTATTTGGCACGAGGAATGTCACAGTAAAACTTGTTTAATTCCAATAAGATACCGATATTGGAGCCTTGATTAAGATATTGGTCCGTTACGTTTCTAAAGCAGGAATCAAACATACTTGTATTATTTAGTTGTGTGAAATGTTAGAAAAAGGTTTGATCAAGTAAAATGAGTCAAACAAATAACTGCTAGCTATAGAAAACACTAACTTATTTATCATTAACCATCAGGAATGGACTCATGCTGTCTCTAAGTTGAAGTGTAGTAGTATTTTTTTGTATTGCTGACAACTAGTGGCCACAATAATTCTTGAAGTTAAGACATGACTCAGAATGCACACACATGTATTACTGGATACTTTATAATCCTGCCTTGGAGACTTTATATGTGTAAGTAAAATACAACTATAATTATTTGACACTTTTTAATGTTGACAAATGTCAATATTCTTCAATGATTATTACATGTCTCTAGCTTGTGTACTATTTTGTGCTGAGCTGTTGTGTAGCTGCTAGCTCCTATCTTGGCCTATAGCCTGGCATGTTGACTTTTTTCTAAATTACTTTAAATAATAGAAGAATAGACCAACCACAAGTCAATGCGCTGCAGGAGTGCTGTATCAGACTTTATATCTAAAATTCTATATAATATTTATTTTTGTTCTCTAAAATCCAGTCACCTGACAAAAAATAGAGCACATCATGTACCAGTAGTCAAGTTAAACGAAAAATAGATCATTGAAAACTAGATTAAGATGTTTTTTCCTCCCATGTATTTATAGAAATGAGACCAATATAAATAATCTCCTGATGCGCTTGTAGCTTGGTGCGATTAAAAGAGGGGGATTTATTCTCCCCCTGTATTACTGGAGACAATGTGAAGTAAAGACGATGTTGAGGTCAAGAGAAACACTGTGAGTATTCTGCGAGCGGGGTGACGCTGACATGAAAAGATTTACAGCACAGATTAAGCGTGTCAAAGATAACACTCCTCAGCCTGACAAAACATTGCTTGCTTGACCTTCTCCGAAAGGCCTTTGTCAACACTGAAAAACTAATCAAAGTGTGACATTCAAGTGACATTCCACTGCGGGTATTTTTTCTTCAACTCAACAATTGGAAGTAAATCCCCAAATTATTCCTTAATGACATCAAATACTAAAGCATTTGATTCCACCCAGTATTACTTCCGGCAGGTCATGGGGGTGGGTGTTATGGCTTAAAATGTATATTTCAGTATACAGGAAGTAGTACCTCATCCTACTAGTTCATTTGGTTCTAGAACCAAGCGTGTTACTCAAATCAGCCCCGCCCATTGAAATGAATTAAAATCTATTTAATCTACGATTTTAACACGTAACATGCCTTTAAAAAGACGTTTAAATAAAAAATAAAAATAAATAAAAATATAACAGAATTTAGTACATATAATACAGTAATTAGGGAGGGGTACCGTTCACATTTAAACTGCTACGGTATCAATTCCCGGTACTCAGTGGTACCATTATTTGTACTTTTGTGTGTGCCAATACATATTAAATTATTTTTTGATAATAGAATCTCGTTTTTTATTCCAACATTTAAAAAGATCTGATTATGAAAACTGCTCTCCAGTTGTTTTATTAACACATTTCTGAGTCTCATTTGCAGGTATGACATTAAGTTGCAATTCCATGGCAGTAGTGTATAGCTTACGGTGTTTTTGTTTTGTTTTTTTGGTTGCACCCTAAAAAGTGCTAATGCTGTAAGTATTGTACTTATTACGCACCGGCGGTTTAATTGTAACGTGCATCTTAGTTGTAGTTTTCATGAAGACATTTGGAGCTGTTTATCGCCATGTAGAATCACTCATGCTAACCATTGGCAAAAGCCAATGTATATTAGCATCAAGGTAGTGCATTTTTGAAAAAGTAGAGCCTTACTTTACTTACGTTGGAGCCTTTGTTTGAGTCACTATCTTTGTTGGCATTGAGCATTGCAACATTACTTATTAACTCTTGTCTATATTAGGTATTTTTTGTTGCACCCTAAAAGCTGTTTGATTGTAACGTGCATCTTAGTTGAAGTTATCACTAACACATATGGAGATGTTGAAACCGCCATGAAAAATCATTAATGCTAATCAGTAGCATGTCACTGCCAAAGCCAATGTATGTTAGCATCAAGCTAGTGGAGCCTTACTTTACATACGTTAGTGAGTTTTTGGTTTTTTTGAGTCACTTTTTGTGTTGGCAATTAAAATTGCAACATTACCGAGTTTGGCTGAGTCGGCTCTCAGTGCTGCTGGAGTGATCGACAAGTGTTCAAGTGCAACGGGCGTGACCCAGTTACTGAAACATAGCACCAATGGATTTTACATTCAGGACCGGTGCCAAAATATGTACTCATCCTTGACAGTAAAGTTGTGCAGCATTTACTTCTTCATCACGTCGGGTTGCAGACTTCGCACCAACTCAAGCACTCGGCGGCAAACACGTCTCTTCTTAGTGGACTGTCTCTAATTAATTTTGTAATTCCCCATGGCAACATCATCAAGCATAAAAAAAGTAAATATATTATTAGTCATAAAAAGATAGAGCGCATTAGAACTGTAGGTATATATTTAATATATTCCTCCCACGTTGTGGTAGGAATCAACCTCGGGAACGACCCTCTCACCTGCAAGAAAATTGTACTATAACTCAAAGTAGTTTTTGACCCAAAAAATTAAATGTTTACTTTTAGAATATGAACTTTCATGAACTGCAATTCCGCTGCAAAACCAGGACATTTATGATCCACGAGTGTGATTGAAAGCTGGCAGCGGCATATTAATATCATTCATTAATTAATCATTCATCACACACCTGCTTCAAGCCAGTGGCCAATGAGACGCACTCACCTTGGCAGCCTATAAACTTAATTAATAAATCAACGTTCCTGCTGCAGATGATCAGGGACAACATTTGGAAGGTTTGGAAGGCCGGATATTTGCATGCAGAGAAATTTGCACAAATAGAATTCATTATTCAAATAATTAGTCATTAATTATTATGCTATGCACGTGAATGTGACACGTATACAATATTCTGTGCACAAGCATTCTTGTGATCAGGTTATTAGGACGTTAAGAGTCTTTTTGAAAATAATTAGTGCTGTCATAAAAAGTTCATGCTAATTTCCTTTAAGGACACATTTTTTATTGAGACGCAGTTAAAGTGAGATTGTGTGTGTGTGTGTGTGTGGAGGGGGGGGGGGGGGGGCTCATAAGGTTTGATGTGTTTGAGAGTGAGGTTTTTGTTCCAGGTGGCTAAAATGGGGTTTGATTAATTAAATATAATTTTTCCCCTGGTTGTTTAACACACTTATTTCAAGTGACTGATAGGGTGTGATATGTTGAAGTGTGATGATTTTTCTCCACTTGTTCCAGGTGGCTAAAATAAGGTTTGATTATTTAAAGGGACGGCGTGGCGCAGTGGGAGAGTGGCCGTGTGCAACCCGAGGGTCCCTGGTTCAATTCCCCCCTAGTACCAACCTCGTCACGTCCGTTGTGTCCTGAGCAAGACACTTCACCCTTGCTCCTGATGGGTGCTGGTTGGCGCCTTGCATGGCAGCTCCCTCCATCAGTGTGTGAATGTGTGTGTGAATGGGTGAATGTGGAAGTAGTGTCAAAGCGCTTTGAGTACCTTGAAGGTAGAAAAGCGCCATACAAGTACAACCCATTTATTTATTTAAAGATCTTTCTATTTTCCCTGGTTGTTTCAGGTGGCTGATAATGTTTGAAGTGTTGAAGGATGGAGAGCACCCCCCCCCCCCCCCAACACACTTATTTCAAGTGACTTATAGGGTTTGATACGTTGAAGTGTGATGATTTTTGTCCACTTGTTCCAGGTGGCTAAAATAAGGTTTGATTATTCAAAGATCTTCGTATTTTCCCTAGTTGTTTCAGGTGGCTGATAAGGTTTGAGGTGTTGAGGGAGGATGGTTTCCCTCCTACACTTGTTTCAGGTGGCTGATAGGGTTTGATGTGCATACTTGCCAACTTTGAGTTTGGGGGCGGCCGTGGTGGGTGGTGGGGTGGTTTTAAGGTTGACGGGGTCATGATGGGCGGAGGCGGGGTTAATATATATATATATATATATATATATATATATATATATATATATATATATATATATATATATATATATTTATATATATATATATATATACATATATATATATTTATATATATATATATATATATATATATATATATATATATATATGTATATATATATATATGTATATATATATGTATATATATATATATATATATATATATATATATATATATATATATATATATATATATATATATATATATATGTATAAACATCCATCAATCCATTTTGTACCGTTTATTTTCTTTGGGGTAGCAGGGGGCACTGGTGCCTTTCTCAGCTACAATCAGGCGGAAGGCGGTGTAAACCCTGGACAAGTCACCACCTCATCACATATATATAAATATATATATATATATATATATATATATATATATATATATATATATATATATATATATATATATATATATATATATATATATATATATATATATATATATATATACACACCCCGTTTCCATATGGGTTGGGAAATTGTGTTAGATGTAAATATAAACGGAATACAATGATTTGCAAATCATTTTCAACCCATATTCAGTTGAATGTGCTACAAAGACAACATATTTGATGTTCAAACTGATAAATATATACATATATTTTGCAAATAATCATTATGGTAAATGGGTCGTACTTGTATAGCGCTTTTCTACTCAAAGTGCTTTGACACTATTTCCACATACACCCATTCACACACACATTCACACTGATGGGGGAAGCTGCCATGCAAGGCGCTAACCAGCACCCATCAGGAGCAAGGGTGAAGTGTCTTGCTTAGGACACAACGGACGTGACGAGGTTGGTACTAGGTGGGGATTGAACCAGGGACCCTCTCCCAACTGCGCCACGCCATCCATTAACTAATCATTAAATTTAGAATTGATGCCAGCAACACATTACAAACAAGTTTGAAAAGGTGGCAATAAATACTGATAAAGTTGAGGAATGCTCATCAAACACTTATTTGGAACATCCCACAGGTGTGCAGGCTAATTAGGAACAGGTGGGTGCCATGACTGTGTATAAAAACAGCTTCCCAAAAATTTCTCACAAGAAAAGATGGGGCGAAGTACACCCCTTTGTCCACAACTACGTGAGCATATAGTCAAACAGTTTAAGAACAATGTTTCTCAAAGTGCAATTGCAATAAATTTAGGGATTTCAACATCTGCGGTCCATAATATCATCAAAAGGTTCAGAAAATCTGGAGAAATCACTCCACGTAAGCGGCATGGCCAGAAACCAACATTGAATGACCTTGACCTTCGATCCCCACTGTATCAAATACCGACATCAATCTTTAAAGATGAGCCCAGGAACACTTCAGAAAACCACTGTCACTAAATACAGTTTGTCGCTACATCTGTAAGTTTAAGTTAAAGCTCTACTATGCAACAACATACAGAAACGCCTCCGGCTTCTCTGGGCCCACTATCATCTAAGATGGACTGATGCAAAGTGGAAAAGAGTTCTGTGGTCTGACGAGTCCACATTTCAAATTGTTTTTGAAAATATTCGACATCGTGTCATCCAGACCAAAGGGGAAGCGAATCATCCAGATTATTATCGAGGCAAAGTTCAAAAGTCAGCATCTGTGATGGTATGGGGGTGCATTACTGCCCAAGGCATGAGTAACTTAAATGGTAAATGGTAAATGGTTTGTACTTCTATAGCGCTTTTTGAGGAGCCCAAAGCGCTTTGACACTATTTCCACATTCGCCCATTCACACACACATTTACACAACATATGTTTGAATGTGAGTGTGAATGTTGTCTGTTTATCTGTGTTGGCCCTGCGATGAGGTGGCGACTTGTCCAGGGTGTACCCCGCCTTCCGCCAGATTGTAGCTGATAGGCGCCAGCGCCCCCCGCGACCCCAAAATGGAATAAGCGGTAGAAAATGGATGAATGGATGGATGGATATGGTGCCATCCAAGCACCGTCTTTTTCATGGACGCCCTTGCTTATTTCAGCAAGACAATGCCAGGCCACATTCAGCACGTGTTACAACAGCGTGGCTTCGTAAAAATAAAAAAAAAGAGTGCGAGTACTTTCCTGGCCTGCCTGCAGTCCAGACCTGTCTCCCATCGAAAATGTGTGGCGCATTATGAAGCGTAAAATACCACAGTGGAGACACCAGACTGTTGAACGACTGAAGCTCTACATAAAACAAAAATGGGAAAGAATTCCACCTTCAAAGCTACAACAATTAGTTTCCTTAGTTCCCAAACATTTATTGAGTGTTGTTAAAAGAAAAGAGGATGTAACACAGTGGTGAACATGCCCTTTCCCAACTACTTTGGCACGTGTTGCAGCCATGAAATTCTAAGTTAATTATCATTTGCAAAAAAAAATAATAAAGTTTATGAGTTTGAACATCAAATATCTTATCTTTGTAGTGCATTCATTTGAATATGGGTTGAAAAGGATTTTCAAATCCTTGTATTCCATTTATATTTACACCCAACACAATTTCCCAACTCATATGGAAACGGGATATATATATATATATATATATATATATATATATATGTATATATATATATATATATATACATGTATATATATATATATGTATATATATATATATATATATATATATACATATATATATATAAGTATATATATATATATAGAAAAGTATTACCATGTTAAAACATATATATAGACGAACGGGGTGGGTGGGTGTAAGGAACAGTGTAACTCGGCCTGTCGCCATCACTATCACGTCTCATCGCTGCCACCAAATCCTGGGGGGCAATAGACTACAGACTGTGGTAAAGTCGACCGGCTTTGTCGCATGAAGACGCCTACAATTTTTGGTTGTTTTCCGCTCCATTTGCTGAATGGCGATATACTGTATATCAATATTTTTTCCGTAAAGTAAAAGCAAAACACAAAACAGTCCTACTTATCTGACATACTAAGTGTAGAAGCAGGGATTTTTTTCTCACTTGTCACCTGGGATAGTGGGTGTGGCTACGTGTGTGTGTGTGTGTGTGTGTGTGTATGTGTGTGTAGGAGGGGGGGGGGGGGGGGGGAATGATTGCTGAATGAACAACACCTGCACCTGCCTCTGAATCCTTTTGTCTTGTATAGACTGAGAGTGAGGTTGGGTGCCATTACTTCTGTTGACCACAACAGGCTATCTTTTTCCATCATAGTTTGGTCCATATAGTCCTGCAAATCCATCTGCATGTAATGTATTGATTTTTACTCAAGGGGAATATAAATCCCTCACAAAACTGCTGTAATGACTTCATGTTGCATCCTTGGACCCAGCGGTTCAGACAGAGCCCTGCTTTCTAGTATCGAAGACCAATTTGTTTCTATATATACACATATATATGTGTATATCTATATATATATACTGTATATATATATATATATATATATATATGTGTATATACAGCTCATATGTATATATATATATATATATATATATATATATGTATACATTTATTTTATCTTTAATTTTTAAATTTCTGAGTATTATTTTCAAATATGCATTTATCTTGGTTTGCCCTAGGTGTGTTGCTGTAGTCAGGAAGTAGTCATTGCCATTAAGTTGAATGTGTCCTACGAAGTGTTAATACTGTTAGTATTGTACTTATTACACATCAGCTGTTTGATTTTAAAGTGCATCTTAGTTGTAGTTTTGGAAATTTCTTACTGTATTAGCACGTTTTAGGGCGCAACAAAAGTTCAGATTCAATATAGACTAAGCGCACCATTAAGTGTACTTGTTGCAGTGCGTGACGCAAACGGTGGGCACACCAGACCGTAATCTACAGTACATGTGCATACTTTTGCAGTGGCCTTTTATATTGGCAGGTGAATTATCTTGGCCAAGGAGAAGTGTTTGGACATATTTGTCAACTTTGTTTGAGAGAAATATGATTTTTGTGTTTTTTCGTTGTTGTTTTTTTAAAGGGTTTTGAGCTGAGCTTATGAAATATAAAATAAAAGCATTTATATTTATGTCAAATGCTATTAAATGTTTTTTTGTGATGAGTGTCCGATATATTGTGATTAAATCTTGATAAGGGAATCATGTGTTATTTTTAATGTGCTTGTATTGGGTTCATAATCCAAATGCTTTGTAGAGCGGCCAAGAAAGAGTGATGACATTCAGTTTAATATTTAACAGCCCTATCAGTGCCATAATACAAAAAAACATCACAGAACGGGACTCTCAGTTTTCAATTAAATATGACCCAATTAAAGTCCAGATCAAAGTCTGGTAGTTAAAATATGTACGGCATACAGCTACACCGAAAGTGCACACGTGGTCCAATGATGTCGAAATATTGACCCATTTTCACACTTTCAGAGTCCAAACAAGCAAACAAACAAACAAGGTCCAAACAAACAAGGTCCAGGCCAGCGGTGTCCAAACTACGGCTTGTGAGCCAAGTGGGGCCCATCAGCCACTTCAATTTGACCCACGTGAGAGCTTTAAAAATCACCCTCAATACCACGGCAGGGAATGTTACATATTTTCTGCCACGTTATGGACAATATAAGTAAATCAGATCAATGACCCTTGAAGGTACCTTGCTGTATTAGCACAGCATTTACTTAAATGACCCAATCCAAACAACCATCCCTCGTCGTGGTGCAAAAAAATAATATGCAACTAATATAAAGGTCAACACACATGGTCACACATAACACAACATGCTCACTGAACTTTGTGAATATTATGAAAATGTTTTAACGGCATACAAATGTTGAAATTACACCCATTGAAATCGATTACATCGCATGATAAATGTAAAACACTCCCTCCACACTTATTCATGTGTGGCGCATTTTAGCTCTCGCGACTGTGTTGGATCCATTATGGATTGAACTTTCACAGTATCATGTTAGACCCGCTCGACATCCATTGCTTTCCTCCTCTCCAAGGTTCTCATAGTCATCATTGTCACCGACGTCCCACTGGGTCATTATTGTCACCGATGTCCCACTGGGTGTGAGTTTTCTTTGCCCTTATGTGGGCCTACCGAGGATGTCGTAGTGGTTTGTGCAGCCCTTTGAGACACTAGTGATTTAGGGCTATATAAGTAAACATTGATTGATTGATTGATTGATATTTCTGATTGATTACAAAACTTTACGAAGGTCGTCGCTAGGATGATGATGTTTGTTAAGAAATTATGGAAGTCAATGCCATTATCGAATTCTTGTATCAACAGATTCCTTATCGAACCCAGATAGGCTGTTGTGTGTGCAATGAGTTCCAAAAGCCGTAGATGTTATGTGACTGGGCTGGCACGCTGTTTATTTGGAGGAAAAGCGGAT
>NC_084616.1:23964668-24082168 GCF_033978795.1 Nerophis ophidion | reverse complement strand
GTTGGCAAAACCACGATTGCCTGAGGACAAGAGGGGTGACGAGAGCGTCGAGCACCCAGAGGCTGATGGTCCATGTGTGATTCCCGATAGGGACGGAGATAGGGGCTCTGTGCAATGTTTAATGAGTCCAAGGAGATGTTCGTTCAAAGGTTGAGCAGGAAAAAACTAAGGGGATTCCTGCTTGGCGGGCAAATTTGTGGTCAATAAAAGTCTCCTCCGCTCCCAAATCCAGGTAGGAACCCACTGTCAGCGTCTTTGAGCTCCGGGACAGGGTCGCTGTGTAGAGAATGACCGGGTGCTACTTAGTCTGGGGAACAGAAGTGTGGCTCACCAGGATCCCCCTTGCTGGTCAGGCCTGGTCTTTTGGCCTTGTCGGGCAGCTCCAGATTGGGTGTCCTGCCAGCCCGCAGTAGAGGCAGAGGCGCTGCCTGAACCTCCCCTCCCTCTTCTCAGCCGCCAGGCGTGACCTGCCCAGCTGCATGGGTTCCACCGTCACCGCCGCGGGTACAGGTCGAGACCTGGCGAGGTGGTTGGGAGGTCGGAGACTGGATGTTGGAGGGGAGCTAGCGGAAACCTGTGCTCTCTCTGCTGCTCGCTCAATCATTCTATGGTCGAACATAAGGGCCAGGTCCATGAGGGCTCGGCACGAGGTCGGTCGGCCCCTCAGCAAGCCATCTTTTATAGACTCGCTGAGGCCTCTCCTGAAAGCGGTTTGGAGTGCCTTGTCTCCCTACTCGATGTCTGCCTCTAGGGTGCGGAACTCAAGGGTGTAGGCAACCTCCGAGCGGGATGCCTGTGGTGTTGATGGTGTGTAGCCATCTACGGGGGGATCAAACACGGCACAAAATTCCGCTTGAAAAACAGCATAGTCAGTGCCCTGCCCCAAAGTCTTGCCAACTGCTGCTGTGACCCACTTGAGAGCCTGCCCCGAAAACAGAAAAACATACAAGCTATCTTGGCTCCGTCAGACCTGAATGGCTGTTGAACAAGTATGCCTTGCAGTAACTTAAGAGTGTCTACAGAGGCCACAAACAACATGTCACTTGGGTGGCGAGCTGTTAGCACAGGTTGTAAAGTGCGCTAAAGGCTGTGCCATCACAGCACGCCAACATTATTGATATAAGGGTAAAAAGCAGAAGACATTCGCGAGAATAGTTGCTTTGAAATTCGGGAGTCTCCCGGAAAAATTGGGACGGAAGGCAAATGTGATGCTGTCAAGCGATATAATATAAAACTCGCGGGCGGCACTAACATTAAATTTTCAAATTAAGGTGCAGGCCGCGTGTCCGAGACCTCTGGTTTATACAAAGCACAAAGCAAAAAAAGTCTATATGCAGTGTTATTTCATTTTAAATTTCAAATGAGTTTTTTGGCTCCCATTGTTTTCTTCATTTTGTGAAACGGGTCAAAATGGCTCTTTGAGTGGTAAAGGTTGCCGACCCCTGGTGTAGGGGGACGGCGTGGCGCAGTTGGGAGAGTGGCCGTGCCAGCAACTCGAGGGTCCCTGGTTCAATCCCCACCTAGTACCAACCTCGTCACGTCCGTTGTGTCCTTGAGCAAGACACTTCACCCTTGCTCCTGATGGGTGCTGGTTAGCGCCTTGCATGGCAGCTCCCTCCATCAGTGTGTGAATGTGTGTGTGAATGGGTGAATGTGGAAGTAGTGTCAAAGCGCTTTGAGTACCTTGAAGGTAGATAAGCACTATACAAGTACAACATATTTTCCATAACCCATTTATAGGATAGACACATATAAGCTTTGGCTTCAGCCTATTTATTTTTTTCGGTCATTCTTTTTGTGTGTGTGTGTGTGTGTGTGTGTGTGTGTGTGTGTGTGTGTGTGTGTGTGTGTGTGTGTGATTGGATGGAAATGATTGCTATTATGTATAATCTGTGCTGTTAAATTGATCACACAAAATGGTTGATTATATGACCAAAATAAACTAATTCCATTCAACTAAAACTAATTTCATTCATGTTGAATGAATAGTCCAGAAGTCCAGTGAAGCTAGGCTTTAAGGAAGTCTGTGAAACGTGCGAGTGATCCAGGGGATAGAGAGAGGCATCAAAGTCCTAGTCCAAGCAGGGATCGAGGATTGAGACAGGCAGTCCAATTCCAGGGGGAGTCCAGGGAAGCAATGCGCACAGCTCGATCAAAAGAAGCAGAAGAAATGCTGCGGGAACACAAGAGACACGTGAGACCAGGGCAGAGGGAAGCAGAGAGAGCAGGTATACGTACATGGAGGGAAGCCAGAGACGCAATGCTTACTGATAACAGAGAACTGGATTTCAGGATGCACTGGTCTTTATGGCGTCGATCATCATCATAAACAGGTGCGTTGATTGCTGATTGCCAGCAGGGGCGCTTGCTGTGGAGGGAATGACGGTATGTGCAACCGCCGTAACACGCACACACACACGCACGCACACACACACACACACACACACACACACACACACACAATCTTCTCTCATGAACCATCTCGACTGCATATGCCAGATATTTGCAATAGTTACTTCCCCTAGTAATTAATTACCATTAATTAAAAAGTATTTATGTTACTAATTCAATTACTTTTTTGGCAAAGCAACAATTTACTAAAATTAATTACTTTTTAAAGACATTTTCCAAACACAACAGCTAACAGGAGCGTTTGTAACCTTCTTTAAAAGGTTTTGTTAATTTTTTTCATATCAAAAAGTATATTGCAACAATCGCGTTGACTCGAGAATCGATTCTGAATCGCACTGTCGTGATTTGAAACTATTCGAACCCAGGCATTTTTTTTTCATTTTCTTGTCGTCCCTTCACAAAATAATAGTGATCCAAACATGTCAATATTCAAGATGACATCTGTGGTTCTTGAAAGATGTCATAAGCGCTTCATTCTTTGAAACGAGTCTTCAGGTTCCACGGGAAGACGGATATTAACAGCCGGCTCCGAAGGTTCATTGTGCAGAATAAGACGGAAACATTCGTCGATGTCACAGTGGCTGTGAAAACCACAACAGGGGTTTAAATCGAACCAAGGCGAGAGCACACAAATTGATCTCGTTTCAGCGGGCTTTTGATGGCGACACAGGTGCTTCTTTTGACTCCCATTCAGACTTTGGGGCATTAGTGCATGAATGGGTCGTTTCCAAAATGCGTCACTGTCAACTCTGACAATGAAAGGTGGAATAAAATGCTTAAAATATGGTGGACGAAAGAATGAGAGACAGATACACTGTGTAAACGCTTTAGTACACACTTAAGTATGTTTGACCCCTTTTTTGTTGACATAAAATAGTCTGTCCTTCCTGGATGTTGGAATTCAGTTTGGCAGGTAGGCAAACAGTCCTTTAATTTACAGATGAAAAACTACGTAAAGTACATTTAAACACACATAAAGTGCACATACATGGCGGTTAATTTGTGTCTTTTTAACAAAAGCTTTTTTTTGACACTGAAATTTGTCACCGATTTTTTTGTGTCTGTATTTTGTGTACTGAAGTATTTTACATCCAATTATGCTGAAAATTTAATTGAAAACAAATTTGTTAGCAAAATGTGTTTTTAGAAATTCTGTTTTGAAATTTAAATTTAAAATACATAAAATAACAATGAATTCAGTGTAAAAAAGATTTGGTGTATGAAATTTCAGTGTAAAAAAAAATTCTGTGTAAAAAAAATGTGGTGCTTCAAAGAGCAAGACCCACTTCCGGTAAATTAAGACCAAAGCAATCGATCTATTGTCAGAAGCAGCCAATGAGGTGTCAAGTTTGAAGTCACCTGACACAGGTCTCGCAAAACAGCATTCTTGCTTTTTGAAGTAGCAAATTTTTCGACTCTGCGCCCCCACAGACAGAATATTTTGATATGTGTTCAGTAATTAATTATTTTAGTGCAACAACATATTTTTAAAACATAATTAAAACTTTATTCATGCTTTGCAAGACCATTGGTGGGAAGAGTGACGATTTTAACGGATAATGACAATTATATTCTTATCAGTGATGGAGCAGGAGGGAGCTAGAGATAAATGTAAAATGTCATACAAACAGCCCTGTCATTCAGTAATTGACATTTTACATACACCTCTTCATGCAGAACGGGTTGTGGGGCCCTAAGCACAGCACATGTTCTGCATGTAGGGAGGGGCGGCCCTTGATAATATATTTGTGTATATTATTTTTGAATGTAAATTTAATTGTAGTTTTTGCACACCTCTGTTTGTGGCTGGTTGGGGGAAAAGAGCGCGTGCTCTTCTCACCCTAACCCACCAAAAGTACGGGTAATCTTGTGGGGTTTTTTAAATCAGATTTATCAGTGTGATATCAACATTTTTCACGAGTGACTTTGCGTAAGTAGTTATTGGTGCATAAAACTCTTGAACGCACTCGTTATTCTGGTAATGTGCAAATACTTGTAGATTTCAGTGACTAGAACAAGTTTATTTCATGTTGAATTTAACATGAGCTCAAATATCGTGATTCTAAAACGCATCATAAGAAAACTCCATATACAAACCCCGTTTACATATGAGTTGGGAAATTATGTTAGATATAAATATAAAGGGAATACAATGATTTGCAAATCCTGTTCAACCCATATTCAATTGAATGCACTACAAAGACAAGATATTTGATGCTCAAACTCATAAACTTTATTTATTTTTTTGCAAATAATAATTAACTTACATAATTTCATGGCTGCAAAATGTGCCAAAATAGTTGGGAAAAGGCATTTTCACCACTGTGTTACATCATCTTTTCTTTTTACAACACAATAAACATTTGGGAACTGAGGAAACTAATTGTTGAAGCTTTGAAAGTGGAATTATTTCCCATTCTTGTTTTATGTTGAGCTTCAGTTGTTCAACAGTCCGGGGTCTCCGCTGTCGTATTTTACGCTTTATTATTCGCCACACATTTTCGATGGGAGACAAGTCTGGACAGCAGGCGGGCCAGGAAAGTACCCGCACTCTTTTTTTTACGAAGCCACGCTGTTGTAACACGTGCTGAATGTGGCTTGGCATTGTCTTGGTGAAATAAGAAGGGGCGTCCATAAAAAGATGGTGCTTAGATGGCAGCATATGTTGTTCCAAAACCTGTATGTACCTTTCAGCATTAATGGTGCCTTCACAGATGTGTAAGTTACTCGTGACTTGGGCACTAATGCATCCCATACCATCACAGATACTGGCTTTTGAACTTTGCGTTCTACCATTTTCATCACCTTATTGCAAGTGAATCGGAAGTTGGTTTCTGCAGGCATGTGTTTGTACTTGAACACTTCACAGAGGACCAGCTTGTTCGGATCTTTGCCGGACCAAAGGGGTTTGCTTCCCCTTTGGTCCGGATGACACGATGTGGAATATTTCCGAAAACAATTTGAATCAGTCCATCTTAGATGATCTCTGGCCCAGAGAAGCCGGCAGCATTTCTGGATGTTGTTGATAATTGGTTTTCGCTTTGCATAGTAGAGCTTTAACTTACACTTACAGATGTAGTGACACACTGTATTTAGTGACAGTGGTTTTCTGAAGTGTTCCTGAGCCCATGTGGTGATATCTTTTAGAGATTGATGTGGGTTTTTGATACAGGACCTTCTGAGGGATTGAAGGTGTGACAAGATGTGACAACAGTCATGATCCACTACTTGGATCATGTCATATTCTGTTTTTGTTTCGTCTTTGTATCACATCCAGTTTATTATTTGTCTTCCTTAGTTCCTGGTGGCACTTCCTGTATGTTTCCGTCGCCATAGTTACGTATTAGTGTCACCTGCATCTTTTTTTTCACGCGCACCTGCTCTGTGGTTATCACCTTTATTTAAGCCTGAACTTTTTGTTCATTCGGTCTAGCAGACTAGTTTTCTGTCCGATGCAACAGATGACGTCGCTATCTCCAATTGCGGTAAATAACTTTTTGTATTCGTTAGCTTCCACGCTATTCCTCTGTTTTTTTACCTAGCTCACATGCTAGCGCTTTCAGTTCTTTCTAGCTCCCATGCTAGTTCTGTTTATATTGTCTTTAGTGCCTTGTGCAAGTGTTTTTTGTTCTTAGTCTGTTTTATAGTATAAATAAATCATCATTTCTTACCTTCACGCTGTGTCCAGTCAGCCTGCACAATTGAGAGAATGCACCACCCGCATCACCACAATGCCAGCAAAGCGTCACAACAACGTGTATTATGAATAGTTATTATAGTACAGGTGTGTCCAAAGTCCACCCACGGGGCGAAAACTTGAGCATTGTTTGCCCATAACATATTGTCGGAAAGAAACAACAGTAAAAATGTGAAAGAAAAAAAAAAGTGAAAAGACATTATCGTGAAAAAAAGCTGACATTTTGATACTAATGACTAGGTGTGTCAAAATAATATACTTTCCAATCAGAATCAGAAATACTTTATTTGAATCGCTATTCCGATTTTTACCGATTCTTAATCGATTAAAAACATTGATTCAAAAAAAAATATATATATATATATAAATATTTTATATACCGGTGTGTATATCTATATATATATATATATATATATATATATATATGTTTAAAAAAAACTGTTTTTTTTTTATACTGATATTGATCAGAGCTGTTCATCTATGTTATGGGAAAATGTAGTTAATCATAGACCTGGCATCCAATGTTATTTAAAAAAGTAATGATTTTAAATCGAGAATCATTTTGAATCGAGAATCGGTCCTGAATCTAATCGTTACCCCCAAGAATGGAATGGAATCTTGTGGTGCCCATAGATTGACAGCCCTGTTAATAATTAATATTAACAATATAATTTGTCACTTATAACACAAAGCTGACACTAAGGGTCTCTAAAGGTGTGTTGTATTTTTTTTTATAAAACAAAAAAATATTAAAATGTCCCCACACACTTTTTGTATTAATTTCAAATTTTGTATACATTTTTCATTTTTCTTTGTTTTCATTACATTATGTCCTTTTGCTCTTTTGTCTTACACTTTTACATGTTGTGGGCCAGCAAAACTGGAGCTGCGGGCAGTAAATAGCCCCATGGCCGCACTATGGACAGCCCTGGTTTTAAGCATCAAAATGCAATATTTTTATGACCTGTTTTTCCTCCATAGAGTAATTTGAATTAGGTGAATTAAAAAAACAATTGGCTTCCCATGGGTGGGGGGCTGTCTTTGCTGGGTCTCCACCCTGCTAAGTGTTCATGCTCTTCATGGCGCCACCTGTGTCACACGAGAGCCGTTTAAAGGCATGCTAATATTGCAGCTGTATTAATGAGTTGGTTATAAATACCAAGCAAGCGTCAGCACGGATGCTCCCTGGTTGTGCCTGAAGGTGCGACAGAACAGTTGTTAAAACGACTGATGTCATCACAGGAGATTCAAGTCTGTCGTCATTAAAATAAATTGTGCTACGTCCGTGTAGTGTGACTAAAGTTGGAAGTAAGTTCTCTCTGCAGACAAATGAGTATTAAAAAGCTAGCTTTTCACATTTAGAGATGAATAATAACGTTTAGTCGTTATTCATCTGTCAATATACTGTCAACATGATATTATATTGAGAGAAAAATAACAATCGATTTTCAAATTAATTGCGATTTATTGTTTGTAACAATTCATACTCAATAGAAGAAATATGTGTTTCTTTTTCTAATTTAAAATATATTTTAATATTTATCTTTTTTTTAATTATGATTATTTCTATTATCTTTTATATCCTGTCCAGCCACTCAGACAAATCATCTTGTTGATGTATCATTGTTGCCTGATTTGTATTTGACTTTATGAAATGTCTGGGTAGAATTATTTTAACCAAAACCAGTTTTCTTTGAAGTAATATAGAAATGTATCAAAACTATTTACCTATTTTATGAAAGAATATAATTAATCATTGAACTGGCACACAATGTTATTAAAAAAAAGTGTTGCTTTTGTATCGAGAATCCATTCCGAATCGATTCGTGTGCTGCCCAAAGATTCACAGCCGTATTGTTTGGATTTGTTTTTCATACAATATTTCTCATCTAAAAACGTATTTTTATAGATTTTAGTCCACATGGTCTGTCTCCGATTAGTTAGAATTGCTGTGTCTGCAGTGGTCATGTTTCTCTGCTTTTTAAACTGATGTCAACACAATATCAAATATCCCGATGTTGGACTTTGGATAGATATAAATTAAAATAATGTCACATTCATGTCATATTATCTTCACCACAACACTATGTGCAATGATATATTTCAACTTTATGTTAAAAAAATGCTGACTTATAATCTTTATTTTCATCTTTACTAAAACTGCAGCTCGCAGCTGACCTTTCTTATTTTCATTTTTTTCACAGGAAAAAACAATATTTTTATACGATATCTGTTTTGTCTTATATATATATATATATATATATATATATATATTTATTTATATATATATATATATATATATATATATATATATATATATATATTTATATATATATATATATATATATATATATATATATATATACATATATTTATTTTTAGCTTTACTTTTATATAATATAACCTGTGAACTTACATGTAATTACACTTTACTTCAACTTTGTTGTCAAACTATACCCTTTGCTGCTGTAATGCTGTGAATGTCCCCATTGTAGGATAAATAAAACATCATCTTGCAACATCCATCCATCCATCTGCTTCCGCTTATCCGAGGTCGCGTCACAAGGGCAGCAGCCTAAGCAGGGAAGCCTAGACTTCCCTCTCCCCAGCTACTTCGTCCAGCTCTTCCCGGGGGATTCCGAGGCGTTCCCAGGCCAGCCGGGAGACATAGTCTTTCCAACGTGTCCTGGGTCTTCTCCGTGGCCTCCTACCGGTTGGACGTGCCCTAAACACCTCCCTAGGGAGGCGTTCGGGTGGCATCCTGACCAGATGCCCTAACCACTCATCTGGCTCCTCTCGATGTGGAGGAGCAGCGGATTTACTTTGAGCTCCTCCCGGATGGCAGAGCTTCTCACCCTATCTTTAAGGGAAAGTCCCGCCACCCGGCGGAGGAAACTCATTTTGGCCACTTGTACACGTGATCTTGTCCTTTTGGTCATGGCCCAAAGCTCATGACCATAGGTGAGGATGGGAACATAGTTCGACCGGTAAATTGGGAGCTTTGCCTTCCGGCTCAGCTCCTTCTTCACCACAACGGATTGATACAACGTCCGCATTACTGAATACGCTGCACCGATCCGCCTGTTGATCTCACAATCCACTCTTTCCTCACTCGTGAACAAGACTCCGAGGTACTTAAACTCCTCCACTTGGGGTAGGGTCTCCTCCCCAACCCGGGGATGGCACGCCACCCTATTCCGGGCGAGAACCATGGACTCGGAATTGGAGGTGCTGATTCTCATTCCGGTCACTTCACACTTGGCTGAGAACAGATCCAGTGAGAGCTGAAGATCCCGGAATGATGAAGCCATCAGGACCACATCATCTGCAAAAAGCAGGGACCTAGTCCCGCGGCCACCAAACCGGAACCCCTCAACGCCTTGACTGTGCCTAGAAATTCTGTCCATAAAAGTTATGAACACAATCGGTGACAAAGGGCAGCCTTGGCGTAGTCCAACCCTCACTGGAAATGTGTCCGACTTTCTGCCGGCAATGCGGACCAAGCTCTGATACTGATTGTACAGGGAGCAAACCGCCACAATCAGACAGTCCGATAACCCATACTCTCTGAGCACACCTCCCAGGACTTCCCGGGACACGGTTGAATGCCAACTCCAAGTCAACAAAACACATATAGACTGGTCTGGCAAACTCCCATGCACCCTCAAGGATCCTGCCAAGAGTATAGAGCTGGTTCACAGTTCCACGACCAGGAAGAAAACCACACTGTTCCTCCCGAATCTGAGGTTCGACTATCCGGCTGAGGGGTGTGATCCCACGATAGTTGGAACACACCATCCGGTCCCCCTTCTTAAATAGAGGGACCACCACCCCGGTCTGGCAATCCAGAGGTAGCGCCCCCGATGTCCACGCGATGCTGCAGAGTCTTGTCAACCAAGACAGTCCCACAGCATCCAGAGCCTTAAAGAACTCAGGGCGAATCTCATCCACCCCCGGGGCCTTGCCACAGAGGAGCTTTTTAACTACCTCAGCAACCTCAGCCACAGAAATAGGAGAGCCCACCACGGATTCCCCAGGCACTGCTTCCTCATGGGAAGACGTGTTGGTGGGATTGAGGAGGTCTTCAAAGTATTCCTTCCACCGATCCACAACATCCGCAGTCGAGGTCTGCAGAACACCATCCACACCATACCTGGTGTTGACACTGCACTGCTTCCCCCTCCTGAGGCGGCGGATGGTGGTCCGGAATCGCTTCGAAGCAGTCGCTTTCCTTGGCTTCTCCGAACTCCTCCCATGTCCGAAGTTTTGCCAAGGATTATTTGTTCGAGGATTACTGCCACGACAGGCACCAACTACCTTGTGTCCACAAAGCCAGTCAGCCGCTTCGACAATATATTACGGATAATTTGATAAAAAACTACTTAAAACACTACCTATAATATGGGCTTTTTAAACATAAGATCATTGTCTCCCAAAACGTTATTAGTTAATGAGGTCATTGGAGACAACAATCTTAACGTCATCAGTCTCAGCGAAACCTGGCTTAAACCAGATGACTTTTTTGCGCTAAATGAGGCTTCTCCTCCTAACTATACGAATGCGCATATTGCCCGTCCCCTTAAAAGGGGTTGGTTGATCGCACTAATAAACAACGAAAACTCTAACCTTAGTCCTAACCTAAATAATAAATATACATCTTTTGAGGTGCTCACTATGAGGTCTGTCACACCGCTGCCTCTATATCTGGCTGTTATCTACCGCCCCCCCAGTGCCCTATTCGTACTTAATGAGTGAAATCTCAGAGTTTGTTGCTGATTTAGTGATGCACGCCGATAATGTGATTATAATGGGAGACTTTAATATCCATATGAATACCCCATCGGACCCACCATGCGTGGTGCTCCAGACTATGATTGATAGCTGTGGTCTTACACAAATAATAAATTAACCCACACATCACAACGGTAATACGATAGACCTAGTGCTTGTCAGGGGTATCACCGTTTCCAAAGTTATGATACTCCCGTGTACTAAAGTAATGTCCGATCATTACCTTATAAAATTCGAAGTTCAGACTCATGTTCGGCAAGCTAATAATAATAATAACTGCTATAGCAGCCGCAACATTAATGCTGCCACAACGACGACTCTTGCTGGCCTACTGCCCTCGGTAATGGCACCATTCCCAAAGTATGTGGGCTCTATTGATAACCTCACTAACAATTTTAACTACGCACTGCGCGAAACCATTGATAGTATAGCACCGCTGAAGTTAAAAAAGGCTCCAAAAAGGCGTACCCCATGGTTTACAGAACAAACTACAGCTCCTAAATTATCATTTAGAAAGCTTGAACGCAAATGGCGCACGACTAAAGGTTTACCATCAAGCATGGAGTGATAGGTTAATAAGTTATAAACGCATGCTTACCTTAGCTAAAGCTAAATATAACTCAAATCTCATCCGCCTTGATAAAAACGATCCTAAATCTTGGTTTAGTACAATAGGATCGCTAACCCAACAAGGGATTAATTCCAGTAGCTCCACCCACTCGGCAGATGACTTCATGAATTTCTTTAATAAGAAAATTTAACTCATTAGAAAGGAGATTAAAGACAATGCGTCCCAGCTACATCTGGGTTCTATTAACACAGATACGACTGTATATACGGTGGGTACTGCCTTCCAAAATAGTTTCCCTCTTTTTGATAAAATAACATTAGAAGAATTGCTACAATGTGTAGATGGAATAAAACAAACAAGATGCTTACTTGACCCACTTCCTGGGAAACTCATCAAGGAGCTCTTTGTATTATTAGGTCCATCAGTGCTAAATATTATAAACTTATCACTTTCCTCGGGCACTGTTCCCCTAGCATTCAAAAAAGCGGTTATTCATCCTCTCCTTAAAAGACCTAACCTCGATCCTGACCTCATGGTTAACTACCGACCGGTGTGTCACCTTCCCTTTATTTAGAAAACCCTCGAAAAAATAGTTGCAGAGCAGCTAAATGAACACTTAGCATTTAACAATCTATGTGAAACCTTTCAATCCGGTTTCAGGGCAAATCACTCTACGGAGACAGGCCTCGCAAAAATGACTAATGATTTAATGCTAACGATGGTTTCTGATGAGTCATCTATTTTGCTGCTCCTCGATTTTAGCGCTGCTTTCGATACCGTCGATCATAATATTTTATTAGAGCGTATCAAAACACGAATTGGTATGTCAGACTTAGCCCTGTCTTGGTTGAACACTTTAATCTTACTGACAGGATGCAGTGCGTCTCCCATAACAATGTGTCCTCGGACTATGTTAAGGTAACATGTGGAGTTCCCCAGGGTTCAGTCCTTGGCCCTGCACTCTTCAGCAAATATATGCTGCCGCTTGGTGACATCATACGCAAATACGATGTTAGCTTTCAGTGTTATACTGATGACACCCAACTCTACATGCCCCTAAAGCTGACTAACACGCCTGATTAGGTGTCTTAATGAAATTAAACAATGGATGTCCGCCAACTTTTTGCAACTCAACGCCAAAAAAACGGAAATGCTGATTATCGGTCCTGCTAGACACCGACCTCTATTTAATAATACAACTTTAACATTTGACAACCAAACAATTAAACAAGGCAACTCGGTAAAGAATCTGAGTATTATCTTCGACCCAACTCTCTCGTTTGAGTCACACATTAAAAGCGTTACTAAAACGGCCTTCTTTCATCTCCGTAATATCGCTAAAATTCGCTCTATTTTGTCCACTAACAACGCTGAGATCATTATCCATGCGTTTTTTACGTCTCGTCTCGATTACTGCAACGTATTATTTTCGGGGCTCCCCATGTCTAGCTTTAAAAGATTACAGTTAGTACAAAATGCGGCTGCTAGACTTTTGACAAGAACAAGAAAGTTTAATCATATTACGCCTGTACTGGCTCACCTGCACTGTCTTCCTGTGCACTTAAGATGTGCCCATATATGCGGTCCTCTCCAAAGTTTCTCATAGTCATCATTGTCGACGTCCCACTGGGGTGAGTTTTTCCTTTTCCTTATGTGGGCTCTACCGAGAATGTCGTTGTGGTTTGTGCAGCCCTTTGAGACACTTGTGATTTAGGGCTACAAGTATATAAATAAACATTGATTGATTGATTGATTGATTAATTGATCATATCTTATTTTATCTTATCTTATCTTATCTTAATAAAGTCTCTTCCCAGTGCATGCTGGGATATATCAGTTTGATTCAAAACCATTATTCACATGTTTCCTTAGAGAAATCTCACTCAATAATATTCCAGTTTCAACTCTCTCCTCATTGTTTTATCCATCATCGTGCAAAATTGAACATTTTACAGCAACTCATTTCTAATAAATGAAGTCATTTTCTGCCAGATGAATGGAATTATGCACTTATGACAGCACACGTGTTATTTTTGCTGAGGAAAAGGTTGAATAATAACAACAACGTGGTGTGGAAAGTGATTAGCAGCACAAAGTGTGAGAACGTTGTCATTGTTTGCTGTCATTGCGTTCTCCTAAAGAAGATAATGAGCATGTACAATTATTTAAATCAATCTTCACTGAATGTGCAATATCCTGCAGAGTGGAGCAAATGAAGGCCATTCGGCACAAGAATGTGACAGGAAGTAGTTACAGCGTCTTAAAGAGGAACTATACTTTTTGGAGGAATTTTGCCTATCGTTCACAATCATTATGAAAGACAAGACGGTGGATGTATATTTTTTTAATGCATTCTAACTCGTAAAAAGAAAAACTTAAGCAAAAGTCTGCCATTAAAAAAAACAATAAGAAACATTCACATTTGGTGACTTGAATATTAACCAAGTATTAGTGTCATTTTTATTATAAAGGCCAACGCAGACCGTGATCGTAAGCTAGCGTGTCAATATTGACATGATCGACTGATCAGCTGCTTCCTTACTCGTCAATCATTATCGTAGATCATAAATCATGCCTCTCACCTGGCTAGTAGATAGCTGAGAACGTATTTAGTACACTTTGACAGCCCATTTAGCCCCGTAAAATGGCGAGAACAACACAAAAAGACATTTGGTTCCACTAAATGGGAATATATGAACATCCTAATGGCAAGATATTGTACAATAAGTGATGTTTTATTATGTTTGTTGGCTCTCATAAAGTCTGCGGTGAGTAATAACCAGCCATGTTAAAACAACGCAAACTCTGAAATAATAAAAATACGTAAATGTCATTAGAAACGTTGCTTCATTACATATATACATAAATCATGTATGTAAAACCTTAACTGAGGTGTTTGGATGTTTTTAAGGGCGTTCTACAGGCGGAAAAGGCTCTATTGTAAGCAGACTTTTGGTCTCATTTATCTAACAATTAGAATGCATTAAAAAAGAAAAAATACATCTGTCGTCATGTCTTTCATGAAGATTGTGAACAATTCAAAATTCCCCAGTTCCCCTTTAAAGCCTGAGGGAATGGCAGAAAATGACGATGCAGTATTATCTGCTCACAGATGCCCCCTGGCGGTTGTTTGACCTCACTGCAGCTAACCCTGGATAAATGGACCGACCCCCACTCCTTTGTGCTTCAGTCACATGCAGGATTCTCACAGGAATGAGGCAAATGTCATGATCCGCCACTCGGATCATGGCATATTCTGGTTTTTGTTCGGTTTTGTATCACATCTGTTTAGTATTCGACTTCCTTAGTTCATGCTGGCACTTCCTGTTTCGTTTCCGTTGCCATAGTTTCGTATTTGTGTCACCTGCCGTTTGTTTTTCTCACGCACTTGCTCTGTGATTATCTCCTTATTTAAGCCTGCCTTTGTTTGCCATTCGGTTTCGGATTCTCATTTGCTTCCATGCGACAGGTGACGTCGCTCTTCCCGCATTGTGGTAAATACCCTTTTGTACTCGATTAGCTTCCATGCTATTCTGTTGTTTGTCCCTAGCCCATGCTAGCGCTCTCTGTTGGTTTTGTTTGTAGTGCCTTTGTGCAAGTGTTTTGGTTCTTAGCTCGTCCTACTCAAACTGCCTCCACGAGAGAACAAGAACTCCACCACGATGCCAGCAAAACGTCACAGCAAAAATACATCTAGACTTACTGAACTGTTGTCATCAAAGGTGTTTATTTATTTTCTGATATTGATTTTGTGGATGTAATCATACATTAGCTTGGAGAGTTCATTAACAGGAGTCATTTTGGTGCCTTACTCATGACAGTAGGGATGCTCCGATACTGCTGATTCCGATACCTATCACCCATAAGCGAGACCGCCGATACTGCTCACATGTATTGTTGACTGTAAATGTTTTCATGTATTTATGGTGAGCGCTATTCAAAGTGTAACAATTTCAACATATAAAGTACGATTGAAACTCTATTTACGAACTCCTCTACTTGCAAACTTTTTTGTTTACGAGCTTTTAGATATGCCTCTGTGTGCGAACTGTGTCAATGTGAGGAGCAGCTCACGAGAGAAACGTTGCCCATGTTAATCCAAATCAGAATAAGCTCTGTACTGTAAATTGATTTTACTTGGGAATTTTGTTATGTTTGATCGTTTATGAGGCCACCAAAGCATGTTGGCAGAGCAACTGCATACAGGACAGTTCAGCCTGTCATTGCTGTTGTTTTAGTTTTTTTTTCGTAAAGAGCCTAGTTATGTTTGATAAACAGTTCTGTATAGCACTTAATGTTGTGTTCAAAGTGTGCAAACCTTCACTAAATTATGGACTTTGGTTGAGGATGGAACCCATCCATCCATCCATTTCCTACCGCTTATTCCCTTTGGGGTATACATTGTTTTGTATGGTGAAATTTGCTTCACTATACAAACTTTTCTATTTACATACCCTGTTCAAGAACATGAGTTCTTAAATCGAGGTTGTTTATTCTATTTTATTACATATAAATGTTTGATCCAAACAAATAGTACAGAATAACTTAACACAAGTAAAAATGTCTACTCAGGCTGTAGATTTAGAAATCAGAAATATAATTTTCTTTTTTGCACCCCTAAAAGGGCTGTGAATCGTTGGGCACCTAACAATTTGATCTGGTTTAAGAAATGACAAATTGATTCAGAATCGATTCTCGATTCAAAACGATTCTCTCAATGTAATATTTGGTATACTAATTATAATGACATTTTTTCAAAGCAGGTCACAGGTTATAAAAGCTCTTTCTGTTTGCATGGAAAGGGCCTGAAAACATATTTTTAAAAATTGATTCTTACAAGACAAAACACAAAATTACATACAATTGAATAAATGTCTATATTTTTTTTCTTTTTTGAAAAAGACGAATCGATTTAAAATCTTTTGCATTCCTGATAGGCTGTGAATCTTCAGGCCCGTTAAATTCGATCTGATTCCTGGTATAACAATTCGTTTCAGAATACATTCTTGATTCAAACCGTATTCCGCATTGTACTATTTGGTATAATTATTACAATGAAACTTTTTTAAAGCAGGTCACAGTTTATATAAAAAAAAAATAAGTACAAAGAAAACATGTATATTTACATACTTTTTTAAAGTCATGAATTCTGAAAAAAATAGGACATTGTTTTTCTTTCTTTTTTTTATCATACAATTATTTAAAATCGCGATAAATAATAATGGCGATAAGGATGTGAATCAATTTTCTTTTTTGCACCCCTGATATGGCTGTGAATCTTTAGGCCCGTTACAATTCGATTTGATTCCGAATCGATTCAAACTGATTCTCGAAATGTAATATTTGGTTTAATAAGTATAATGAAACTTTTTCCAAGCAGGTCACAGTTTAGACAAGGTTCTTCTGGATGCATGGAGATGGACCAAAACATATTTTTTGACAATGTTTCTTATAACAAATAAAAATAAAGTAAATTGTTGTTTTTTTTAGATTTTGACAATCACGAATCAATTGAGAATTGGGATTAATTATAATGTAAAAATTATAGTTTTTTGTGCAACCTTATTACTAGGTATGATAATTATAAAGAAACTTTTTCAAAAGAGGTTACAGGACAGAAAGATTTGTTTTGGTTACATGGAGGTGGCCTAAAATGTACATTTAAAAATAAGATAATTAGAAGAAAAAAATACAATAATAAAGAATAGAATTGTGTTTTTTATGTAATTGTAATTATGAATCGATTTAGAATCAGAATGAATAAGAATCATGATTTGGCCATGAATTAATGTATTTTGTGTACCGTTATGAATTTTAAATTTAGGCAAGAAGACTGACCAGACCGATAGTCAGTTTCAGGGTCAGACAGCGGAGAAGTGTGTGCGCTTCTGCACCTTCTCTTGTCACAGATGAAAAATATCATCTTTCATTTCACGAGCTGCTGCAAGAAGACACACGCTGATGCCCTCGCAAGAAAGTGGGAGTTTGTCTTTTGCTTGGAGAACCAGAAGAAGAACAATACGCCCCAACCTCTTTTTGTGTGTTTGTCATTTCTCACACACGCGCACACACACACACACACACACACGGTGATGTCATATTCAGCAATTTGAAGCCAGTTGATGGGACTCAGTCCGAGACCGAGCATGTCTGCAGAATTTATTCCTGCGCAATTGAGGGAGTCCTTGCTCAACCCTGCATCAAAGTGAACTCATCGCTCTCTCGTCTTCTCTTTGAAATTAAGTCAAGTTAAGTGAAGTGACGTTGTGCGGGGATTTTGTAGTGTTTTTTCACCAAGTACCGCCTCAGAAAACACTTGGCTCTCCAGGTACCACCATAATGACCAATATTAGATAGAGTAGCATAGTTGGCCTAAGTATTCATTAAAAACAAGGACGAGGTTTTATTGAAAAGTATGTAGGTTTTATTGAACAGTATATTTTATGTTAGTGCAACATTACACATACTGCACAAACATCACTAACAATAATATGTATGTGCAGACTTCTTTGGCGCACCACAGTTTGAGATTCACTGAAGTAGTACTCAGTCAGCACAGTAAGTCATGTTGGACGCTATCTTACGTGTATGAAAAATTCAAAAAACATATATAACTTTAAATACGTGTTGGCAATCAAACACAAGAAATACTGCACATGTGTATATTTCATAATATAAGATTGTGTATGTATTGTCTTCTACTTGATAGTGGCACTTTTGCTTTGGGTTTTGTTACTGTTTGTCGTTCCAGTACTCTTAGTTTCACTTGCTTTGTTTCCACTTTCACTTCTGGTCCAAGCGCTGGGTCACTTTACCTTTTACTGCTTTTAATGCCAGCGCCGTCCATTGTACGAGTCTGGTATAAGTAAAGTAGCCTTGTGATTGGAAAACAGGGACAGGTATGTCACGTGATTGGCAAACAGGAGACACATATGTCCTTGACTGGCAATCAGGAGACACACAAGTCCTTGACTCGCAATCAGGAGACATAGCTGTCCTTGATTGGCAATCAGGAGACATATCTACTGGCAATCAGTAGACATATATGTCCTTGACTGGCAATCAGGAGCCATATTTTTCCTTAACTGGCAATCAGGAACAATCAGGAGGCACATCTGTCCTAGATTTTCATTCAGGAGACAGTAAATGTATACATCCTTGACTGGCAATCAGGAGGCACAGTTGTCCTTATTGGCAATCAGAATCAAAATCAGAATCAGAATCGGGTTCACAAACTAGGAATTTTTCTTGGTGCAATCGTGCAACATAAAAGACATAAGACAGAATAGGTAATAAGATTAGCTGTAAGTGAGCTATCAGATTTTGTTCTTGTTCATGTGTCTGATGGCCGAGGGGAAAAAACTGTTCAGGTGGCAGGAAGTGTGGGTCTGGATGGACCGTAGTCTCCTGCCTGAGGGGAGAGGGGAGAATAGTTTGTGTCCAGGGTGAGAAGAGTCAGCTGTGATCCGACCCACACGCCTCCTGGTCCTGGAGGAGAACAGGTCCTGGAGGGATGGGAGCTTGCAGCCAATCACCTTCTCAGCAGTCGATGCTTGTCCTGGACTGTGGCGCCGGGGAACCACACGGTGATGGAGGAGGTGAGGATGGACTCGATGATGGTTGAATAAAACTGCACCAGCATCTTGGTCGGCACCTTAAGTTTCCTCAGCTGCCGCAGGAAGTACATACATTCTTTGCTGGGCCTTCTTGATGAGGGAGCTGATGTTCGGCTCCCACTTGAGGTCTTGGGTGATGGTGGTGCCCAAGAAACGGAAGGAGTCCACAATGGAGACAAGGGTGGGAGAGTCGATCAGGGTGAGAGGGGATGGTGGGGCTGTGACTTTCCTGAAGTCCATGATCATATCCACTGTTTTCTGGGCGTTCAGCTCCAGGTTGTTGAGGCTGCACCAGGACCCCAGCCAGTTCACCTCTCTCCTGTAGGCGGACTAATCACCATCTTAGATGAACCCAATGAGGGTAGTATCATCCGCAAACTTTAGCAGCTTTACCGACTGGTGACTGGAAGTGCAGCAGTTTGTTTAAAGGGAGAAGAGCCAGGGGGAAAGTACACAGCCCTGAGGGGTACCAGTGTTAGTGGTTCGACTGTCTGAGACAATCTTCCCCAGCCGCACGTGCTGTTTTCGGTCCGTCAGGAAGTCATATATCCAACAGCAGAGGGAGTTGGGCATGCTGAGCTGGTAAAGCTTGTCTCGTAGCAGTCCAGGGAGGATTGTGTTGAAGGCAGAGCTGAAGTCCACAAACAGGATCCTGGCGTAGGTTCCTGGGCAGTCCAGATGCTCCAGGATGAAGTGGCGGGCCAGGTTCACTGCATCATCCACAGACCTGTTGGCTCTGTAAGCGAACTGCAGTGGGTCCAGGAGAGGGGCGGTGATGTCCTCTAGGTGGGGCAGGACCAAGCGCTCCAAGGACTTCGTGACCACAGACGTCAGCGCAACTGGGCTGTAGTCATTGAGTCCTGTGATCCGTGCTTTCTTGGGTACAGGGACAATAGCGGAGGTCTTAAAGCAGGACGGGATGCGGCATAGCTCCAGAGAGGTGTTAAAAATCCTAGTGAAGACAGGAGCCAGCTGATCCGCGCAGTGTCTGAGTGTAAAGGAGGAGACACCATCCGGCCCGGGGGCCTTCTGTGTGTTCAGCTTCAAGAACTGCCGGCGTACATCCTCCTCTCGGATAGAGAGGGCCTTTAAAGTCCTGTGATGTTCTTGGAGTCCTGTGATGTCCTTGTAGTCCTTTAAATACTTTAATGGAATGCTGGCGTTGGTGAGGAGGGTGATGGTGGGGGGAGCAGAGCTTTGATGAGCTGAAGGCCGTTCATGACGACAGTAATGTATGTTGAGGCCCTGAGCGAGAGTCCGGTCAATTAGGGCCTGGGGGGCTTTGGGCTTATAGTTCGTTAGGGTCCTTAACCCTCTCCAAACGGCCGCAGAATCACTGGAGCGGAACTGTTCCTGTAGACGGTTAGAGTACACAGATTTATCTTTCTCCACTTCCCTGTTGAAGTGGTACTTGGCTTCTCTGTACGTACTCCGGTCCCCGCTTCTCCGCGCAGCCTCCTTCTTCTTTACCTGTTGGAGTTTGGGTGTGAACCAGGGCTTGTCATTGTTATAACAAGCGCTGGTGCGCGTTGGAACGATGCGCGCCTCATTGAATTGAATGTATGAAGTCACAGTGTCCGTATACTCGTCCAGATTGTCCGTGGCCGCTCCAATTGCCTCCCAGTCCGGTGAAACACTTAATGGTCCTCATAACAGGTTTAGACAAGCAGCACGCGGGACTGTGTGGTATGCTTTGCTTATTGTGGTGTAACAGTGATCCATCTGTCCTTTATTGACAATCTGGAGCCAAGGCTGTCGTTGATCGGCAATCAGGAGACCTATCTGTCCTTGATCGGCAATCAGGAGACCTATCTGTCCTGGATCGGCAATCAGGACACATTGCTGTGCTTGATCGGCCATCAGGAGACATACCTGTCCTTGATTGGCAATCAGGAGGCTTATTTTGCCAGATCACCATGCATTTGTTCCAGCCAGCACTCAGAGGGGTCAGGGAAGGTTCGAAATGTACCCAGTCCCCCCCCCCCCCCTCCAACCTCCCATTTACTACAGGTATTTGTTGTGCCCATTCAGTCATCTAAGTCTTGTGGCCTTTTCTATTCCCAAACAGTTCCTATCGTTTTGCCCAGACTGCTGTGTGACGTAGACCATCTGTCGTGTTAGGTCAAGACACTACATCCTCCGCGCGACAGTCTCAAACCGGGGACTCACCTCCCCCTGCAGACGTCACTGCTGACCCACACCTCCCACCCGCCATGACACACGCACCAGCGTGGATCGATTGTCCGAGTGCTAAACTGCACAAGAGGCCCACGTAGGCTGAGTGGTTTCATCTGTCCAGATTTATAGCTCCTGGTTAAACACACATTGATGCCATAGATTCAACTCGCTGCTCAAATGTTTCTCGGACCACAGAAGAGGTAACAGCCTTGAAAACATTTATTGGACCAGCCCTGACGACGTACCTTCTTTGCGAGTCTGGACATCTATTGCATCATTCTCACCAAGGGACACATCTCAGTTTCCCTTTGACAGCCGTGGCGGAGTAAACAATCAGATATCTGACATTTAGTGTTATTAGTCTGTTTATTGCTGGGAGAAAAGAGCAGGTGCTGTTTGGACTGGGCGGTAAAATGATATCAATACACATTGCGATAGACCCCTTTGATGTCAATAAAAAAAAAGATTAGTCGGAAGAAAGTGCACGTGTGGATGTAAGGTCGGTTACATGAACAAAGGCTATTCGCTCTCTGGTAACCAAGCAACACAGTGGGAGTGACACGCTAACAGCCAATCAGGTAACAGTATCAACAATTAAGTTTGCTTGATTCTTTACATGGAGTGAGAAGAGAAAGTCAAAATGAAGAAACTGTGGATAAAAGAGGAAAAGTCACCTGGAAAGGTTTTTGGATTTTTTTTTTAAAAGGACCGTAGTCAGACCAATGTGGTCTGTAATTGATACTATGAACTACCTTAGCTCACCCTTTAGAGCAGTGGTTCTCAAATGGGGCTACGCGTACCCCTGGGGGTACTTGAAGGTATGCCAAGGGGTACGTGAGATTTTTTTTTAAATATTCTAAAAATAGCAAAAATTCAAAAATCCTGTATAAATATATTTGTTGAATAATATTTCAACAAAATATGAATGTAAGTTCATAAATTGTGAAAAGAAAGGCAACAATGCAATATTCTGTGTTGACGGATACATTTTTGTGGACATGTTCCATAAATATTGATGTTAAAGATTTCTTTTTTGTGAAGAATTGTTTAGAATTAAGTTCATGAATCCAGATGGATCTCTATTACAATCCCCAAAGAGGGCACTTTAAGTTGATGATTACTTCTATGTGTAGAAATCTTTATTTATAATTGAATCACTTGTTTATTTTTAAACAGGTTTTTGGTTATTCTTATATCTTTTTTCCAAATAGTTCAAGAAAGACCACTACAAATGAGCAATATTTTGCACTGTTATACAATTTAATAAATCAGAAACTGATGACATAGTGCTGTATTTTACTTCTTAATCTATTTTTTTCAACCAAAAATGCTTTGCTCCGATTAGGGGGTACTTGAATTAAAAAATGTTCACAGGGGGTACATCACTGAAAAAAGGTTGAGAACCACTGCTTTAGAGCACAGATGTAACTTACTGGTATTAAGCCTGCATAAAATAGTTATTCTCTGGTTTCTCTATGCTTACATTTTCACACTTTGCACTATTTTATTACACTTTATGAAGCATCTTTTACATATTCTTGATTTTTGCGCCTTCATTTTAAGAGATTTTTACTATTTTGTTTACATTGTTTGAGTGTTTTCCACGCTTGTGTTGACATTTCCTTTCTACCTTGATAGCCCACAGAATTATAATCAGAAGAAGTTATGTTTGAAATAAAAATGTTTCCATTTCATATATTGCCCCCTTATTTTCCACAAGTCCTAAAAAATATCAATAATAGGATAGATTTGTATTGCCATAATTTCATTGTCAACACAAACCCTTTCAAGATTAGCCAAACATTGTACAGAATTACAGAACCGGAACGCTGAATGGTCGCCTCTTACATCGCCACATAAAAGGTGGGAAGACTGTGGATGACGGTGCATTAAAAAAAAAGTCTATTTCAGACTGGGCTCCTATTGGGGGGCGCAGTCTGCAGGGAGGGAAACAAACTGTGTAGCAAAAGAACATATAGGTGTTACGACATTCAAAAGTACAAACAAGACGGACAAAGAGAGCAAGTGGGCGGAGAACATCGAGAGGAGAGGAATCGAACACTAATGTCGAGATACAATTTTCAGCCGAATCGCCTTGACATAAAAACATTTTTTGGGTCAGGCCTGTAACCACAAACTTAAATATGTCGTTCACAATCAAAAGAAAAGTACATTGAGTAATCCTTTGTATTTATGGACGTATTGATGTAACATTTTCTGAATGTTGACTTTTCACTCAATTACTAAATGAACCTCGGAAAAAACAGCCTTGTTCTTGTGGACGTTCTTCATGTTCAGTTGAAATTGCAGTCTCTCACAAGCTTTAATCAAACAGACAACGCTCGTAGTTTGGCTTTGGTTATGGAAATGGGATAAGTTTTGGTCCTTCTAACACCTCCAGATGTAGTTTGTCCTTAAGAACCATTTTTTGGTACAGTGAACTCCCCCACAATATGATTGGCGGAGGATTGCATAATGATTGACAGTTGGTTTCCATGGGAGAACCTATTTTCAATACAAACCCCATTTCCATATGAGTTGGGAAATTGTGTTAGATGTAAATATAAACGGAATACAATGATTTGCAAATCCTTTTTAACCCATATTCAATTGAATGCACTACAAAGACAAGATATTTGATGTTCAAACTCGTAAACTTTTTTTTTTTTTGCAAATAATAATTAACTTGGAATTTCGTGGCGGCAACACGTGCCAAAGTGGTTGGAAAAGGACATGTTGACCACTGTGTTACATCACCTTTTCTTTTAACAACACTCAATTCGTATCAATTCCTAGATATGGTCGTAACTATACTAAATGCACTGGGCATAATAAACACAACATTATTAATATTGCTACTACGGATAATTTGATCAAAAACTCCCTAAAACAGCCCACTACCTATAATATAGGTTTTTTAAACATAAGATCATTGTCTCCCAAAACGTTATTAGTTAATGATATTATCAGAGACAACAATCTTAACGTCATCGGTCTCAGCGAAACCTGGCTTAAACCAAACGACTTTTTTGCGCTAAATGAGGCATGTCCTCCTAACTTTACACATGCGCATATTGCCCGTCCGCTTAAAAGGGGTGGGGGGGTCGCACTAATATACAATGAAAACTTTAACCTTAGTCCTAACAGAAATAATAAATATAAATCGTTTGAGGTGCTTACTATGAGGTCTGTCACACCGCTGCCTCTACACCTGGCTGTTATCTACCGCCCCCCAGGGCCCTATTCGGACTTTATTAATGAATTCTCAGAGTTCGTTGCTGATCTAGTGACACACGCCGATAATATAATCATAATGGGGGACTTTAATATCCTTATGAATACCCAATCGGACCCACCGTGCGTAGCGCTCCAGACTGTAATTGATAGCTGTGGTCTCACACAAAATAATAAATGAACCCACGCATCGCAACGGTAATACGATAGACCTAGTGCTTGTCAGGGCCATCACCGTTTCCAAAGTTACGATACTCCCGTATACTAAAGTATTGTCCGATCATTACCTTATAAAATTCGAGGTTCAGACGCATGTTCGTCAAACTAATAATAATAATAACTGCTATAGCAGCCGCAACATTAATACAGCCACAACAACAACTCTTGCTGACCTACTGTCCTCGGTAATGGCACCATTCCCAAAGTATGTGGGCTCTATTGATAACCTCACTAACAACTTTAACGACGCCCTGCGCGAAACCATTGATAACATAGCACCGCTAAAGTTAAAAAAGGCTCCAAAAAAGCGCACCCCGTGGTTTACAGAAGAAACTAGAGCTCAGAAATTATTATGTAGAAAGCTGGAACGCAAATGGCGCACGACTAAACTTGAGGTGCACCATCAAGCATGGAGTGATGGTTTAATAACTTATAAACGCATGCTTACCTTAGCTAAAGCTAAATATTACTCAAATCTCATCCACCGTAATAAAAACGAATTTTTGTTTAGTACGGTAGCATCGCTAACCCAACAAGGGACTCCTTCCAGTAGCTCAACCCACTCAGCTGATGACTTTATGCAATTCTTTAGTAAGAAAATTGAAGTCATTAGAAAGGAGATTAAAGACAATGCGTCCCAGCTACAACGGGGTTCTATTAACACTGACACGATCGTATATACGGCGGATACTGCCCTCCAAAATAGTTTCTCTCGTTTTGAGGAAATAACATTAGAGGAATTGTTACAACGTGTAAATGGAATAAAACAGACAACATGTTTACTTGACCCTCTTCCTGGGAAACTGATCAAGGAGCTCTTTGTATTATTAGGTCCATCAGTGCTAAATATTATAAACTTATCACTTTCCTCGGGCACTGTTCCCCTAGCATTCAAAAAAGCGGTTATTCATCCTCTTCTTAAAAGACCTAACCTCGACCCTGACCTCATGGTAAATTACCGACCGGTGTCTCACCTTCCCTTTATTTCAAAAATCCTTGAAAAAATTGTTGCGGAGCAGTTAAATGAACACTTAGCGTCTAACAATCTATGTGAAACCTTTCAATCCGGTTTCAGGGCAAATCACTCCACGGAGACAGCCCTCGCAAAAATGACTAATGATCTATTGCTAACGATGGATTCTGATGCGTCATCTATGTTGCTGCTCCTCGATCTTAGCGCTGCTTTCGATACCGTCGATCATAATATTTTATTAGAACGTATCAAAACACGAATTGGTATGTCAGACTTAGCCCTGTCTTGGTTTAACTCTTATCTTACTGATAGGATGCAGTGTGTCTCCCATAACAATGTGACCTCGGACTACGTTAAGGTAACGTGTGGAGTTCCCCAGGGTTCGGTCCTTGGCCCTGCACTCTTCAGCATCTACATGCTGCCGCTAGGTGACATCATACGCAAATACGGTATTAGCTTTCACTGTTATGCTGATGACACCCAACTCTACATGCCCCTAAAGCTGACCAACACGCCGGATTGTAGTCAGCTGGAGGCGTGTCTTAATGAAATTAAACAATGGATGTCCGCTAACTTTTTGCAACTCAACGCCAAAAAAACGGAAATGCTGATTATCGGTCCTGCTAGACACCGAACTCTATTTAATAATACAACTCTAACATTTGACAACCAAACAATTAAACAAGGCGACACGGTAAAGAATCTGGGTAATATCTTCGACCCAACTCTCTCCTTTGAGGCACACATTAAAAGCGTTACTAAAACGGCCTTCTTTCATCTCCGTAACATCGCTAAAATTCGCTCCATTCTGTCCACTAAAGACGCTGAGATCATTATCCATGCGTTTGTTACGTCTCGCCTCGACTACTGTAACGTATTATTTTCGGGTCTCCCCATGTCTAGCATTAAAACATTACAGTTGGTACAAAATGCGGCTGCTAGACTTTTGACAAGAACAAGAAAGTTTGATCACATTACGCCTGTACTGGCTCACCTGCACTGGCTTCCTGTGCGTGCACTTAAGATGTGACTTTAAGGTTTTACTACTTACGTATAAAATACTACACGGTCTAGCTCCATCTTAGCTTGCCGATTGTATTGTACCATATGTCCCGGCAAGAAATCTGCGTTCAAAGGACTCCGGCTTATTAGTGATTCCCAAAGCCCAAAAAAAGTCTGCGGGCTATAGAGCATTTTCCGTTCGGGCTCCAGTACTCTGGAATACCCTCCCGGTAACAGTTCGAGATGCCACCTCAGTAGAAGCATTTAAGTCTCACCTTAAAACTCATTTGTATACTCTAGCCTTTAAATAGACTCCCTTTTTAGACCAGTTGATCTGCCGTTTCTTTTCTTTTTCTTCTATGTCCCACTCTCCCGTGTGGAGGGGGTCCGGTCCGATTCGGTGGCCATGTACTGCTCGCCTGTGTATCGGCTGGGGACATCTCTGCGCTGCTGGTCCGCCTACGCTTGGGATGGTTTCCTGCTGGCTCCGCTGTGAACGGGACTCTCGCTGCTGTGTCTTGGATCCTCTTTGGATTGGACTCTCGCGACTGTGTTGTATCCATTGTGGATTGAACTTTCACAGTATCATGTTAGATCCGCTCGACATCCATTGCTTTCCTCCTCTCTAAGGTTCTCATAGTCATCATTGTCACCGACGTCCCACTGGGTCATTATTGTCACCGATGTCCCACTGGGTGTGAGTTTTCCTTGCCCTTATGTGGGCCTACCGAGGATGTCGTGGTGGTTTGTGCAGCCCTTTGAGACACTAGTGATTTAGGGCTATATAAGTAAACATTGATTGATTGATTGAAACGTTTGGGAACTGAAGAAAATAATTGTTGAAGTTTTGAAGGTGGAATTCTTTCCCATTCTTGTTTTATGTAGAGCTTCTGTTGTTTAAAAGTCCGGGGTCTCCACTGTCGTATTTTAAGCTTCATAATGCGCCACACATTTTCGATGGGAGACAGGTCTGGACTGCAGGCAGTACAGGAAAGTCAGCGCACTCTTTTTTTACGAAGCCACGCTGTTGTAACACTTGTCTTGCTGAAAAAAGCAGGGGCGTCTATGATAACGTTGCTTGGATGACCACATATGTTCCTCCAAAACCTATATGGACCTTTCAGTATTAATGGTGCCTTCACAGATGTGTAAGTTACCCATGCCTTGGGCACTAATACACGCCCATACCATCAGAGATGCTGGCTTTTGAATTTTGCGCCTATAGCAATCCGAATTGTTATTTTGCTCTTTGTTCTGTAAGACACCACGTCCTCTGCTTCCAAATATAATTTGAAATGTGGACTTGTCAGACAACAGAACACCTTTCCACTTTGCATCAGTCCATCTTAGATGACCTCGGGCCCAGCCAAGCCGGCGGCGTTTCAGGATATTGTTGATAAATGGGTTTGGCTTTGCATAGTAGAGTTTTAACTTGCACTTACAGATGTAGCGACCAACTGTAGTTACTGACAGTGATTTTATGAAGTGTTCCTGAGCCCATGTGATGATATCCTTTACGCACTGATGTCGTTTTTTGATGCAGTACTGCCTGAGGGATCAAAAGTCCGTAATATCATCGCTTACGTACAGTGATTTCTCCAGACTCTCTGAACTTTTTGATGATTTTACGGACCTTAGATGGTAAAATCCCTAAATTCTTTGCAATAGCTCATTAAGAAATGTTGTTCTAAAACTGTTCGACAATTTGCTTACAAAGTGGTGACCCTCACCCATCCTTGTTTGTGAATTACTTAGCATTTCATGGAAGCGTTTTTTTTTCCCAATCATGGCACCCAACTGTTCCCAATTAACCTGCACACCTGTGGGATGTTCCATATAATTGTTTGATGAGCATTCCTCAACTTTATCAGTATTTATTCCCACCTTTCTCAACTTCTTTGTCACGTGTTGCTGGCATCAAATTCTAAAGTTAATGATTATTTGCAAAAAAAAATGTTTATCAGTTTGAACATCAAATATGTTGTCTTTGTAGCATATTCAACTGAATATGGGTTGAAAAGGACTTACAAATCATTGTATTCTGTTTATATTTACATCCAACACAATTTTCCAACTCATATGGAAACGGGGTTTGTACAAGTCCTTAGTCCAGGGATCACTTCAGTTCAGTTGTGGTAGATAAGAGTCAGCGCCTCTGAATCTGAGGCCATTGTTGTCTGTCAGTGGGGGGTTCATGTCCAGGTTGGGACAAAGATTGGGTGTGGAGGAAGAGTTGAAGTCTGTAGAATTGGACAGATTTGATGTGTCACCCTATTTGACCGTCGGAGTGAAAAACAATACCAAGACAAATGGCGAAGCTCTCTATTTACGGTCATCTGGGCGTGAGAAAGCAGCTGAAGTTATCTTTACAGAAAGTTTCCTGTGGGTTTATTCCGGCCATGTTTATGGAGGTTCATTTGTGATTTTATCAGAAATGCTTTTCGTAAATTTATGTACCTCTTTTTTTTTGCGTTTGAATTTTGTGAACTGTATTTCTTTTTACAAAAAATAATGCTGACAATTTCATTGGAAAAAAAAAATCAGTGTATAAAAAGTCATGGTAAAACAATTCAGTGTATACAAATTCAGGGTAAAAAAATTCAGTGTATGAAAATTCAGGTTAAAAAGGATTAAATGTAAAAATTTGTGTTTAAAAATTCAATGTAAAAAGGATTAAGTGTAAAAAAAAAAATCAATAACAAGTCAATGTAAAAAATATTCAGTGTGTAAATATTCAGTGTATAAAAATTCAGTGTAAAAAACGTTCAGTATATAAAAATTCAGGGTGAAAAAGATTCAGTGTAAAAAATAGTTGTGTATAATAATTCAGTGTGAGAAAAAATTCAGTGTAAAAAAATTTGATGTATAACAATTCAATGTAAAAAATATTCAGTGTATAAAAAGTCGGTGTAAAAAATTCAGTGTCTAATAATTCAGGGTAAAAAAGATTCAGTGAAAAAAAAATTGTGTATAATAATTCAGTGTGAAAAACAAAATTCAGTGTATGAATTATTCATTGTAAAAAAAATTATGTGTAACAATTCAATGTAAAACATATTCAGTGAATAAAAAAGTCAGTGTAAAAAATTGTGTGTATACAATTTCAGGGTAAAACAGATTCAGTGTAAAAAAATTGTGTATAAAAATTCAGAGTTAAAAATGTTCAGTGTATAACAATTCAATTTAAAACGAATATTCAGTGTGTAAGTCAGTGTAAAAAAATTCAGTGTTTAAAAAATCAGTTTTAAAAAATTCTGGGTAAAAAAAATCAGTGTATAAAAAAGCAGTAAATAAAAATTTAGTGTATAACAATTCAATGAAAAAAGAATATTCAGTGTATAAATGATTCAGTTTCAAAACATTCAGTGTTTAAAAATTTCATTCATCCATCCATTTTTCAACCGCTTGTATAAAAAGAAAGGGTAAAAAAATATAGTGTATAAAAATTCAGTGTGAAAAAATTCAGTGTATAGAAATGTAATGTACAAAAAAAAATGTGTGTTACTGGATACTTTTCTAATTGTGCCTTGGAGACTTTGTATGTGTAAGTAATATGCAACTATACTTATTTGATACTTGTTTATATTGATAAATGTGCTGTTTTACACTGAAATATTGTTCAATTGTTAGTATGTCTAACTGGTGTGCTATTGTGTGCTTAGCTGTTGTGTAACTGCTAGCTCCTAGTAGCCTATAGCCTAGCATCTTTAAATTACTTGACAGAAATCGAATAAACTGTCTCCTACTTGGAGGACATTTAGATGTTAACTGGCTGTCCAGCTTTGCAAAAGTAAACACTCTGCAGGACTGCTCTTATCACACAATATATTGCACACAAGTAAACATGCTGCATGACTGCTCGTATCACACATTATATCACACACAAGTAAACACGCTGCAGGACTGCTTGTATCGCACATGATATCACACACAAGTAAACATGCTGGACTGACGGTATCAGAACGATTGTATCGGACTTTGTAAATGCAAGTCGATATAATGCGATACTTGTTTGGTTGCATATAATGAACAGATGGGGACACCTTTCATTTGCATCGTAGCTTTCTATGTACTCCAGTACGCATTTTCCCATCTCCTGTATTTTTTCAGTGGTCTTCTTTCAGGCAACTTCATTTTGTCCCAAGGTGTGTTATTCATACGGTGCAATACAAAGATACACGTACATTTGCATAACACTGCGGTGCAATGCTCCCGTATTACAAAACTGTTACGCAACCCGCATGACCCGAAAGTGCAAGCACTCAAATTCAGCCATCGAGGGGATAATGTTCCGTGACTCTTTGCCGTGGCCAAGATTTGCCAGTTTCTGCTTTCCCCTTACCTCACGCAGCTCAACAGAACTTCTAACTGCGGAGAATTCAAAATGACAAAAAATTGTATTTGATTCAGTTTATTCTTGGTGTTTCCCAGCAGTTAAAGTTAAAGTACCAATGATTGTCACACACATACTAGATGTGGCGAAATTATTTTCCGCATCTGACCCATCACCCTTGATGACCCCCTGGGAGGTGAGGGGAGCAGTGGGCATTTTTGGTGATTTAACCCCCAATTCCAACCCTTAATGCTGAGTGCCAAGCAGGGAGGTAACGGTTCCCATTGTCTTTTGTATGACTCGGCCGGGGTTTGAACTCACGACCTACCGATTTCAGAGCGGACACTCTAACCACTAGGCCACTGAGTAGGTGTCAACAAGTCATTGATATAGCTTTGATTATACGTACATGTCCCTTAAAACTGACTTTGAAACAACATTGCAATATATATATTTTTTTAACCGAGACAATATTGATGTCCAACGTTGGATCCATGTTGTTGATTAGAAATGACCAAAATTCAATGATCAAAACAACATCATAACTTGACATTAAATAAACCTCGTCAAAAAGCATGTTGTTTCAAGTTGGATTTGTGTTGTACAATATTGGTTGATAAAATTACCAAAATTCAATGGTCAAATCAATAAGAAGCCAACATTGACTAAACGTCGTCAAAATGCATGTTGTTTTAACGTTGTATTTGTGTTGTAGAATATTGGTTGGGAAATGACCATAATTCAATGGTCAAATCAACGTCAAAACCCAGCATTGATTAAACATCGCCAAAAAGCATGTTGTTTCAACGTTATGTTTGAGTTGCTCAACATCAGGACCTAATTCAACAAGTTCTCAACGTTGTTTTAATGTCCTGTGCCTGCCGGGTTATTGGAAGGCTGGTAGTAATATTAATCGCCTAAAAATGATGTAAGTATTTAGTGTAATTAATGTTTCTTAACCACAGTTGGGCTGCGAGCGCCCCCTAGAGCAGTGGTTCTCAACCTTTTTTCAGTGATGTACCCCCTGTGAACATTTTTTTAATTCAAGTACCCCCTAATCAGAGCAAAGCATTTTTGGTTGAAAAAAAGAGATAAAGAAGTAAAATAAAGCACTATGTCATCAGTTTCTGATTTATTAGGTTGTATAACAGTACAAAATATTGCTCATTTGTAGTGGTCTTTCTTGAACTATTTGAAAAAAGATATACAAATAACACAAAACTTGTTGGAAAATAAACAAGTGGTTCAATTATAAATAAAGATTTCTACACATAGAAGTAATCATCAACTTAAAGTGCCCTCTTTGGGGATTGTAATAGAGATCCATCTGGATTCATCAACTTAACTCTAAACATTTCTTCACAAAAAAAGAAATCTTTAACATCAATATTTATGGAACATGTCCACAAAAAATATAGCTGTCAACACTGAATATTGCATTGTTGCATTTCTTTTCACAGTTTATGAACTTACATTCATATTTTAAAATAGATTAAATCATACGCATGACTAAAATTTAGACATTAATTGTGTGTGTGTGTGTGTGTGTGTGTGTGTGGGCGGGCGGGCGGGCGGGCGGGCGTGCGTGCGTGCGTGCGCGTGTGTGTGTGTGTGTGTGTGTGTGTTTGTGTGAGTGTGTGTGTGCGTGTGCGTGTGTGTGTATCTCTACTTTATAGCTGGAACATTTTCAGCAGGGTGGCAAGTGGAATATTTATTATGTTTTTATACTTTTTACATTATTCATATATATATATATATATATATATATTCAGTTGAATATGCTACAAAGACAACATATTTAATGTTCAAACTAATAAACTTTTTTTTTTGCAAATAATCATTAACTTTGGAATTTGATGCCAGCAACACGAGACAAAGACGTTGGGAAAGGTGGCATTAAATACTGACAAAGTTGAGGAATGCTCATCAAACACTTATTTGGAAGATCCCACAGGTGTGCAGGCTAATTGGGAACAGGTGAGTGCCATGATTGGGTATAAAAAAAGCTTCCCATCCTTTCACACCCCTTTGTCCACAACTGCGTGAGCAAATAGTCAAACAGTTTAAGAACAACGTTACTCAAAATGCAATTGCAAGAAATGTATATCTACGGTCCATAATATCATCAAAAAGGTTCAGAAAATCTGGGGAAATCACTCCACGTAAACAGAATTGAATGACCGTGACCTGCGATCCCTCAGACGGCAGTGTATGAAAAACCGACATCTATCTGGAAAGTATATCACCACATGGGCTCAGGAACACTTCAGAAAACCATTGTCACTAAATACAGTTTGTCACTACATCTGTAAGTGCAAGTTAAAGCTCTACTATGCAAAGCGAAAAACATTTATCAACAATATCCAGAAACGCCGCAGGCTTCTCTGGGCCCGAGATCATCTAAGATTGAGTGATGCAAAGTGGAAAAGTGTTCTGTGGTCTGACGAGTCCACATTTCAAATTGTTTTTGGAAATATTCTACATTGTGTCATCCGGAGCAAAAGGGGAGCGAACTACCCGGACTGTTATCGACGGAAAGTTCAAAAGCCAGCATCTGTGATGGTGTGGGGGTGCATTAATGCCCGAGGCATGGGTAACTTACACATCTGTGAAGGCACCATTAATGCTAAAAGGTAAATACAGGTTTTCGAACAGCATATGCTGCCATCTAAGCGCTGTCTTTTTCATGGACACCCCTGCTTATTTCAGCAAGACAATGCCAAGCCACATTCAGGACGTGTTACAACAGCGTGGCTTCGTAAAAAAAGAGTGTGGGTACTTTCCTGGCCCGCCTGCTGTCCAGACCTGTCTCCCATCGAAAATGTGTGGCACATTATGAAGCGTAAAATACGACAGCGGAGACCCCGGACTGTTGAACGACTGAAGCGCTACATAAAAAAAGAATGGGAAAGAATTCCACTTTCAAAGCTTCAACAATTAGTTTCCTCACTTCCCAAACGTTTATTGAGTGTTGTTAAAAGAAAAGGTGATGTAACACAGTGGTGAACATGCCCTTTCTCAACTACTTTGGCACGTAATGCAGCTATGAAATTCTAAGTTAATGATTATCTGCCAAAAAATAACTAAAGTTTATGAGTTTGAACATCAAATATCTTGTCTTTGTAGTTCATTCAATTGAATATGGGTTGATTTGCAAATCATTGTATTTCGTTTATATTTACGTCTAACACAATTTTCCATCTCATTTGGAAACAGGGTTTATATGCCTCACAATACGAAGGTCCTGAGTAGTCCTGGGTTCAATCTCGGGCTTGGATCCTTCTGTGTGGAGTTTGCATGTTCTCCCCGTGAATGCGTGGGTTCCCATTGGGTACTCCGACTTCCTCCCACTTCCAAAGCCATGCACCTGGGGATAGGTTGATTGGCAACACTGAATTGGCCCTAGTGTGTGAATGTGAGTGTGAATTTTGTCTGTCCATCTGTGTTGACCCTGCGATGAGGTAGTGACTTGTCCAGGGTGTACGCCGCCTTCCGCCCGATTGTAGCTGAGATAGGCACCAGCGCCCCTCGCGACCCCAAAGGGAATTAGCGGTAAGAATTGGATGGATGGATACATACAGTTGCGATTAAAAGTTTACATCCACTTGTAAAGAATAATAATGTCATGGCTGCCTTTGTGATCGAGTGATTGGAGCACATACTAGTTGGTCACAAAAAACATTCATGAAATTTGGTTATTTTATGAATTTATTATGGGTCTACTGCAAATGTGACCAAATCTGATGGATCAAAAGTATACATACAGCAATGTTAATATTTGGTTTCATGTCCCTTGGAAAGTTTCACTACAATAAGGCGCTTTTGGTAGCCATCCACAAGCTCCTGGCAAACTTTTGGTTCAATTTTTCACCACACCTCTTGACAAAATTGGTGCAGTTCAGCTAAATTTGATGGTTTTCTGACATGGACTTGTTTCTTCGCACTGTCCACACATTTAAGTCAGGACTTTGGGAAGGCCATTCTAAAACGTTAATTCTAGCCTGATTTAGCCATTCCTTTACCACTTTTGATGTCATTCTCCTGTTTGAACACCTCCCATCCGTGTGTCGGTTGAGGTGGGCTGGGTTGGGGAACGGGGGTGTATAATGTAGCCCGGAATAGTTAGAAATGCATGGGATTCTGGGTATTTGTTCAGTTTTTTTTATGTTGTGTAACAGTGCAAATGTTCTCCCGAAATGTGTTTGTCATTCTTTTTTTGGTGTGGGTTCACAGTGTGGCGCATATAAGTAAGAGTGTCAAAGTTGTTTATATCACAACCCTCAGTGTACCGTGTATGGCTGTTGACCAAGTATGCCTTACAGTCCCTTACGCGTGTGGTCAAAAGCCACATACTACATGTGACCGGCCGGTGCATAGATAGTATGGAGTAAAAGCGGGCGCGATGACATGTTGTAGAGAACGTTAAAGGCATTGCCACTACAGCACACCCTCAGTATTGTTGTTCAGGTTAAAATTGGAAAATGTTAACCCCGGGAGATTTCTGGGAGAGGCACTGACATCTAGAAACCTCCCGGAAAATCGGGGAGTCTGCGAGGATGCAGCTGAGCCACATCAGAGTGATCAAAGAGCCGCATGCGGTTCCGGAGCCGCCGTTTACCGACCCCTGTGCTAGGCTATACAGAATTAGTAGCTCACAGCTACACAACAGCTAAGCACAAAATAGCAAGCTTGACATAGGTAATTATAATTGAACCATAAAACAGTGAAAAACAAAGTCTCCCAGGCGTGTCTGCATCAGTCAGCTTATGGTGTCATGAGCTTTTTAATGAATTATTGTGGCCCCACACCCAAATAAAGCAAATACCACTCCGCTTCAAAATAAAGGCAGCTTAAATCCATTCCAGATGGTTAATAATAAATAGTTTATGGTTTTTCATATCTACCATCGTTCTCTGTTTGACTTTTTTCGCTTGATAAAACTTGATCTAACATTGCACACTACTAAATAAATCTAAAAAATGTATGATTCCTGATGATATTTTATTAGATCAATATCAGTATCGGCCAATACACAAGGTGCCAACATCAGTATCGTATCGAATGTGAAAAAGTTGTAACAATAGAAAATCTGACAAATAATAGGGGTGCCCCCAAAAAAAACGATTCACATCCAAATCATGATTCTGATTCGTCCCAATTCAGAATCAAAACAAATTTAAATTTTTATTTTTTTTTATTTTTTAAAAACCCTTTAATGCCATCACCATGCAACCAGAAGACACTTTTTGTTGTTATCATTTCTTACTATGATTATTATACAAAATAATACATTGTGAGATAATTATGAATCAATTTTGCATGATTTTTCCGATATTCAAAAACAGTGTTACCGTGTGTATTGTAACAGTGGCCAAACATGCCTTGTTTTTAAATGAATACTTAGACCTACTACACTACTGCATTTGAATGTCAGCTATTATTTTGGTACTTGAAGAAAAACCTTTTAGAACCACTGATTTAAGACACTCGCAAGAAAATGTGTTAATGGTAATCCAGAGTGAGGCGATATCAGCCACCAGGCTCTTCTCAGGGAGGAGAAAATAACGACATGCTCCTCGGCAGTGGGGGAACGACAACAAGGTTTCCACACATAACAAGCTCTTTATTTGCAAATAATTCTGGGAAGGATGCCTTACGACCACCTAGGAGCGGCAATTTGCTGGCGCGCAATTTGTCAAAGTGTCGCTTGAATCCAGCGGGGACTTGAAATCAGCGACTTGTGATCGCAACACTTCTTCCTGCCGAGGAGCTTTTTAATCGGCCTTTTCACGGCAGCGTAAGTGCAGAAAAAGTAGGAGACGAGACGTACGTTCAGAGTCTGGTCTTACGATTTAAGGCAGGAGTTCCAAAGTCGCGACCCAAATGTTGCGGTCCTTCACTTCATAGTTTAGTGCAGACGTCTCAAGATCTAAAGAAATAATCATTGCATTCATGCAACATTCATGTTTGCATTTACCATAGCTAGCGTGACAGTTGCCATCTAACGATCAGTGCACCATTTTTCAGCTAATTATTAGCGCACAGTTGGCATATAGCAATCTGCGTGCCAGATATCAGCTAATGATTAGCGTACTAGCTATTAGCTAGCAATTAACCCAACAATATCCAGCTAGCAATCAGCGCACTAGTTGTCAGCTAGTTATTAGCGGGACAAGCTGAGCGGTTAGCGCTCTAGTTTTCAGCCAGCAAATAGTGCGCCAGTTGACAGCGAGCGATTGCTATGCAAATTGTCAGCTAGCCGTTAGTATACAAGTCGTCTGCTTGTGATTAGGGTGCTGGTTGTCAGCCAGCATATGACACACCAGTTTTCAGCAAACAAGGTGTGCGCCAGTTGTCAGCTAATTATTAGCGCCGCAAGCTGACAGCTAGCAATTAGTGCTCGTGTTGTCAGTTTGTGATTAGCGTGCCAGTTGTCAACTAGCGATTAGTGCTGCAAGCTGGCAGCTACCAATTAGTACCTTAATTGCGCAATGTTTTTTTTCAGCTTGCGATTAACACGTTAGTTTTCAGCTAGCAATAGGCACGCTAAGTGTTTCTAGCGCCTGTTGTCATTTAGCGATAAGTATACCAGTTCCCAGCTACAAATTAGTGAGATAAGCGTCAGCTAGCGATTAGCGTGTCAGTTTTCAGCTCTTTAAATAGCGCACCAGTTTTCAGCTAGCAATTAACGTGCCAGTTGTTAGCTGGCAGTTAGCATCCCAGTTGTCAGCTAGCAATTTGTGTGCAGGTGGTCAGCTAAAAATGATCATCCCAGTTGTCAGCGAGCGATTAGCATGCCAGTTATGCACATGTATACGGGTGTAAAATGCACAATTAGCAAAATAGTTATCATTGGAATGCTGTCATGCTAACATTGTAATTTTAGCATGCCTAAAGTTAGCATATGTCAAGTACCAAGTTATATTATTCTGAGGTGTATGGCTGCAAAGTCAGCTAAGAGGTCAGCATGCTAACTGTTAGCATGTTAGTATGGTAATTTTAGCATGTTAACAGTTAACATGTGTCAAGTACCAAGTTACATTAGTTTCTGCAAAATTAGCGCAGAAAGTTATCATGCTAATAACTGTCCTTTGTCAAGTACCAATTTATATGACCGAGATTTAGTGCCACAACATTAGCAAAGCAACTATACATATATATATATATATATATATATATATATATATATATATATATATATATATATATATATATATATATATATATGACTTTGACGTTCACGACTATGAATTTAGTGAAAAACATTACCATGCTAACAGCTATCATGTGTCAAATACTAACTCTGAGGTGTACGGCTACAAAATTAGCTAAAAAAATAGCATGCTAATGTTGGCATGCTATCAATTTATCATAGGTCTCAAGATGGCAGCGCCCTGCTCGGGTGTGGCTGCAGAGGCTCTCGGTAGTATTAGAACATTTTGGCAAATCTACCGGTAAATTCTGTGAATTTCATGGCTGGCTTCCAGCGTGGACACTCCGTGGTAACGTACGACCGCCAGACAATGTTGGATGTGGATGGATCAGGCCGTATTGGACCGAAAGATGCGTATACGTTGGACCTCCTCGCTAGCCACAGAATACAACGCCGGCTATATCCAGCGGCCTGTGAAGCAGCGGAGCCAAGTACCAGAGGGGACCGTAGACAGAGGAGACGTAAGCAGTGCGATCGGAACCAGAAACGGGGATGCCGAGCGGGGCTAACAACAAAGCTAAAGGCCAATCCTCACAGAACGCCACTTCCTTCCATCCTGCTCTCAAATGTCCACTCCCTGGAGAACAAACTGGACTACCTGAAGCTGGATTTATATGCAAGACGCGAGATGAAGAACTGCTGCGCCATATTTCTCACAGAAACGTGGCTGAAACCATCCGTTCCGGGCGAGGCAGTTAGCATCGAGGGGCTAACTATGTTTCGGTCGGATAGGAGCAGCACTCTCACTGGTAAAACCAGAGGAGGTGGTGCTTGTACATACATCAATAACAACTGGTGCAACAACGGGAAGATAGTCTCATGTCACAACTCTCCCGATGTAGAAATATTAACTATAAAATGCAGGCAATTTTATTTACTTTGGGAATTCAGTGCTATGATCTTCACAGCAGTGTCCATTCCCCCCAGTGCTAACACCAAAGAAGCTTTGAATGCTTTGTACTGCTCCATCAATGAACTGCAAACTACACATCCAGAGGAAGTTTTTGGCGTCGCAGGGGCATTTAATCAAGCTAACATGAAAACAGTTTTCCCTCATTTCCATCAATACGTGAATTTTGCAACCAGGGGTGGAAGCAAGCTGGACTTGGTTTATAGTAATATTAAACAGGCGTATATAGCTGCACCCCGCCCCCACCTCGGCTCCTCAGACCATCTATCTGTGATGCTAATTCCTGCATACAAGCCCCTGCTGATCAGGAAGCAAGCTACAGTGAAGCATGTGAGGACCTGGCCAAAGGGGGCAATGGAAGCATTACCAGACTGCTTCGGAACCACAGACTGGGACATGTTCAAGGCAGCCGCCACTGATAATCATAACACATGTATGGAGGAGTATGCAGAATCTGTGTCTGCATACATTCAGAAGTGCATGGAGGATGTCAGTGTGATCAAGAACATCCCCACACGGGCCAACGAGAAACCCTGGATGAACAGTGAGGTACGTGCAATGCTGAAGGCTTGGAACAAGGCGTTTAAGTCTGGCGACATGATAGCATTAAAAACAGCCAGAGCTAACCTGAACCGTACCATTAAAGTTGCAAAGCGTGCTTACAGTCAGAAAGTGCAGGACTTCTTCAAGAACCCAACGAACACTAGACAAATGTTGCAGGTTACACAGGTCATCACGGACTATAAAGCTTCCCCCCGTCCCTGTGACAACAGTATCAGCTTCCTAAATGACCTAAACAACTACTTTGCAAGGTATGAGGCACTTAATACCACTCCGGCAAGAAAATCCTTCCCTCGCCCTGATGAGCAGCCGCTCAACCTGGACACAGCGGATGTCCTGAAAACCTTGAGGAGAGTGAACCCCCGGAAAGCACCGGGACCTGATGACATTCCGGGCAAGGTGCTTAAGGGATGTGCAGACCAGCTGGCGGGGGTTCTCATAAACATCTTCAACATCTCGCTGACCCAGGCTGTGGTACCATCATGTTTTAAGACGGCCATAATCATTCCTTTTTTCCTAAAAAAAAAACACAATCTCCTCCCTCAATTATTATCCCCCTGTGGCACTCACCCCCATCATAATGAAGTGCTTCAAGAGGCTGGTAAAGGAATACATTTTCTCCAGACCTCCCCCCACATTCGACCCATACCAGTTTGCTTATCGCCCAAACCGCTCCAAAGAGGACGCCATCGCCTCTGCACTCCACCTGAGCTTAGAACATCTGGAAGGAAAGGACACACTTGCGGATGTTGTTTCTGGACTTCAGCTCAGCAATCAACACCATCATCCCGCAGCATTTGGTGAGCAAACTGGCCTCCCTTGGATTCAGTACCCCCTATCCAACTGGCTGCTTGACTTCCTCACAGACAGACCCCAGTCTGTGAGAGTGGGCAACAACACCTCCAGTGCCATCTCCCTGAGCACCGGCTTCCCCGCAGGGTTGCGTCCTGAGTCCAATGACTGCTGTCCACTACTAACCACATTGTGAAGTATGCGGACGACACGACAGTAGTGGGCCTCATCCTAGTCTATAAAATCTGCTACACCTCCTTGATACCGAAGTACATGTCGAACTACTTCCTTAACGTAACTGACCGCCATAACCACAACACCAGGGGGAGCTCCACAAACCACGTTAAACCCAGATTTCAATCTAACAAAGGTCTTAACTCATTCTCTTTCTATGCCACATCAATGTGGAATGCACTCCCAACAGGTATAAAAGTAAGAGCATCTCTATCCTCCTTCAAAACCGCTCTAAAACAACACCTCCAGGTAACTTCAACACTTTACTAATACCCTCCTCCATTCATATCCCATCTCCCCAGATAATAAACAACATAATGTAAATAATCCAATGTACTTCTAATATATATACTTGTTCTTATGCTATCTGAACTCACTATGTTCTCTGCGCGCTGTACATATCTTACTAAATGAGACTTACACTGTTTCAATGTCCACATTTCTCTGTTGATGCAATTGTTGATGACTGAAGTACTGATATCAACCAAAGCTCCTCATCCCACCCCCCGGATTGTAAATAATGTAAATAATTCAATGTATATACTATGATGATTAACCTGTGTGATGACTGTATTATGCTGATAGTATATATTTGTACCATGAATTGATTAACGTGGACCCCGACTTAAACAAGTTGAAAAACTTATTCGGGTGTTACCATTTAGTGGTCAATTGTACGGAATATGTACTGAACTGTGCAATCTACTAATAAAAGTATCAATCAATCAATCAATCACTCTGTGACAACAAAGACATGGACTACAGGAAGGAGGTGAAACATCTGGTTGACTGGTGCAGAACCAACAACCTGGTCCTGAACGTCGACAAGACCAAGGAGATCATTGTTGACTTCAGGAAGCACCAGTCCGGCTACACTCCACTCTTCATTAACGGCACAGCGGTGGAGATGGTAAGCAGCACCAATTTCCTGGGGGTGCAGATCACTGACTATATAACCTGGTCCCTACACACCGGAGCTCTTGTAAAAAGAGCTCAGCAGCGCATGCACTTTTTGGGTCGGATGAAAAGAGCACAGCTCCCTCCCCCCATTCTCACCACATTCTACAGAGGCACTATAGAGAGCCTGCTGACCAACAGCATCTCTGTCCGGACTGGAGCCTGCAATGCCTCAGACTGGAAGTCTCTCCAGAGAGTGGTGAAAACGGCGGAAACTATTATCAAGACTCCTCTTCCTTCTATCCAAGAGATCGCAAAAAGCCGCTGCCTGACCAGGGCTCAGAAAATCTGCAAAGACTCCTCCCACCCCCACCATGGACTGTTTTCACTGCTGGACTCTAGGAAGAGGTTCCACAGCCTCCGAAGCAGAACCTCCAGGTTCTGTAACAGCTTCTTCCCTCAGGCCGTAAGACTCTTGAACGCATCATAATTAAATTATCCCGTCAATTCGCCCCAAAATGGATTAACTCGCTGGAATAAAAAGACAATATAACATACATCCATAAACATGGATGCATATGCAAAAATGCAATAAATGTATCTGTACAGTAATCTATTTATTTAAATCTGCACCGTATTGCTTTTTTTATCCTGCACTACCAAGAGCTAATGCAACAAAATTTCGTTCTTATTTGTACTGTAAAGTTCAAATTTGAATGACAATAAAAAGGAAGTCTAGGGGAAGGGTTGCCCACATATGTGGTCCTCTCCAAGGTTTCTCATAGTCATCATGGTCGACGTCCCCCTCGGGTGAGTTTTTCCTTTCCCTTATGTGGGCCCTACCGAGGATGTCGTTGTGGTTTGTGCAGCCCTTTGAGACACTTGTGATTTAGGGCTACATAAATAAACATTGATTGATTGATTGATTGATTAAGTCTATTGTCATTTTAGCATGCTCGCAGTTAGCATGTGTCAAGTACGAAGTTGTATGATTTTGAGGTGTACGACCACAACATTTGCCAAACAAATTAGGATGCTAACAGCTATCATATATCAAATACTACGTTATTTAACTGAAATGTACAGCTGCAAAATTAGCTTAAAAAACCCCCAGCACTCTAATGTTGCCATGCCATCATGGTAATTTTAGCATACTATCAGTTAGCATGTGTCAAGTACAATATTACATAATTTTGAGGTGTACGACTACGACATTATCAAAGCAAATTAGCATGCTAACAGCGTTCATGTGTCAAATATTAGGTTATATGACTGAAATGTATGGCTGCAAAATTAGCTTAAAAAAATCAGTATGCTCATTTTGGCATGCTATCATAGTAATTTTAGCACACTAACAGTTAGCACGTGTAAAGTACAAAGTTACATAATTTTGAGGTGTACGCTCAAAACATTTGCAAAACAAATTTGCATGCTAACAGCGTTCATGTGTGTCAAATACTAGGTTAAATGACTGAGAAGTACGGCTGCAAAAATAGCTAAAAAATGAGCATGCTAATGTTGGCATGCTATCATGGTAATTTTAGATACTAACAGTTAGCATCTATCAACTACAAAGTTATATGATTTTGAGGCATCCGACTTCAAAATTAGCAGAAAAAGTTATCATGCTCACAACTATTATTTATGAAGTACCAATTTGTATGACTGAGGTGTAGGGCTAAAAAATTAGCTAAAAAATATTAGCATACCAATGTTGGCCTTCTATCATGGTAATTTTAGCATACAAACAGTTAGCATGTGTTAAGTGCAAAGTTACATGAGTTTGAGGTGTACAACTACAACATTTGCAAATATGTCAATTACTAGGTGATATGACTGAGTTGTATGGCTGCAAAAATTGCTAAAAAAAAAATTTGCATGCTAATGTTGGCATGCTGTCATGGTATTTTTAGCATGCACACAGTTAGCATGTGCCAAGTACAAGGTTACATGATTTTGAGGTGAAATTAGGGAAAAAAGTTAGCATGCTAATGTCAGCATGCTATAATGGTAATTTTAGCATACTAACAGTTACCATGTGTCAAGTACAAAGTTAGATGATTTTGAGGTGTACGACTGCAAAATTAGCATAAAAAGTTATCATACTAACAACTATCATTTGTCAAGTAACAATGTATGTGACTTTGAAATGTACCGCAGCAAAATTTGCAAAACATTTTAGCATACTAACCAACAGCTAGACTGTGTCAAATACTAAGTTATATGACTGAGGTGTACGGCTGAAAAATTACTACGAAAAATCAGCATGCTAATTTTGGCATTCTATCATGGTAATTTTAGCATACTAACAGTTAGCATGTGTAAGGTACAAAGTAACATGATTTTGAGGTGAAATTAGCGAAAAAAAATTGCCATGCTAATGTTAGCAGGGAGACCCGACCGACTAACATCCACCACTTTTTTGTATTCTTATTTTGGACCAAACATCTTCGCTCCTAATTGGAGTCCATTCCTGGTTTTTGTTTTTGTCTTCACTTGTGTTGCTCTTACTCGCACTTTGTAGTGTTTTTTAATCCATAGTGCGGTTCACGCACGCACACACACACACACACACACACACACACACACACACACACACACACACACGCACGCGTCCTCTTACTGGGTCCCACATGTCACACGTGCGTGGAACAGGTCCTGCTGATGTTTTGACGGTGAGGAGGTGTAAACGCCCCCAAAGCTCGTTGGAGCCGTAGGACGTGTCGCATGCCAACATTCAGCAAAAAAGGCATCCAGTCAATGAAGTGTGACTTTTTGGTGCAGGATCACAGCAAGATAAGATGGAAATGGGGCCTCATGAAACATACATGCACTCCTGCAGTGCGTGAATAAATTGTGCATTTTAGTTTGCTGCCCATAACTTGGCATAAAGATAATTAAGCCTCCATCAATGAGCGTCTCATAAGGAACGCCGTAAAGGACAATAGTTCCACATTAAAGGCCTCATTGAGCACTAATGCGCAGGTTAATCACGTCATGCAATCACCTGCCGTGACCACCTTTTTCTGTTGCTATAGAGACCATTCAATAAGAAATGTAACAGCAATTTAATTTAATTGTTTAATTGGACATTTCATTTAACTTGGGCTTTTTTGTTTAAGTGAAAAATTGAGACAAGATTTTTGATTCCGATTCTGCTTAACTTTATCTGTTCTCTTATCGGTTTGATTTGGGGGGGGGGAATAAGATTAGCATCTATTTTGTTTGGTTTAAATTAAGGGCTCCCAAAGTATTTTCACCTCAGAAAAACACGTAATGGCCAACATTGAAAGGCACTAGCTTAGTAGGCCCATGTATTCATTAAAACAATGCGTAGGTTTGATTTTGTAACATTACGCAGCGTTTGAACAGTAACACTGTGCTCGGATATAGGAATATAAAACACTGTACTTTAATCAAATTATTTTTTTTGGCGTAGGACAGTTTGAGAATCGTGGCCCGCCATATCATTTTAAATTGACCGGCCATTTAATTTTATTGTGGCCCGCCAGATTATCTCTTTTTTTTGGCCTGCTACATCATTTATTGTGGCCCGCCAGATAATTTTAAAGTAACCCGCCACTTAATTTTATTGTGGCCCGCCATATTTTTTTAACATGGCCCGCCCAATTATTGTATCGTTACCCACCGGATCATTTTAAATTGACCTGCCATTTAATTTTATAGTGGCCCGTCACATAATTTTTTTGTGGACAGCCAGTTCATTTTAAAGTGGCGCGCCATGTCGTTGTATCGTGGCCCGCCAGATCACTATAAAATGGTCCGTCATGTCATTGTATCGTGTATCATTCTAATGTCGCCCGTGACATATTTTTATTGTGGCCCGCCAGATAGTTTTAAATATGCCTGCCAAATCATTCTAATGTGTCCCACCAGATCATATTAACGTGACCTGCCACTTCATATTAAATTTGGCCCACCAGATCATTTTAAAGTGGGCTGACACTTCATTCTAAAGTGGCCCGTCACATCATTTTATTATAGTCCGTCACATCATTTTAAAATGTCCCTCCATATAATTGTATTGTAGCCCACTACGTCATTCTAATGCAGACACCACATCATTTTATGTGATCTGCCACATCAATATTGTGGCCCTTCCTGTCGTTTTAAAGTTCCTCACCACATATTTATACTGTGGTTCTTCACGACATAATTTTAGAGGTGGCCCGCTTCATCATATTAATACGTAGCTCTCCACATCATTTTATGGGAACTGCCAAATAATTTATGTGGCCTGCCACATTATTATAATGTGGTCCAACATAATATTATAATGTGACCCACCCCACCATTTTAAATAGCCCGACTCAACATTTTAAAATGCCCCGCCACATCATTTAATTGTGAAGTTCCACTTCATTTTAAGTGGCCCTCCACGTCAATTTAAATGTAACCCTCCGTGTCAAATTAAGTTGTCCAGCACATCATTTTATTGTGGACCACCACATAATTTTAAAGTGCCTCGCCACTTTATTGTTATGGAGCTCGCCACATCATTTAATTGTAGAGCGCCACTTCATTTTTTATGTGGCCCTCCACGTCAATTTAAATGTAGCCCTCCTTGTTGTTTTAAGTGGTCCGCCATATCATTCTAATGTGGTCTGCCACTTAATTTTATTGTGGCCCGCCACATCATTTTCAAGTGCCTCGATACATTGTTTCATGGGGGTCCACCACTTCATTTAAAGTGAACCGCCACATCATGTTCAAGTGCCTCGACATGTCATTTAAGGTTTCTCACTCCATTATTTTATTGTGGACCGACATGTATTTTAGAATTTGGCCTGTCACATCACTCTAATGTCACCCTCTACATCGTTTTATGTGTTCCGCCACATCATTTATCTTGCCAGCCAATTATTTTTTAATGTGGCCCAGTTACGTGGCCTGCTAAAGGCAGGAAATAAAAAGCGCTTTCTGGATAAATATATTAGTTTTTTTCAATGTCGTCAGCAAAATGTTACAATTGCACACGTTCCACACTTTCATATTATTATCTGATGTTCAGATTTTTGGGGGGGCGAGTTTCAAAAATCAACAGTTAAATATTCAGATTTTGAAAGCAAATTTTCCATTTCAAAAATATTATCATCAAAAAAGTGTGTAACAATTTAATTTTCATATATATTCGCTTAGCCCTCTGAGGTCCCGCAACAAAAAGGAGTTGGACACCCCTGCCCTAATGCTTGAGTCACGTGCAGGGTTCTCACAGGAATGAGGCAACAATTCCTCCAGAGCCACCATACCTCAGGATTCATAAGTAATTAAGTACTTTTTTCAGCTCTCGGTTGTGCTAAAGAGGAAGCGCCTCCAAAAGAACAAACATTTATTTCAAATCGCATTTTTCCGACGCGCCAGTTGTCTTTCTTAAAAGTTGGCTTTTGCCGCATGGTTTCTCTTCCTTTTGTCTCTCAGAGTCCGCCTCGCTTGGCTGCTCCTCTTCCTTAGCATCCTGTCGTTGTTGAATAAAACATCTTCTCTTCCTTACTCGCAAATCACCGCCACCTCGGCTCTTTGGCGCTTCTGGCATCCCTCATCTTCCTCAACCTCCACTTGTATCTGGCAAGATGCTTTTGGGTCCATTTCCTCTCCATCCTTACTCCTCCTCTTCCTCCTCCTCCTCCTCCTCCTCCTCCTCCTCCTCGCTCTTTTCCTCCATCGAGTAGCGCTCGCTCTCCCAGGTGATCACGTTGAAGAGAGCGCTTCCCCCTCCGCTAAGAGCTGTGAGTGGTTGACTCTTCTTAGCGCGCTCCGAAAGCTCTCCAGGCACACACTTATACACACACACACACACAGACCCTCTAATCTGCGCCGGGGAGACCACACTACTGCGGCCAAACGGGCTGGCAGACGAAAAGAATGTGAGAGAATAGTTGCAAGAGGATAGGTGAAGATCTCCACTTTCACCCCCCGGATAGCGATGACACCTGCGGGGCGAGGCGGCGCCTGTGACAGCAGCCCCCTTTCTACATGGTAGCTGCTTGTTTTTACCACGCGTGGAGCTGCGTCCCTTTGGGGGAAGACAACAATGGAGGTTCGCAGCCTGAGTCGAGAGCAAGGTAGGGCGAGTAAACGATTGTTGTCACTTTTGGCGCTCAAGTAGGCCAGCTGGGGACTGTGGCGTGTTGGAGAAGGATAATGGGAGAATGTGCGCACCACTTCCTGACTCTTCTTCCTCGGCGCTCCTGACAGCCGCGTCCCTGGCAGTGTTGGCTTCTGCTTTTTTGTGTGCTGAACTGGCAGCGAAATCGTTCGTTACCTTCAGACTGTCTGCTGACCTTTGAACAGTTTTTGTCAACCTTTGGTTGTTCGTGTTGCTCTTTTGTTGGCTATTTCTTTTGTTGGAATTAAGTTGGTACGCAAACTGGTGCCACTGCCCGTGTGAGTGCCGCAGATCTGACTGTCACCAGTGCGACTGCCGGTTCGACAGCCAGTTCGACTGCTTGTTCGATTGCCGGTGCGACTGCCAGTGTGACGGCGAATAAGACTGCCGGTGCGACTGCCTGTTCAACTGCCGGTTCTACTGCCAGAGTGACTGCTAGTGTGACTGCCGGTGCGACTTCTGTTTCGACTGCTGGTTCGACTGCTGGTGCAACTGCCGGTGCGACTGCCAGTGCGACTGCTAGTTCAACTGCCGGTTTAACTGCCATTGCAACTGCCAGTTGGATGGCCTATTTGACTCCCAGTGCGACTGCCGGTTCAACCACTGGAGAGATTGCTATTGTTACTGCCAATGTAAACTGTAAACCAGCGTGACTGCCAGATGCACTGGTGATTGGATTGCCATTGCAACTGCCTATGAGACTGCCAGTTCGACTGCCAAGGAGACTGCTGGTGTGGCTACCAGTTTGACTGCCAGGGCGACTGCAATTGTAACTGCCAGTTTGACTGCTGGTGCGACTGCCATTGCAACTGCCTATGTGACTGCCGGTTTGACTGCCAATGAGACTGCCAGTTCCACTGGCATTGCAACTGCCAATGGCCGCTAGTTTGATTGCCAGTGTGACCACCAGTGCGGTTGCACGTGAAACTGCCAGAGTGACAGCCAGTGCGACTGCCGTTTCGGCAAAATGTGTGGTTCCATTTGTGATTACCGCTTGTGCGACCGCCAGTGCTACAAGGCTGCATGTGCGCCTCTGGATTCTCATTCAGCAAACACAACTTGGAGTCCCAGCAGAATGGAAGCCGGTGCTAGACCAGGCAGCTAAGTTACAGTGTTCCTGTGATCCGATGAGAGTGAGCTTTAGGGCGGCTAGTATAACAGATGCCAGCCGTGAAGCTGTGCCACGTGTACATCGGTAAACCTCACCGCCTGACACCTTAACAGCTAGCACTAGACATAGCATTGACAGCTCTGACTTTCAGCTTGGTGCCTCGCGCTCTCAACTCTCACTAGGACCTGTGTTTGAGCAATGGGCCAAACAGAAGCCGGTGCTAGACCAAGCGGGTCAAACCATCTTTTATCAGTCATCAGAGTAGAACAAGAGCACCCTCACTCTTGTAGAGGATCAGACCCAAACACCTAGAACAGCATAATGAAGGGAAAAATATGTTGCCTAGCTGTCAGGATTTACCACACCCACAACAACCCTCCCCCCTCTCTTTCCTTGCAAGCGTTCCCACACGCCCCAGTAACCATAGAGCGAGTCATTACTGTTGGGTCCCGTTGGCTCTCAGGAGCAGAAGCAGAATATAGACTTCCACAAATCTATACAATACCTTCTCTGCTGCGCCTCTGAGGTGTGCATGCTGGCAACCGGGTCAGTTATCCCCCCAACTAAACTTAATGCACTTCACTGAAAGTGTGTGTTCTACTTCACAACCATTGAATTAAATTGCGATTTTATGAATCGTTCTTGTAACGGTAACCTGAAAAAGCACGGATCGTCAACAAAAATCAGAAAACAATAACTGTACTGAGGTTTTACTAGGTTTATAGGACGCAGACCTAAAATATGACACCAGATGGCGGTGAAAGAGCTCTTTGTTTAATTAATATCAATGAATAATAGTACAAACCCTGTTTCTATATGAGTTGGGAAATTGTGTCAGATGTAAATAAAAACAGAATACAATGATTTGCAAATCCCTTTCAACCCATATTTAATTGAATGCACTACAAAGACAACATATTTGATGTTCAAACTCCTAATTTTTTTTTTTTTTTTGCAAATAATAATAAACTTTGAATTTAATGGCTCCAACACGTGCCAAAGTAGTTGGGAAAAGACATGTTCACCACTGTGTTACATCACCTTTTCCTTTAACAACACTCAATAAACGTTTAGGAACTGAGGAAACTAATTGTTGAAGCTTTGAAAGTGGAATTCTTTCCCATTCTTGTTTTATGTAGCGCTTCAGTCGTTCAACAGTCCCGGGTCTACGCTGTTGTATTTTAAGCTTCATAATGTGCCACACATATTCGAAGGGAGACAGGTCTGCACTGCAGGAAAGTACCCGCACTCTTTTTTTACAAAGCCACGCTGTTGTAACACTTGTCTTACTGAAATAAGCAGGGGCGTCCATGATAACGTTGCTTGGATGACAACAAATGTTGTTCCAAAACCTGTATGGACCTTTCAGCATTAATGGTGCCTTCACAGATATGTAAGTTACCCATGCCTTGGGCACTAATACACCCCCATACCATCACAGATGCTGGCTTTTGAACTTTCCGCCTATAACAATCCGAATGGTTATTTTCCTCTTTGTTCTGGAGGACACCACGTCCTCTGTTTCAAAATATAATTTGAAATATGGACTCGTCAGACCACAGAACACCTTTCCACTTTGCATCAGTCCATCTTAGGTGAGCTCGGGCCCAGCCAAGCCGGCGGCGTTTCAGGATATTGTTGATAAATGGGTTTGGCTTTGCATAGTAAATGATAAATAAATGATAAATGGGTTGTACTTGAATAGCGCTTTTCTACCTTCAAGGTACTCAAAGCGCTTTGACATTACTTCCACATTTACCCATTCACACACACATTCACACACTGATGGAGGGAGCTGCCATGCAAGGCGCCAACCAGCACCCATCAGGAGCAAGGGTGAAGTGTCTTGCTCAGGACACAACGGACGTAACGAGGTTGGTACTAGGTGGGATTTGAACCAGGGACCCTCGGGTTGCGCACGGCCACTCTTCCACTGCGCCACGCCGTCCCAGAGTTTTAACTTGCACTTACATATGTAGTGACCAACTCTAGTTACTGACAGTGGTTTTATGAAGTGTTCCTGAGCCCATGTGGTGATATCCTTTACACACTGATGTCGGTTTTTGATGCAGTACACTCGGAGGGATCAAAAGTCTGTAATATCATCGATTACGTGCAGTGATTTCTCCAGATTCTCTGAATTGTTTGATGATTTTACGGACCGTAGATGGTAAAATCCCTAAATTCCTTGCAATAGCTCGTTGAAAAATGTTGTTCTAAAATTGTTTGACAATTAACTTATAAAGTGGTGACCCTCATCCCATCCTTGTTCGTGAATCACTTAGCATTTCATGGAAGCTGCTTTTATTACCAATCATGAGACCCAACTGTTCCCAATTAGCCTGCACACCTGTGGGATATTCCATATAAGTGTTTGATGAGCATTCCTCAACTTTATCACTATTTATTGCCACCTTTTCCAACTTCTTTGTCACGTGTTGCTGGCATCAACTTCTAAAGTTAATGATTATTTGCAAAAAAAGAAAATGTTTATCAGTTTGAACATCAAATATGTTGTCTTTGTAGCATATTCAACTGAATATGGGTTGAAAAGGATTTGCAGATAATTGTATTCCGTTTATATTTACATCTAACACAATTTCCCAACTCATTTGGAAACAGGGTTTGTAATACTTCATTACAGTTAGGTAAGAAATACCACCAACGGCTTCTTTGATGTACGCTGTCTGCTCTTTTGTCCACAAGTTGTAGACATTCTCTGTGTATGTTTTATGCTTGAAAAGTGTCTGTTCATTTTAAAAACTAATTAATGTTCCAAAACATTTACCCTTTTATGCTATGAATATTTGTGAATGATCTACAATGCTCATTTTTCTTGGTGAATGAGATACGGTGAAATGTAAAGAAAAAAGTTGCAAAGTTGACTAATAACACAACGCTGTCATTGCTCCAAAAATTATAATGAATCACAATCAATTTTGTCATGGATTATTTACCTATTCAATGCTGCAATTACTTCTCATCAGGTATTCCACTTTGAAACATTTTTGATGGAAAATATTGCATATTTTGCCTTAAAAAAAAATGTTTTGATTGTAAAAAGGCATCAAATGAACAAACAAACAAAAATCCATAAGGAAATAATAAGCACTTATAATTGACATTTAATTGAAAACAAGTAATTTCAGTTCATTTAAAAAAAGAATATTTGCACGTACAAGATTTACAACCTTTAACATATCAGTATTTGGAATTAAATTATGGAATAGATAAAGCAAAGAAATCAAACAAAGTACTAAAGAAGTGTTCACAAAGTACACATAATGGGAATTATGATGAACATTTTGAACCCTTTTTTTAATTAGATAATCTCAGTCATCTAAACTACTTAACCATTTATTTATAAAAACTTTAATTGTTGTCCAGATTATTATAAGTCCGATATTTATTATAAATGTAACATTTGTTAACTTACTTAATGGTGTTTTTAATGTATTTACTTGTTTTCTTATTTACTGTTCTATTACAGCTTCTTCTTACTCCTTTTCCGACGTGCTATAATGAAACAACCGGAAACGTGATGAATTACATTGTAATTTTATTGTATGTATGTTCAAAATAAACTGAAACTGAAAACGGACAGATCTGAATTAGATCTACAAATTTAAGGCGTAACTTTAGGAAATAATATAATGTATGATTTATTTTCAACACTTGTAAGTCCCTGATAATTTTTATGGAATTTCTCTTTCAATTAATTGTATAATTTGGGGATTAAATGTTGCATATTTTGTCTGTTTGCTACAAGAAGTCAATTATGTTTTATACAGCACTTTTTTCGAGTGACTCGAAGCGCTTTACATAGTGAAACCCATGATCTAAGTTACATTTAAACCAGTGCGGGTGGCACTGTGAGCAGGTGGGTGAAGTGTCTTGCCCAAGGACACAACAGCAGTGATTAGGATGGTGGACGTGGGGATCAAACCTGGAACCCTCAAGTTGCTGGCACGGCTGTTCTACCAACCAAGCCACGACACCCCAGAAAGAAACAAGGTTTTATTTAACATTAAGGGCATAAAACAAAAATCTTCACATCGATTTATCTGAAGTTGATTCTTGGGATTTAAGCTTAAAAATACTTTTTCAACATGTTACACATGTTTTTAATTTTTATGACTGAGACCCTTCCAGGTCCCTGGGACCAAACTAGAGAGGGAGCCCAAAAGGTTAAAAAAAACCCCATATTGTTCTGGTTTTGAAAGCAACAAATCTAAAAATGGCCCCCGCCCGCTTTGAATTTTCAGTGTGTGGTCCCTCAGTGGAAACAGTCTGGACCACCCCTGGTCTATGTTAGCTTGCATGACACCTTGAGCACCATCGTCAATACGGAATAAACATGCATTGGGGGCTAGGTCGGAAGCGCCTGCATTCCTGCAGAGCTTTTAGGGTCCCTTGTGCACATCTGGCCCCCGGCTACGATAGCGTTGCTGCACACCAATTTGTCACGGTTCAGCGGAAAGACATGAACACAAAAACCACAAATAGAGCTGAACACGTTACATTCGCGAGCAGGTTACGGGGAGAGATAGCACGCGTCGATAAACAACAGAGGCCATCCAAAAACGATTGATGGAGGCTGTGGGGTCAACTTCTTACGCATGTGAGACCGTCACTGAGGGAGTTAGACAGCTTCCTCTGTACTCAATATATGTTGTCTTATATGAACAAAATGCACTAATGTGTTACAGTGCACCAAAGCATGCTTCTGGACCTCTCGTGTCGAATTTTATGAGGAAGCTAGTAGTCCTCGGGCCATTGATCGCCTGGCTGGTAGAACTATTGATTATCTATAGGTTCCATCTGTCACATTCAATCAATCAATGTTTATTTATATAGCCCCAAATCACAAATGTCTCAAAGGACTGCACAAATCATTACGACTACAACATCCTCGGAAGAACCCACAAAAGGGCAAGGAAAACTCACACCCAGTGGGCAGAGAGAATTCACATCCAGTGGGACGCCAGTGACAATGCTGACTATGAGAAACCTTGGAGAGGACCTCAGATGTGGGCAACCCCCCCCCCCCCTCTAGGGGACCGAAAGCAATGGATGTCGAACGGGTCTAACATGATACTGTGAAAGTTCAATCCATAGTGGCTCCAACACAGCCGCGACAGTTCAGTTCAAGCGGATCCACGACAGCAGCGAGAGTCCCGTCCACAGGAAACTATCTCAAGCGGATCAGCAGCGTAGAGATGTCCCCAACCGATACAGGCGAGCGGTCCATCCTGGGTCCCGACGAGCGGTCCATCCTGGGTCTCGACTCTGGACAGCCAGTACTTCATCCATGGTCATCGGACCGGACCCCCTCCACAAGGGAGGGGGGGACATAAGAGAAAGAAAAGAAGCGGCAGATCAACTGGTCTAAAAAGGAGGTCTATTTAAAGGCTAGAGTATACAGATGAGTTTTAAGGTGAGACTTAAATGCTTCTACTGAGGTAGCATCTCGAACTGTTACCGGGAGGGCATTCCAGAGTACTGGAGCCCGAACGAAAAACGCTCTATAGCCCGCAGACTTTTTTTGGGCTCTAGGAATCACTAATAAGCCGGAGTCTTTTGAACGCAGATTTCTTGCCGGGACATACGGTACAATACAATCGGCAAGATAGGCTGGAGCTAGACCGTGTAGTATTTTATACATAAGTAGTAAAACCTTAAAGTCACATCTTAAGTGCACAGGAAGCCAGTGCAGGTGAGCCAGTACAGGATTAATGTGATCAAACTTTCTTGTTCTTGTCAAAAGTCTAGCAGCCGCATTTTGTACCAACTGTAACATTCTCATCATGCCTCCCTCCATAGCTAAAGCATTTAGCTCCACTTATTGAAAACCTCCCCAAGACGATGATGCCTTGCCGGCATCCAAATTGCACTGTCGCAGTCGAATATTCATGCCAAGTATCGGATTATATGGGTTGCCGTGTAAAATGTAGCGATATCATGTGCGATACGAGCAGTCCCGCAGCGTGTTTACTCGTGCAACGCTCGACAGTCATTTAATACACAATTCCCTCTATTTTAGTCAAGTCTTTTACAAAAAGGTAAACATGCTGGGCTATAGGCTACTAGGAGCTAGCAGCTATGCAACAACTAAGCATACAATAGCATACGAGCTAGACGTAAGTAATAATCATTCAACAAAAAACATGTCGATATAAACAAGTATCAAATAATTATAGTTGCATATTACTTACACATACAAGGTCTCCGAGGCAGTGTTAGGAAGTATCCAGTAACAAAGGAGTCCACATCATTCAACGTACTGCGTCATGATCCTAACATAAGTAACTATTGTGGCCAATCCCAGCAGGCACAAGACATTGAAACAATGTTAAGAACATTGAAATGTGGTCATTATCCAACCAATGTTCTACAACACAAATACAACGTTGAAACAATATGCTTTTTGACAACATTTAATCAATGTCAGGTTGTGACGTTGATCTGATCATTGAAATGTGGTCATTTCAAAACCAATATTCTACAACACAAATACAACGGTATTGGGCGATATAGCTCGGTTGGTAGAGCGCCTGCGCCAACAACTTCAGGATTGCAGGTTCGATCACTGCTTCCGCCATCCTAGTCGCTGCCGTTGTGTCCTTGGGCAAAACACTTTACTCACCTGCTCCCAGTGCCACCCACACTGGTTTAAAAAAAAAAAAAAAAAATTTACTTAAATATTGGGTTTCACAATGTAAAGCGCTTTGAGTCACTTGAGAAAAAGCGCTATATATATAATTCACTTCACAACGTAAAAACAACATTATTTTTGACGACATTTGATGAACATTGGGTTCTGACCTTGATTTGACCATTGAATGATGGGCATTTGCCAACTAACAACGTGGATCCAAAGTTGGACGTCAACGTTGTCTCAATTTATAAATACAACTACTGTTGTTTCAAGGTCAGTTTTAAAGGACATTTACGTGTAATCAATGTTGTATCAATGTCTTGTGCAAAAAAACAATTGCCATTCCGCTTCAACAGACGCTGCGGAAGTTGCAAGTTGGAGCAGGGAATGAAGTAGGAAATTAAGTGTCATAGACTTAGGCCACATCCACCAATGCTATTCTTGTGTTCGTCCTGTCTAAATATAAACAACTTAACTTTCAACTTTCAAACCCGGCAGATGAAGAAAGACACTATTGCTATCAATATAGAGCATGTGACACACATGAAAATATGTTGTTTACACAACAGTGACGTTACCTTTTGTAACCATCCATCCATCATGGATGACTGATTTAACAAAAAAAAATTCAAAAGTGTGAATAACGGCCATCTTTGAAGGCAACTGAGGGGTTGTGGAATGCTCTTCGACCACAAGAGGCGTTTCAGTTGAAATTCTGAATAGGAACTCTGAAGTTCTGACTTCTCGGTAAAAATGTAAAGCACCATTAAAGACAGCATAAACCATTCCAGACGATTAATAATAAATTGGCGATTGTAGCTGAGATAGGCGCCAGCGCCCACCGCTACCCCAAAAGTGAATAAGCGGTAGAAAATGGATGGATGGCTGGCTGATACTCAAGGCTGAGATATGTAAAAGTTGTAATAGAACTGTGTTGAATATTGCAGTTATATTAGGAGCTCTCTTGAGTTTTATTCCTGTGGCTTCACTGAAACAAGGCTCACATTGTGCATGAGACTGATGCTATGATAACGACTTCATACTGTAGGTGTTTCACAAAAGGCCCCTAAGGTAAGGTTCCTCTGCACAATGTGTCACGCTACCCTGCAGAACACGATTTGAGCCCGTGAAATCAGACGACAGACATAAATACATTTGACAAGTGAGGCGCAAATACAGACGGAAGACTGAAGTAGATTCAAAATGGTCACCTGGTATATTTTTAAGTTTCAGAGCGGGATTTAAAGTGGGAGTATCAGTAATTGCAATCCGAGAATGACAGACATTATCATGGTCATCTTTAGAAAATGACGTAAATGAATGGGCACTGCATATTAAAAGAACATAATCTCACACCGGGATGAGCAAAATATCCTTATGTTACTAAAGCCACTCTAAAATTGTAAATACTAAGGGTACACAAAACAATAATTTTTACATCCAAATCACAATTCTTATTCATCTGAATTCATAACTTTCCAAAAATCGATTTAAAAGAATAAATATATAAATAACATTTTTTTTTTTATTGCTTTTTATATAAAAAAATGTATATATACCTCCAAAAACATGAACCTGGGAATAGGTTGATTGGTAACACTAAATTGGCCCTAAAGTGTGAATGACAGTGTGAATGTTGTCTGTCTATCTGTTTTAGCCCGAATGCAGCTGAGATAGGCTCCAGTAACCCGCACAACCCCAAAAGGGACAAGCTGTAGAAAATGGATATATATATATATATATATACATATCAATTTATTTTGATCATGGAAGAATATACAGTTTATGTATATATGAATGTTTATGTGTATATATGAATGTGTGTGTGTGTGTGTGTGTGTGTATATATATATATATATATATATATATATATATATATATATATATACAGTTTATGCATATATGTATGTTTATGTGTAAAAATAAATGCGTGTGTGTGTATATATAAAATATATATATATATATATATATATATATATATATATATATATATATATACACACAGGTATATAAATATATATATATATATATATATATATATATATATATATATATATATATAGATGTGTGTATATATATATATATATATATATATATACACACATTCATATATACACATAAACATACATATATACACATAAACATACATAAACTGTATATTCTTCCATGATCAAAATAAATTGATCAACCTCCATCCTGAAATTTATTGTATCCCGCAATGTCATTTTATGAGCAGATGTTATCGTTTCTAGTTGTGAAAAAAAACGATGATCATTCTTTAAAAGATCACAGCTTGAGGACAAAAAAACACTCATAACAGCAAGTCAATGATCATATTGATCGCTCATAGGAAATCCATCAGTGACGACGCCAACGCCATGCAATTTCCTAACCCTTCCTCCAAAGAATGTGTTTTAAAAGACTCACGATGTTTGCTAAAAAAATGGTTTTAATGAATGTAAAGTCAGACATATTAACAACATCTTGAGTCAAAATCTGACTTAGACTTTATTGAGCCCCAAAGGAAATTGTTTGATTAGTGTAGCTGAGCTAGCAGAATAAAGAAAATAAAAAAGAACTCTATCTAAAGCATTAGAAAAGAGGAAAAATAAACAATAAATAATACCAATTGTACTTCAACCAATAAGCTCATTTGTTTGTATGACAAAGTTCGTAACTCGAAAGATTGGTACCTCAAACCAACGTCGCTAATTTAAAAGATTTAAAATCAATTTCATCGATCGTTGCCTCCCTAAAACGTCAACATTTTAACTCGTAAAATGCCTTTTAAGAAAGAAAAACTAACTTTTAAACGAGGAATAATAAATTATAAAAACAATACAATCGAATGTACTACATACAACGACACTAGTTTTATGAAATAATGATAACAATGGGACCTCAGAACTACGACATCATTGTTTATATTCTACACGGACATATTTGAGTGACGGACCAAAGTTGTCAGAGTTGACAAAAAAGCGATATAAATGTTTGCGAGCTAAAGATGATGCTCGACTGTCCAAATTATTGGGTCAGGAGTACACGTCATACAGCATCTGGAGATTCTCTATATGTTTTTGGATAAATGTTTGTCGTTTGTGTGATACGGGCTCATGTTGCAGTCAGGCAAGGAGTTGAACATGTTTATTGCTAAATTTTTATCGATACAAACATATTGTTAAAATGAAAGTTGTTCCAATCAGGGTTTTATCATCTATGGTAGGCATTAATAGGCATTGATCAGTATTGGCTGATCGCAACATTTTTTCACTGAAAAGTCAGATCCTGATCGATCGAAGCATCCCTAGTTTGAATCGTAAGGGAAGACGACTTGTTTTTAGTCTTTTTTTTCTGTTCAAGTTTCTACTGACGTCTCATTCTTCTTATGAGTACTTAAGAGATACTGGTACCGAATCCGGATCCGAATCTCAGGCTCCATGTTGTGTTGCTTTTTGTGTTTCTTTGAAACACAACTATTTGCTCTAAGCCTGCAAAGGCCGCGGGTCCTGACGGTGTGAGCCCCAGGGTGCTCAAAGCCTGCGCCCCAAAGCTGTGTGGTGTGCTCCAGCACATCTTCAACATGAGCCTTAGGCTGCAGAAAGTCCCCACACAGTGGAAAACCTAATGCGTGGTCCCCATCCCCAAGTGCACGCGACCCAGTACGCCAAAGGACTACAGGCCGGTGGCGCTAACCTCCCATATCATGAAGACCATGGAGAGGTTGGTCCTAGAACAACTCCCCCCTACAGTCAAGCCCCACCTGGACCCACTCTAATTCGCCTACCAGCCACGACTTGGAGTGGAGGACGCAGTCATCTACCTGCTGAACCGAGCCCACACCCACCTAGACAAGCCTGCAAGCAGTGTGAGGGTCATGTTTTTTGACTTCTCCAGTGCTTTTGATACCATACGGCCTGGGCTATTGGGTGTGAAGTTGGAGAAGATGCAGGTGGAGGCCCCCTTGGAGTCCTGGGTTGTAGATTATCTGACTGACAGACCACGGCACGTTCGACTGCAGGACTGTCTGACAGGCCGGTCAGCAACACCGGGGCTCCGCAGGGTACAGTCCTCTCCACCCTCCTCTTCACCATTTACACCACTGATTTCCACTATCAGTCAGAGTCCTACCACCGTCAGATGTTTTCTGATGACTCTGCGATAGTGGAGTGTATTGAGGATGGTGATGAGGAGGAATACAGGGCACTGGTGGAGGACTTTGTCACATGGTGTGGAAAGAACCACCTCCAGCTCAATGTGACGAAGACCAAGGAGCTGGTTGTGGACCTGGGAAGGAGGAAGAGTTCTCCGGCGACCCCTGTTTCCATCAGGGGGGTCGATGTGGACATGGTTGAGGATAATAAATAACTTGGAGTACAGATGGACAACAAGCTGAATGGATCAAAACACGCTGAGGCCCTCTACAAGAAGGGACAGACCCGCCTCTACTTCCTCAGGAGGCTAGGATCCTTCAACGTCTGTACAAATATGTTGAAGATGTTCTACGAGTCGGTGGCGGGCGCCTTCTTGTACGCCATGGCTTGCTGGGGCAGCGGGCCGAGAGCGAGGGACACAAACAGACTGGAAAACTGGTAGAGAAGGCCAGTAACGTGGTGGGAGTGGAGCTAGACTCTCTGGCAGTGGTATCAGAGAGGAGAAGTCTAGCAAAACTCCTAGCCATTATGGACAACACCTCCCAACCACTACACTCGGACTTTGTGGAGAGAATGAGCACGTTCAGTGGAAGGCTCAGACTCCCAAAATGTAACACGGAACGACACAGGAAGTCCTTCATACCGACAGCCATCAGACTGTATAATACATATGTTCCTTCTTGACTGCACTTAAATGTAGAATATATGTAGCATAGATTTTTATTATTCATATATTATATATTAGGGCTTCACGGTGGCAGAGGGGTTAGTGCGTCTGCCTCACAATACGAAGGTCCTGCAGTCCTGGGTTCAAATCCAGGCTCAGGATCTTTCTGTGTGGAGTTTGCATGTTCTCCCCGTGAATGCGTGGGTTCCCTGCGGGTACTCCGGCTTCTTCCCACTTCCAAAGACATGCACCTGGGGATAGGTTGATTGGCAACACTAAATTGGCCCTAATGTGTGAATGTGAGTGTGAATGTTGTCTGTCTATCTGTGTTGGCCCTGCGATGAGGTGGCGACCTGTCCAGGGTGTACCCTGCCTTCCGCCCGATTGTAGCTGAGATAGGCGCCCGCGCCCCCCGCGACCCCGAAAGGGAATAAGCGGTAGAAAATGGATGGAAAATGGATATATTATATATTATATATATTATATATGTTATATACAGAGGTGGGTAGTAACGTGCTACATTTACTCCGTTACATCTACTTGAGTAACTTTCGGGATACATTGTACTTCTAAGAGTAGTTTTTATGCAACATACTTTTACTTTTACTTGAGCATATTTATAGAGAAGAAACGCTACTTTTACTCCGCTCCATTCATGTACATTCAGCTCGTTACTCGCTACTTTTTTTTTTATCGATCTATTAATGTTTGTTTTGGTTTTTCAAAGTAGGATCTACGCATGCCTGCGTTTCACCAATCACATGTAGTCACTGGTGACGTTGGACCAATCAAACAGAGCCAGGCGGTCACGTGACCGGCACACGTCGAATCCGACTTAAAAAAGTTGAAAAACTTATTGGGGTGTTACCATTTAGTGGTCAATTGTTCGAAATATGTACTGTACTGTACAATCTACTAATAAAAGTTTCAATTAATCAATCAATCAAAAGTGTAAAGGAAAAAAGACACCTTTTATTTCAACCGTACTTCCGTCAAAAGCCTAAAGGCTGATCGCACAGTTCCTGTCTTCACAATAAAAGTGCTTCTCCATAGCGCTTGCGCTAACAAAATAAGAGTCTCCGAAAGCCAGCGCAAACAAGCTAGCAAGCTACGGAGTTTGCCGCCAATGTATTTATTGTAAAGTGTGTAAAAACAAATATAGAAGCTGGACAAATAAGATGCCAAAAACCAACGACTTTCATGTGGTATTAGACAGAAAGGAAGAACTTTTTTTCTCCTCCATTTGAAAACGTGGACGTTTTCAGCACTACTGATTCCAATCAATGCAAGTCATCAGAATCAGGTAATACACCAACATATATTCTTGACTTCATGAAAGATAGGAATCAATGTGTTAAACGTGCATATATATTCATTAAAACACTTTTAACATGTAAAAAACGGCAAAATAAATAAATATAAATTATATACTGTATATATATATATATATATATATATATATATATATATATATATATATCCATCCATCCATCCATCCATCCATCCATCCATTTCCTACCGCTTATTCCCTTTTGAGGTCGCGGGGGGCGCTGGCACCTATCTCAGCTACAATCGGGCGGAGGGCGGGGTACACCCTGGAAATATTAATATATATGATACATGTGTGTATGTATATATGAGGTAGATCACCTCGACTTGGTCATTTATTAAATAATTGATTAACGTTGAAAAACTTATTGGGGTGTTACCATTTAGTGGTCAATTGTACGGAATATGTACTGTACTGTGCAATCTACTAATACAAGTTTCAGTCAATCAATTAATGCCTCCTGAGCCTATGGTGCTGTTAAGTTATTGTGGCTCAATTTGCCTTTGTTTTATTTTAATGTATTATTATTTAATATATATTATTGTTTTAGTTGCTTAAGAGATATTCCTGGCTCTGAATTTGCTCATTGCTATTTTTATGTTTTTGTGCATTATTTGTTGCCGTAATCAGGTTACTCATCAGTTACTCAGTACTTGAGTAGTTTTTTCACAACATACTTTTTACTTTTACACAAGTAAATATTTGGGTGACTACTCCTTACTTCTACTTGAGTAATAAATCTCTAAAGTAACAGTACTCTTACTTGAGTACAGTTTTTGGCTACTCTACCCACCTCTGGTTATATATTATTTATTATTATTATTGTTTATTGTGAGCGAACTGTAACTGTGGTGCTGAATTTCCCCCAGGGATCAATAAAGTACATTCTATTCTATTATATTCTATTCAAATGTATAAAAATACATTCAATAGAATTAGCTAAATTGCTTGTTAGCATACGAAAGTGGTGTCCAAAGTACGGTCGGGGGCATTTAGGGCCAACAGTTTCACCTGTTTCTCACGGCCCTGCACACCTGTCCTCACTAATCACCTACCTTATATAAGCCTGCATCTTTTATTTTTCAGTCTGGGATCCAAGTTTGTTTTCACACAATGGTACGTCTGCATTTCTGGTTTGCTTACACGCAACTAGTTTCCTCTGATCATTCTTATGTTTATTCACACTAGTTTACACGCTATGCCCTTGTATTATTCCAGCTCTCACGCTGAAGATTTGTTTTTCTGTTTTTGTGTGCCTTTGAGCAAGATTTAGTTTGTCTATTACTATTCCTAGCTTTTATGCTAGCGTCCTTTGTTTGTTTTATTCTACTAGCTCGAGCATTTGTGTTATATAGCTCTTTTTGTTATTTAAATAAATCTGTTTATCTTACCTTTGCTGTGTTCAATTTCGACGCATCCTTGAGGGAATCGAACCCGGCATCACAATGCCGAACAGACGTAACACTCTGAAGTGTTTGGCTGTAAAATTGGCAAAAAAAGTTAGCATACTATAATGCTAGCATTTGCATGCTAGCAATTAGCCTGTATCAAGTTCGAAATCATATGTATCTGAGGCATTTGGCTGCAAATTTAGCTTAAAAAGTTAGTCTGCTAACAGTTAACATGTTTTAGGTACCAAATCGTATGAATCTGAGGTTTTAAGGTGATAAAATGTTAGCAAGCTAATGTTATTATGTTAACAGTTCATGCATTACCAAGTTAGATGAATGTGAGGCGTTTGGCTGCAAAAATGGCAAAAAATGTTAGCATGCTAACGGTTGTGATGCTGCCTCAGGCTGACCCAGTTATGGTGTAATACCTTCTGTAGTATTGATATTTCTGGGTAATTTAGCCATTGCTATGCTTGAAAATGCTTGTTTAAAGGGCAAAACTACGTAGCAGAGGCTTTGTTAGCAACCACGCAAAGCTAAAATATGTATGTTGTGAACTCGCTGAAACATTTGAGGCTTTCCTATAAAAATCTGAGCCAAAGTTGGAACTGAAGTAGTTGTGTGAGAAGGCCAGTCCTGGCGTGAACTCACCTGTGTCCATTAGCGGCTGTGTGACAGGAATGCTCGGGTGCAATAAGAGATGAGTCGAGTCTTTCTGGGAGGACTAGGACTTGTTCAAATGTTTCCAAACCAGGTGGGTTGTCCTGACAACTCGCTGCTGTCAATAAGAGGACACGCATCTCACTTTGAGGATCAGACTGGAGCGTTTTAGCAACGGCTGTGAGACTTTGAAGGATTACATGACGGCAAGCAGTGATTGCTCAGGTAAGAGCAAACTACTTCCAGGTGATTGATCGCTTTGATCTGTCTTTTAATTTAATGTTTGACTCTGACATGTATTAACCTGCAAAATAAATTAAAAAGCTAACATGCTAAAGTTTACATGCTAACGGTTACAGTGCGTCGAGTAGCAAAATATTTTACTCTGATGTGTATATACCTGCAAAATTAGTTTAAAAGCTAACATGCTAATATTTACATGCTAACAGCATGCGTTGAGAAACAAAATGTTTGACTCTGGCGTGTATATACTTGAAAAATAAGTTAAAAAGCTAACATGCTAAAGGGTAGAGTGCATCGAGTAACAAAATATTTGACTCTGATGTGTATATACCTGCAAAATTTGTTAAAAAGCTAACATGCAAAAGTTTACATGCTAACAATCAGAGTGTGTCGAGAAACAAAATGTTCAATTCTGATGTGCATATACCTTGAAAATTAGTTAAAAATCTAACATGCTAACATAGTGTGTCGAGTAACACAATATTTGACCCTGTGGTGTATACTTGCGAAATTTGTTAAAAAGCTAAGATGCTAAAGTTTGCATGCTAACAGTTAGCATGCGACGAGTTACAAAATATTCGACTCTGACCTGCATATACCTGCATAAGTAGTTAAAAGCTAATATGTTAATATTTCCATGCCAGCAACGTGCGTAGAGTAACAAAAATGTTTAACTCTGACAAGTATGTGCCTGCAAAATGAGTCAAAAAGCTAACATGCTCAAGTTTACATGCTAACAGTTAGCATGAGTCATGTAACACAATATTTTACTATGATGATTATATACCTGCAAAATGAGCTAAGTTCAGTCTTGGATGAGTTTGGTTCCATATTCTGCATCAAATGGTAGCAGGTCTTCATGATAATATCTTGTGACTCCTACATCCCATAATTGACCTTTCAGCCAACAGTCGTCCCAAGAGGACTATTTTTAGCTCCGTGTGTTCTAGGCACCAAAACAACCAACTGTGCAGTACTTCATATTTGTGTCTTTACTGTGCAATACCTGTATATCAAAGTGTGTCAAAATAAATAGCCAATATAGAAATTAAACATCGGCACATCAAACATTGCGCCAAAAAAATGTGACTCATCACAATTAAACCTAAGGTGTAGCATTATCTCTCTCTACTGGTCGAATTTAGTCCTGCGTGTATTAAATAAGCTTTTAGTTCCTCTCAGACAAAAAAAAAACTACACGACCACGAAAACAAAAGACGTCACAAAGTCAGAAATGTCAATAGAAAAATAACTAAATATCCTTGTGTACGATATCTACTTATAAAGGTTGTTGCTGGCCGGGAACAATGTGTCCGCCGCTTAAAAGGTCCCACAGCAAACAATGACTCCAGCACTTTACACATACTTTGCTTTTCAGTCATTGTTAAAAGTCAGATTTTTGCAATTTATTTAGACTTGTTTGCGTAGTCTTCTTCTGCTGTTTTATAGAAGCCAAACCAGACAACCTTCCCTAGTCGTATGCCTTGCTGTTGCTCCTTGTGGGGTGGCGGTAGTACTGCATACATGAGAAACCCTAGTTTCATGGTTTGGTCTGGCTCGTTTGGGGGATGTTCGGTGTGCTGCTAGTCTATTGGCTCGCAGTAGGAGACATCTACCTGATTGCTGCGCTTGTGTAGTCACAATGTCCACACTGATTGCTTCAAAAGTTGTCGTGGTCAGGCAATTTCCGGCCTCCCACTGCGCCGAAAGTCTGAGAACCTCATGACAACTTCAGTCCAACGTCAGTAACCATTAAAATGTCCTAAACTTGCTGACCTTGCACCCGGTAGCAAACAGCAAGTGATGCTTTTGATACCAACCAGTCAAGTTCAAGCCTCCAATTAGCAGTCTCCTACAACATGACACAAATTCAGGGAATTCTGCAGCTCAGCTTTGCACACACACACACACACACACACACACACACACACACACACACACACACACACACACAGACACACGTAACACAAGCTGGGATCCCTCCCCTGTAGGGCCAAGCAGCAGGCCTCGGCCTTCTCTGTGCCACCGTGCCATCTGGCAGCTCCACGTGGTTGGTAACTGCACACGAGGTTACGCGCATTCAGCGGGAACACGACCTCGGAAACAACACGGACGAGCCCAATGAAAACAGAGTAGACTTGTGGGAAAAAAGGAAAGGGAGTACTTTGACACACGTTTTATTTTTTTTTGGGTCCAATTTTGTTTTTGCCTCGTTCTTGTGAGAATCCTGCGTATGACTCCAGCTATCAAGGACTAGCTGCACCACCTAGTAGCATCTTTAATAGGGAATCCAGACCAAAGGGTGATTGCAAATACATTTTTAATATTTGCCACCCATCTTGAGGAGTACATCGGGTTAATGGCCATTGAAGCATATTCAACAAAGTATTCACTTATATGAGCAAATCTAGAAAACCTTTCCTATTTGTGGTGCAAAAAAAAAAAAACACCACAAAAAGTCAACACACATAATACAACCCGCTCACTGAACTTTGTGGATGTTATAAAACGTCCCAAAATTACATGCATTAAAATCCATTAGAGTGTATGATGGGAACAATTTAAAACCTTCTCTCCACAATACTGTGTCATCTGTTTCTTTTTCGGACTCATCAGGTCAGTAATGCATTTATAACACGATTTTCAGTGGACGAGTAAGTGGATGAGGTGAAAACTAACCTCATTTAACTGAATTGAATTCATATTTATGTTGTTTTTTTTGTTGTTGGGTTTTTTTTGCAACATGACTAGGGAAGGTTGTTTGGATTGTGGCAACACAATTTATTTTTTTGGGGTCCAGGTCTTAGAACCGTGCAAATTTTTAAACATCATTTCCAATTTTTTTCGTGCGGAAAAAACGAAGGGATTAGCTGACACAAAAATGGCTAGCGGTAATTGATATCTCCATACACAGTGTGGAGCCGCTCCCCTAGAGCAATAATCCTCCATTAAACTGTATTTCTTAGAAATATTATTATCACTGGAGGACAAGGTTAATCACGTTACACACTGAGTAAGAAGAAGGATGCTAACCACTAAGCTAGCGTGAAACAAGAGAAGAAATAAGTGCTTAGTAAAGTTTAGAAGTGTAGATGTTACAGTGCAGGGGGAAAAGTAAATATATATATATATATATATATATATATGGTAGAAAATATATATATAAATATATATATTATAAATATAGTAGAAAAAATATATATAAATATATATTATATATACATATATATATATATATATATATACATATACATATATATATATATATGGTAGAAAAAAAAATAAATACAATAAAAAAAATAAAAAAATAAAAAATATATATATATATATATACGTACATGTCCATGTTGTGTTCCTGGACCTAGCAAATACCTTTGGGTCGGTTCCCCATGATCTCCTCCGGGTGGAATTCCAGTATTTCAATGTCCCGGATTCCATAACTGATCTTATCACAGGCTATTTCCAGGACCTACAGCTATGCCTGACAACTGGTGAGTGTACCACAGCATGTCTGCGACTTGATATAGGAAAAATGGCAGGGTGTACCATCTCACCTCGTGCGTTACAATGGCTATGGAGGTCATCATCCGAGCCTCTGGGTGGGTGGTAGGAAGTCAAAAGAATAAATCAGGTCTTCGTCTCCCACCCATAAGAGCCTATGTGGATGATATGACCTTCCTCACCACAATCAAGGCGTGTGCTAGGTGGATGCTGAACAAGCTGCAAGAAAATATCCAATGGGCCCAGATGAAATAAAGCCAAGCAAGTCCAGAAGTATTTGGGTGGTGAGGGGAAAGCTGATGGAACATTGATTCTGTGTGGTTGAGGAGGCTTTACCAACAGTGTCTAAGAAGCTTGTCACGAGTCTTGGACGTTGGTATCATGCCATCCTCAAAGACAAAGGTGGACCAGGTCAAGTAGGATACTATAATTGGCCTTGAAAACATCGAGAAGACCATGCTCCCTGGCCGGTTGAAGCTCTGGTGCCTCCAATTTGGGTTACTACCGGGTTAATGTGGCCTCTTACCATTTACGGGACGGCATAGCTCGTTTGGTAGAGCGTCTGTGCCAGCAACTTGAGGGTTGCAGGTTCGATTCCCGCTTCCGCCATCCTGGTCACTGCCGTTGTGTCCTTGGGCAAGACACTTTACCCACCTACTCCCAGTGTCACCCACACTGGTTTAATTGTAACTTAGATATTGGGTTTCACTATGTCAAGCGCGTTGAGTCACTAGAGAAAAGCGCTATATAAATATAATTCGCTTCACACACTTCACGACGTACCATCCACAAAGGTAGAAACGTTGGAGAGGTGGTTAGCTCATTTGCTAGGAAGTGGCTGGGTCTTCCCCAATGCTTCAGTAACATCGGACTGTATGGAAGAGGTGTTTTGGAGCTTCCTGATTCCAGCCTAGTAGAGGAGTTTAAGTGTGCAAAGGTAAGGCTGGAAATGACGCAACAGAGTTTTGTTACCCATGTGTTGCCCAAACAGCTCCTACTGTACCTTGGTGACCGGAAGGAAATGGACTACAGCGGCAGCTACTCTGCAATTAAAGGAGGATCTTAGGCACACAGACGTCATTGGCCTTGTGCAGCAGGGGAGAGGAGTCCAACCAGGTTCTGAAGTGTCTAGTAGCCACGTTGGAGGCCAGAAGAGTGAAGTTCAATGCCCTGCCTCCGCCAAAATTACATCATACATTCACAAGAGAGTTCATCCGAGAAGGTGCAGAGTCAACCAAAGGCCATATACCAGACATAGGCCAGCTCGGAAGGGCTCGTGACTGGAAAATGCCGGTTGATCTGGATCAAAAGCTCTGCTTCCCTTCAGAGATAGCCAGATCAAACCTCAGACCGGACCTTCTGCTCTGGTCCTCCTCACTGCATTTCGTGTACATAATAGAACTCACGCTTCCCTGGGAGGCTGCTGTGGGGGAGGCATTTGAACGCAAGAGCCTTACGTACACCGAACTGGCAGCTCATGCTGAGCAGAATGGATGGAAAGCCAAGGTCTGCCTAGTGAAAGTTGGCTGCCGAGGTTTTGTGGGCTGGAAAACCATCAGGCTGCTTAAGGACATTGGAGTTTGAGGCCAAACCCTGCAAAACACCATCAAAGCCCTCTCAGGAGCAGCAGAGACAGGCAGTCGGTGGCTGTGGGTGAAGAGGTGAGACACCATCCGGAGCTCTTGTAAGACCTACACCACATAATGGTTAAAACCAGAAGGGGGAATCACCTGGGGCTCCAGGTGTTACTGATTAGCCCTCTGGAGGTGTCGTGGGCCTATCATTGAAACACCAGTGAAGGAGGATGCCAACCTGATGACCCCAATGAATAGGTCAACCATCCCCCCACCTCCTCTCTGTCTCCCATTTTGCAATCCCACCCAAACCATAACCGCTTTGAAGCAGCTCTGAAGGAGGTAGCCTACTGTTACCACTCTACTCAGGTTATTTTGTATTATGGGATTGTTGCATGTAGTCCTAAAATTTAACTATATATATATATATATATATATATATATATATATATATATATATATATATATCCATCCATCATCCATCCATCATCTTCCGCTTATCCGAGGTCGGGTCGCGGGGGCAACAGCCTAAGCAGGGAAACCCAGACTTCCCTCTCCCCAGCCACTTCGTCTAGCTCTTCCCGGGGGATCCCGAGGCGTTCCCAGGCCATCCGGGAGACATAGTCTTCCCAACGTGTCCTGGGTCTTCCCCGTGGCCTCCTACCAGTTGGACGTGCCCTAAACACCTCCCTAGGGAGGCGTTCGGGTGGCATCCTGACCAGATGCCCTAACCACCTCATCTGGCTCCTCTCGATGTGAAGGAGCAGCGGCTTTACTTTGAGTCCCTCCCGGATGGCAGAGCTTCTCACCCTATCTCTAAGGGAGAGCCCCGCCACACGGCGGAGGAAACTCATTTCGGCCGCTTGTACCCGTGATCTTATCCTTTCGGTCATGACCCAAAGCTCATGACCATAGGTGAGGATGGGAACGTAGATCGACCGGTAAATTGAGAGCTTTGCCTTCCAGCTCAGCTCCTTCTTCACCACAACGGATCGGTACAACGTCCGCATTACTGAAGACGCCGCACCGATCCACCTGTCGATCTTGCGATCCACTCTTCCCTCACTCGTGAACAAGACTCCTAGGTACTTGAACTCCTCCACTTGGGGCAGGGTCTCCTCCCCAACCCGGAGATGGCACTCCACCCTTTTCCGGGCGAGAACCATGGACTCGGACTTGGCGGTGCTGATTCTCATTCCGGTCGCTTCACACTCGGCTGCGAACCGATCCAGCGAGAGCTGAAGATCCCGGTCAGATGAAGCCATCAGGACCACATCATCTGCAAAAAGCAGAGACCTAATCCTGCGGTTACCAAACCGGAACCCCTCAACGCCTTGACTGCGCCTAGAAATTCTGTCCATAAAAGTTATGAACAGAATCTGTGACAAAGGACAGCCTTGGCGGAGTCCAACCCTCACTGGAAATGTGTTCGACTTACTGCCGGCAATGCGAACCAAGCTCTGGCACTGATCGTACAGGGAACGGACCGCCACAATAAGACAGTCCGATACCCCATACTCTCTGAGCACTCCCCACAGGACTTCCCGAGGGACACGGTCGAATGCCTTCTCCAAGTCCACAAAGCACATGTAGACTGGTTGGGCAAACTCCCATGCACCCTCAAGAACCCTGCCGAGAGTATAGAGCTGGTCCACAGTTCCACGACCAGGACGAAAACCACACTGTTCCTCCTGAATCCGAGGTTCGACTATCCGACGTAGCCTCCTCTCCAGTACACCTGAATAAACCTTACCGGGAAGGCTGAGGAGTGTGATCCCACGATAGTTGGAACACACCCACCGGCCCCCCTTCTTAAAGAGAGGAACCACCACCCCGGTCTGCCAATCCAGAGGTACCGCCCCCGATGTCCACGCGATGCTGCAAAGTCTTGTCAACCAAGACAGCCCCTTAGCATCCAGAGCCTTAAGGAACTCCGGGCGGATCTCGTCCACCCCTGGGGCCTTGCCACCGAGGAGCTTTTTAACTACCTCAGCGACCTCAGCCCCAGAAATAGGAGAGTCCACCATAGATTCCCCAGGCACTGCTTCCTCATAGGAAGACGTGTTGGTGGGATTGAGGAGGTCTTCGAAGTATTCCTTCCACCTATCCACAACATCCGCAGTCGAGGTCAGCAGAACACCATCCGCACCATACACGGTGTTGATAGTGCACTGCTTCCCCTTCCTGAGGCGGCGGACGGTGGTCCAGAATCGCTCCGAAGCCGTCCGGAAGTCGTTTTCCATGGCTTCCCCGAACTCTTCCCATGTCCGAGTTTTTGCCTCCGCGACCGCTGAAGCTGCACACCGCCTGGCCTGTCGGTACCTGTCCACTGCCTCCGGAGTCCTATGAGCCAAAAGGACCCGATAGGACTCCTTCTTCAGCTTGACGGCATCCCTCACCGCTGGTGTCCACCAAGGGGTTTTAGGATTGCCGCCCCGACAGGCACCAACTACCTTGCGGCCACAGCTCCGATCTGCCGCCTCGACAATAGAGGTGCGGAACATGGTCCACTCGGACTCAATGTCCAGCACCTCCCTCGTGACATGTTCAAAGTTCTTCCGGAGGTGGGAATTGAAACTTTGTCTGACAGGAGACTCTGCCAGACGTTCCCGGCAGACCCTCACAATGCGTTTGGGCCTCCCAGGTCTGTCCAGCATCCTCCCCCACCATCGCAGCCAACTCACCACCAGGTGGTGATCGGTAGAAAGCTCCGCCCCTCTCTTCACCCGAGTGTCCAAAACATGAGGCCGCAAATCCGATAACACAATTACAAAGTCGATCATGGAACTGCGGCCTAGGGTGTCCTGGTGCCAAGTGCACATATGGACACCCTTATGTTTGAACATGGTGTTTGTTATCAACAAACTGTGACGAGCACAAAAGTCCAATAACAAAACACCACTCGGGTTCAGATCCGGGCGGCCATTCTTCCCAATCACGCCTCTCCAGGTTTCATTGTCGTTGCCAACGTGAGCGTTGAAGTCTCCCAGTAGGACAAGGGAATCACCCAGGGGAGCACTTTCCAGTACTCCCTCGAGTGTTCCCAAAAAGGGTGGGTACTCTGAACTGCTGTTTGGTGCATAAGCACAAACAACAGTCAGGACCCGTCCCCCCACCCGAAGGCGGGGGGAGGCTACCCTTTCGTCCACCGGGTTGAACTCCAACGTACAGGCTTTGAGCCGGGGGGAAACAAGAATTGCCACCCCAGCCCGTCGCCTCTCACTGCCGGCAACGCCAGAGTGGAAGAGGGTCCAATCCCTCTCGAGAGAAGTGGTTCCAGAGCCCTTGCTGTGCGTCGAAGTGAGTCCGACTATATCCAGCCGGAATTTCTCGACTTCGCGCACTAGCTCAGGATCTTTCCCCCCCAGTGACGTGACGTTCCACGTCCCAAGAGCTAGCTTCTGTAGCCGAGGATCGGACCGCCAAGTGCCCTGCCTTCGGCTGTCGCCCAGCTCACAATGCACCCGACCTCTATGGCCCCGGCTATGGGTGGTTAGCCCATTGGAAGGGTGACCCACGTTGCCTCTTCGGGCTGTGCCCGGCCGGGCCCCATGGGAACAGGCCCGGCCACCAGGCGCTCGCCATCGTGCCCCACCTCCGGGCCTGGCTCCAGAGGGGGGCCCCGGTGACCCGCGTCCGGGCGAGGGAAATCAGGGTCCATGATTTTTCATCTTCATAAAGGTCTTCGAGCTGCTCTTTGTCTGATCCCTCACCTAGAACCTGTTTGGCTTGGGAGACTCTACCAGGGGGCTTTATGCCCCCGGACAACATAGCTCCTAGAATCATTGGGACACGCAAACTCCTCTACCACGATAAGGTTGCAGCTCGGAGAGGAGTATATATATATATATATATATATATATATATATATATATATATATATATATATATATATATATATATATATATATATATATATATATATATATATATATATATATATATATATATATATATATATATATATATATATATATATATATATATATAAATATATATATATATACATAAATATATATATAAATATATACATATATACATACATATATATATATATACATATATATATATACATATATATGTATATATATGTATATATATATATATATATATATAGTATATCCGTATATATGTATGTATTTATATATGTATATATATACATATATATATATATATATATATATATATATATATGTATGTATATATACATATATATATATAATTTTTAAGAATTTCACCACCAAATCGCAATTCTTAATTCTTATATATATATATATATATATATATATATATATATATATATATATATATATATATATATATACAATTTTATAAGAATTTCACCACCAAATCGCAATTCTTAATTATTTTTTCTTTTTTTAATGTTTTTGGAAAATTATGAATTATTTAGAATCGGGATTAATAAGAATTGCGATTCGCTTGTGAATCAATTTCTTTGTGCATCCTAAGTAATCGCAACCGTAATTGTCCACATTCAAACGATCCCCAACCCTGATTGCACATTGTTGAGAGAAAAAGGTTGAGCCAGTGTACATTATCATTTAGAATGCAACCATATGTGTACTTTGTAAAATAAATATATATTAGACTGACATGTGACCATAGAGTGTACTGTACAATAGATTTGTGCCATAGACTGATATTTTCTGTGTTCATGCAGAGGTTGATGTGATGTTCCATTTATTTATAGCTGCCAAGAGGGAGTTGATCTCTCTCTCTCTCTCTATCTCTCTCTCTCTCTTTCTCTCTCTTTTTCTCTCTCTCGCTTTCTCTCTCTCTCTTTCTCTCTGCCTCTCTCTCTCTGTCTCTGTCTCTCTCTCTCTCGCTCTCTCTTTTTCTGTCTCTATCTCTCTCCCTCCCCAAAAGCACACACTCTAGCCCTCATCCTTTCCCGCCCCTTCGTGCTCCATTACACTGAGTTTATGCATCTTTTTTAGACTTGCACTCTCTCCTGCTTTCAGCCTTTTTACTCCCCCCACTCTGCATGATTTCACAAGTTCTAAAACTTGGAACAAGTTCCACGCTCCTTGATTTTGAGGGCAGCTGGACACACACATTCTATTCTAAGCTCGTGGGTTCACTTATTGCACTCATTACAAGCTTGATTATCACAGACTGGTGGTTAGAATCTCTGTGTGGAGTTAGCATGTTCTCCTCGTGTCCAAAAAAACACATGTCTTTTAGGTGAATCGGAGACTCTGAGTTTGCATAGTTTAGTGTAATTGTGGGGCAATTAACTGAAATGCTAACACGTTGCGGCAATTAACAAAGTGCACCACTCTTTTGAGAAAATGAGCAAAAAAAAGCCACCATACTAATATGTTAGTAGTAATATGGTTGTTAAAGCTAAGGTGTATTTCTGCAAAATAAGTTAAACAAAAAAATAGCTAGCATTCTAACCTTTAACATTTGTTAAGGGACAAACTATAACTGAGGTGTATTTCAACAAAATTAGCTTAAAAAACTAGCATGCTAATAGCTACAATGTGTGAAATAACAATATAAATCTGAGGATGTATTCCTGTAAAACTAGTTTAAAAATAAAAGCCAGCCTGCTAAAAAATAGCATATTTGAAGTAGCCAAATATTGTGTATTCCTGCGAAACGATCTAAAAAAGCTAGCAAGCTATCAGTTAAGATGTGCAAAGTGACACACTATAAATCTGAAGTGTATTTCTGTAAAATGAGCTAAAGAAAAGCCAGCATGCTAACAGTTAACATGTGTGAAGTAGCAAATAACTGAGGTGCATCCTTGCAAAATTAGATTTAAAAAAGCCAGCATGCTAACAATTAGCACGTGTTTATAAACAAAATATTACTTTGGAGGTATTTTCCTACAAAAATAGCTAAAAGCTACCCTGCTAACAGTTAGCATGTTTGAGGTAACAACATATAACTCTCAGAGGGATTTCCTGCAAAATGAGCTAGACAGCTAGCCTGCTAACAGTTAGCATATGTGAAGTAACAAAATATAACTCTGAGGTGCATTGTTGAAAAAAGGAACTACAAACGCTAGAATGCCAACATTTAGCATGTGCGAAGTAACAAAGTATAACTCAAGGAGTGTATTCCTGCGAAATGAGCTAAAAAGCTATCATGCTTACAGTTCATATGTTTGAAGTAACATTATATAACTCTTGTGTGTAATCTGTAAAATGACCTAAAAGCTAGCATGCTTACAGTTACCATTTGTGAAAAGACAAAATATACCTCTGATGTGTGTTTCTGCAAAATGAGCAGAAAAGCGAGCATGCTAACAGTTGGCATATGTGTAGTAACATAATATAACTCTGATGTGTTTTCTCACAAAATGAGCTAAAAAGCTGGCATGCTCTACAGTTAGCATGTTTAAAGTAACACAATTTAATTCTGATTTGTATTTCTGCAACATGACCTAAAAAGATAGATAGATAGATAGATAGATAGATAGATGGATAGATAGATAGATAGATAGTTAGATAGATAGATAGATAGATAGATAGATAGATAGATAGATAGATAGATAGATAGATAGATAGATAGATAGATAGATAGATAGATAGATAGATAGATAGATAGATAGATAGATAGATAGATAGATAGATATGGCATTAAACAGTTGGCATGTGCGAAATATCAAAATATAACTATGTGTATTCCTGCAAAATGAGCTAAAAAGCTGGCGTGCTAACAGTTAGCCAAGTGACATAATAGGTCAGGATTTTGTATTTCAAAGTTACTTAAAAACCTCACAAACAGAATGTTTACAGCACAAATGTAGCACAGTCTTAAATTTAAGCACTGTCAAAGGGTTAAAATATTAAAGTCAATTAATTGAATCGCACTCGTTGGTAGTCAACCCATAATTAATTCGGTATAATCGCAGGTCAAGAGTTCAGTTTTTTTTTTAGCCAAATGCTCGTGTACTTGAGATGTTTTCAACATTTTAATTCAATAACAGACACAGAGGAAGCATTCAGCACCAAGGACAGCGAAAAAAAACTCACTTTCCTCACAAGATTTGCTCTTTATCCAGAAAAGACAAAAACATAAATATATGAAAATATTCATGACAAATTCCTGACTGCATTGCCTCGCTCATTAACCGTAATCAGCCTTGGAGGTCGACCATGTGACCACTTTCCCCATCAAGTTCTGGTGCACCGCACTGATTGGCCAACTTCATGCTAAATAGCTTCTTTCACAAGAGACGACACAGTGGAGGCTGAAATTAATCCTTTTCCTCCATTTTACTTACTATACTTATTATTTCATGCATATTGTCTCAAATACATCTTGTGTACACATGTCATGAACTGTACAAAAAACTAAAAGCCAGTTGATTTTATGGTTAAAAAAAAAAAACAGCGCCTGTAAATTTTAGAGTAACAATTCTGGTAACTCAATCGCCAGAATTTAACCTTAATGAAAAAGTGGTGGGCAGCACAGCCCGGTGGAAGAGGGTGTGTCTGTCTCACAATACAAATACAGTATCAATAGAATACTGTTCAATCCTGCGCTCGGGATCTTTCTGTGTGGAGTTTGCATGTCCTCCCCGTGACTGCGTGGGTTCCCTACGAGTACTACGGCTTCCTCCCACCTCCAAAGACAAGCACCTTGGACAAGGATGATTGGCAACGCTAAATTGGCCCTAGTGTGTATATGTAAGCGTGAATATTGTTTATCTATCTGTGTTGGCCCTGCAATGAGGTGGTGACTTGTCCAGGGTGTACACCGCCTTACTTCCGTATGCAGCTAAGATAGGCTCCGGCACCCCCGCAACCCCGAACGGGACAAGCGGTAAAAAACGGATGGACGGATAAAAAGTGGTGCTGTTGTAACTGTAAAAACAATGACCATGGATTTTACAGTACAAACTAGCAGCTTAGTCGCCAGAATGTTACCATAAAAATACAAGTGGTGTCATTGTTGCACTCACAGTAATATAATACATGGTAAAAGCAATGACTGTAGATTTTACAGTAAAAACTGGTCGCTCAACGGACAGAATTTTACTGAAAAAAAAAACAGTTTTTCCATTCATGGTAAGACACTGTAAAAAAAAACGTAAATTTGACAGTTTTTAAAAAATGGCGGCTCAGTCGCTAGAATTGTATCTTTAAAATAACAGTGGTACCCTTTTTCAATTCACGGTAAGGCACTGTAAAAACAACAACTGTAGATTTTATGGTTAAAAAAATGGCAGCTCAGTCGTCAGAAATGTACTGTAAAAATAAAAGTGTTATCGGTTTTCTTTTTCAACTTACAGTACCACTAATGTATTGTAAAAACAATGCATATTGATTTCACAGTAAAAAAAAAAAATAGCAGCTCATTTGCCAGAATTTTACCGCAAAAATAAAAGCGCTGCTGTTTTTCCGTGTACTTTAACGCGCTCTTAAAACATAGGATTAAGGATGAATGTGTATTTCAAGACATTTACATTTGTGGGAAAATTGTGGGGGAAAGTTAAAAAATCGATTTAAAAATAGTTAAATTAACCAAACATTTACCTCTGCAGACCACCTGTGGTCGTGGAAAACCAGTTAAAAAACATCTGAGCTCGAGTTTTATATTTGTATTAAAAAAAAAAAGATTTAGTGTACATGTATATGTATATGTATTTTCCGATGCGTACGCGAATGCAACAGAGTGCAAACCGGCGGGGAGTTGGCGAGCTCCCTGCGTGATGATGTTACCCACTGAACTGAACGGACGTAAAACCGCCGCGTTATGGCGGCCGTCGCTGGTGTCAGCATGGCGCAAGTTCAAAGTTTACTCCGACAGAGGCAACAATAGTGCCGCGATGATACTGCTGCGAAAGTCTACTTGTCCGTGACCTGGTCCAAAGTACGACGACTGCACGCCGAGTCACGTAGTTGCGGCCTACTGTACGAAAACAGCGTATCAAACTATTGCTTTGGGCAAAACAACTCCAAGCCTCGTGGTCACGGTGAGTTTATTATTCGTGTAAGTATATTTATTTTGTATTTTGTATGAGCCAAGAAATGGTGCATCAATAATGTTTTACAGGAAGTAAGAGATTCTGTTCAACGACACTGACGTCCATGCAGATAACGGAAGTGATCGGATACTGAGGTGTGATCGATACTGAAGTGATCGATACCGACGACACCAGATCATTTTGCTCTAATATCGATTCTCAATTTAAAATAGCGATTATTTTAATACTCAAATTCCATCCATCCATTCATTTACTACCGCTTGTCCCTTTTGGGTAATTAATTTGAGATAATGTATATCTAAGGTGTTCATTTTTTCCACTGAGGGCACATACTGAAGTATCAAACCATGCAAAGCCTATTTTGATATTGTCCTGTTAAACATAACACAAAATATATGTAATCATCCATCCATCCATTTCCTACCGCTTATCCCTTTCAGGGTTGCGGGGGGTGCTGGAGCCTATCTCAGCTGCATTCGGGCGGAAGGCGGCGTACACACTGGACAGTTGCCATCTCATCACAGGGCCAACACAGATCGACAGATGATGTATATATAAAATGTATTTAAACATTCATGGCTCCTCTCAAGTTTGGTCCTGGGGACCCTGAAGGGTCTCAGTCATATTTTGTTTTATTTATACAATGTTTAAATCTCCAGAGAAACTTGAGATAAACTATACGGGGACGGCGTGGCGCAGTGGGAGAGTGGCCGTGCGCAACCCGAGGGTCACTGGTTCAAATCCCACCTAGAACCAACCTCGTCACGTCCGTTGTGTCCTGAGCAAGACACTTCACCCTTGCTCCTGATGGGTGCTGGTTAGCGCCTTGCATGGCAGCTCCCTCCATCAGTGTGTGTGAATGTGTGTGTGAATGGGTAAATGTGGAAGTAGTGTCAAAGCGCTTTGAGTACCTTGAAGGTAGAAAAGCGCTATACAAGTACAACCCATTTATCATTTATCATTTATACTTGAGATTAACTATACTGTTGGTATAAAGTATCCTTTAAATTATATTTTATGGCAATTTTGTCATTTTTTTTTTTTTTTTTACAGCAAAAGCACAAAGTATTCTATATTCACTCCAAACATATTTTAAAGTAGAATTTTTGTTGTAAGAAATGGGAGCATTGAATATGTCGATAATTAATAACATGGATTTTGATTCATTACTATTTTTTGAAGCAATGACAGTTTAAAATAAAAGTGCATGGAAGCTTTGTGTTAAAGTCAATATGGCTACTTTTTTTTACCTATTTGCTCTTCTATTACACTTTTTTATGTTTTTTTCTTCTTTAATAGTACAAAACCCAAAAACAGTGAAGTTGGCACGTTGTGTAAATCGTAAATAAAAACAGAAGAGAATGATTTGCAAATCATTTTCAACCTACAGTATATTTAATTGAATACACTTCAAAGACATAATACTTAACGTTTGAACTGGTCAAACCTGTTTTTTTTTTAGAAAAATTAGCTCGTTTGGAATTTGATGCCTGCAGCATGTTTCAAAAAAGCTGGCACAAGTGGCAAAAAGACTGAGAAAGTTGGGGAGTGCTCATCAAACACTTATTTGAAATTATCCCACAGGTGAACGGGCTAATTGGGAACATGTGGGTGCCATTATTGAGTATACAAACAGCTTCCATGTAATGTTCAGTCTTTCACAAACAAGGATGGGGCGACGGTCACCACTTTGTGAACAAATGCGTAATCATATTGTTGAACAGTTTAAGAACACCATTTCTCAATGAGATATTGCAAGGAATTTAGGGATTTCACCATTTACGGTCCGTAATATCATTAAAAGGTTCAGAGAATCTGAAGAAATCACTGCACGTAAGCAGCAAAGTGGAAAAGTGTTCTGTAGTCTGATGAGTCAATATTTCAGTTTTTTTCGGGAAACAGTGGGCGTTGTGTCCTCTGGACATTTGTGATGGTATGGGGGTGTGTTAGTGCCCAAGGCACGGGTAACCTACACATCTGTAAAGGAATTATTAATGCTGAAAGGTACATACAGGCTTTGGAGCAACATAAGTTGACATCCAAGCAACGTGTTTTTCATGGACGCCCCTGCTTATTTCAGCAAGACAATGTCAAGCCACATTCTGCACAACGTGGCTTCGTAGTAAAAGGGAGCGGGTACTAAACTGGCCTGCCTGTAGTCAGAGCTGTCTCCCATTGAAAATTTGTGGCACATTTATGAAGCGTACAATACAACAAGGGAGATCCCGGACTGTTGAACAACTTAACTTTTACATCAAGCAAGAATGGAAAAAAATTTCACCTGAAAAGCTTCAAAAATTGGTCTTCTCAGTTCCCAAACGTTTACTGAGTGTTGTTAAAAGGAAAGGCCACATAACACAGTGATAAAAATGCCCCTGTGCCAACTATTTTGCAATGTGTTGCCTCCATTAAATTCTAAGTTAATGATTATTTGCAAAAAAAAAATAAGTTTCCCAGTTCGAACGTTAAATATCTTGTCTTTGCAGTCTGTTCAATTGAATATAAGTTGAAAAGGATTTGCAAATCATTGTATTCTATTTTTATTTACGATTTACACAACGTGCCCACTTCACTAGTTTGGGGTTTGGTTTTTTTAGAATGTGCCAGGGACCGATAAAAATTATCTGCAGGCCACAAATGGGCCACAGGACGCATCTCAGATTTCTCTGATAAATATTAACAGGAACACAGCATAAAATAACTAAATCATTGAGATGTTGTCAAAGGGAATCACGATTGACAGGAATTACTTTTTCTTACGCCTAGTTAGGTACATAATGTGCAATCAAGAAAATTACTGGTAATTAAAATTAGTATCTCCGTAGTATAAAACGGGAAGTGTATGTAACCTTTTATTGTAGACTATTTGGAGACACTACATGCAGAGTTGAATATACCCTGTTTTGCAGACTATAGAGCAGGACTGTCCAAACTATGGCCTGTGGGCCAAGTGCGGCCTGACAGTTTATCCAATTTGGCCCGCGAGACGTCATGAGTTCAATAAAGAATTGCATCAAATTATTCTGATTTCCCAGGTGGTCTCTGAAGGTTGCAGTTTTGCTGCTATCTTGTGGACAATGTGAGTAAATCCGATCAATGAGCCTTGATTTTATTTTGGAACAATAGCACAGCATTTTAATACCGTGTATGACACAATCCAAACCACCTTCCTTAGTCATGGTGCAAAAAAACTGTGGCCCCAAGTCATAATGTTTGCACACCCCTGTAATAGAAAACAAAGAAAAATATTTTCCATATAGTAGCCGCACCAGTCTATAAGTCGCAGATATATACGCTGTGAAATTAGTTATTTGCACAGAAATATTTAATACATGTTTATTGTTTCTAAACGGTGTCTTTAAAAAACAACTGATCAAACAAAACAGGAGTCATCGTCATAGATCCACTAGCTGCTGAAGCTAGCTCTCCAATCCGATAAACAGACTTAATAACTCTATGGTGACGTTTTGGTGAATTTACTGAGGAATTTGTGGGACTGAATCAATACAAAAAGAATGCCATTGTAAGTTGATAACACTAACACAGACACTCGTAAACGTCTTAGCATTTTCGCTAATGCATACGATGCTAGCTGGATTATGGAAACACTCCTACAGACATCACACATGGGACAGTTCAGAAAGTACAAATTATATTATAAAACTTACAAACGTTGCTCCGAGTGATGAATGAAGTAGAAACGCTATGGACGGTGTTACCTACAGTTCAAGGCATTAAAACAGTACATTTTCAACTTGCAACATCTGTGAATTTTTCCAAAACATGTCGCCACAGCACAAACAATAACACATGTTTTTTACTTGAGTTTAATGAAATCTGCTGAACTCAAAATATTATGGGACTTGCTGAAGAAAAATCCATAAATTAGCCGCACCGTTCTATAAGTGGCAGGATTCAAAGCGTAGGAATGAGTAACGGCTTCCATCCATCCATCCATTTCTACCGCTTATTCCCTTTCGGAGTCGCGGGGGGCGCTGGCGCCTATCTCAGCTACAATCGGGCGGAAGGCGGGGTACACCCTGGACAAGTCGCCACCTCATCGCAGGCCCAACACAGATAGACAGGCAACATTCACACTCACATTCACACACTAGGGCCAATTTTAGTGTTGCCAATCAACCTATCCCCAGGTGCATGTCTTTGGAAGTGGGAGGAAGCCGGAGTACCCGGAGGGAACCCACGCATTCACGGGGAGAACATGCAAACTCCACACAGAAAGATCCCGAGCCTGGATTTGAACCCAGGACTGCAGGGCCTTCGTATTGTGAGGCAGACGCACTAACCCCTCTCCCACCGTGAAGCCGAGTAACGGCTTATAGTCTGGAATTTATAGTAAGTGAGAAAACGCATTCAGTGCAAAATAACAACATTTTTTTGTTTTTGCCTGTAATTGTATATTTTTGAAGATGATTCCCCAAAAGTAGCAACACTTTAAATACATTACTTTTTTTTATATATATTGCCGATACCAGCCTGAATTCTACACGTTATCGGATGCGAAATGAAATCAGTTGTATGGCACCTGACTAGTGCATATTAGTTGTAAAAGTAAGTAAAGAAATCACGGCGGAGCTGAAGTGCTCATAGTCTTTCTCTTTCCAAGAGGAGCCTCTGCTGATCCGGATCAGTCCTCAGTATTTCAGCTCAGGTCCTCTCCTTAATCATAGATAACTCAGAGGGAAGGTAAAGCCTCGTTTTCCACTATCTGGTGACACAATCCTTAATTGGCCTAATCACATTAGTGTTACAGACGGTGCTAATGTTCCACTCGGACACTATTTCCTGCAGCACCGATATGGCAGTGTGCTTGGAATGGACCGAGTCATCATCGCCAGCACCACTAATGCCTTGGTTTTGATGCTTCAAAGTGTTTGTGTGTTTATTTGGGTCATCATTTTTGGCTTTGTTTTAGTTTAATGGACTGCACACTTTGTTGTTTTTGTGTATGTCATAAGATCATGTCTGAAAGCCCGCAATAATTTACCTTAAAGGGGTCATCTTTGGCTTGTTTTCGACATTTAAAACACTTCCTCGTGGTCTACATAACATGTAATGGTGGTTCTATTTATGACGTGATTCCACGTCGACTGTGTCTTCTCCCCGTCATGTTTATTACATTAGGGGAAACCCTGTGGTAGTTTCCAGAGAGAAACCTGATGGTGGAGAAACTTTCCACACATTCTCCATTTATGAGGATAGGGTTGTGTCTCTTAAAGTCCACCATACTCCATCACGTCCCCATTGATGATAAGCTCCACCCCATGTTTGTAGAACAGAGCGTTGGTTGGGTGGAACGTGGTGCAGTCTGAGGTGTACAGGGCGTACAGAAGAGGGCTCATTTCACGGCCGTGGGGAGAGACCGTGCTGAGAGGGAGTGTTGGCTGATGCTGGTGGCCAAGTTTGACATGCTGAGGGCGGTTTGTGAGGAACGGTTTTATCCAGCAGCAGGCAGAGGCGAGGATCAGTAGACCAGAGAGTTTTGAAACAAGAATGTCTAGGATGATGGTCTTAAAGGCTGAGCAGTAATCCGCAAAGAGCATCCTCACGTAGCTCCGTTGAGTCAGCGCCGTGTGTTGTGTCACAGCGATGGCGTGCTCCCTCGGTCTGTTTGCTTGCTTTGTGAAATTGTGAAATTCCGGAATTTGGCTGCAGACGAGTGGCTTGAAACATTTCACGACTACAGACGTCAAAAATACTTAAACTGGTGTGAGCTGGCTTGGTCGGGTTTGTTCTGGGAGACGAAGTGTGGAGTAGACAATCAATCCATTCTTCCATCTACTCGGAGGGTCTTTTCTTGGGACACCTCGCTTATTACAAGGCTAAACTAAAGTTCTCCACTAAGGGGTCAACAGAAACTAGGGCTAGGCAGTATGGCTGAAAATTGTATCTCAATATAAGTGTTCTATATACTGTAACATTTGATATTCTTATGACCTATCAAAAATAAAATTAAATGTAAGCATTTTAATTCAAATTAAACCTTTTTCTGATTATAATCCCTCAGCTATCAAGGCAGAAAAAAATGTCAACACAAGCATGGAAAACACTCCAACAATGTAATTGAAATAGTAAAATTACTTTGAACACTAATAATAAGCTCTTAAAAATGAATAAATATTTAAGATATGCTTCATAAAGTGTAAGAAAATAGTGCAAAGTGTGAAAATGTAAATAACTATTTTCTGCTGGTTTAGTGCCAAGAAGTAAGTTAGTAAGTCACAGCTGTGCTCTAATGGGTGAGCACTGCTAAGGTGGTGTGGTTTACAGACGACATTGGTCTGACTACAGTCAGTTTAAAAAAAAAAAAAATACAAAAAACTGGCACAACTTCCTATTTTTTCGCCAATTTCTTCATTTTGACTTTCTCTTCTCATTCCGTGCAAAGAATCAACCACGAGACATCAAAATTGTGCAACCAAACTTGATAGTTGATACTGATTGGCTGTTAGCGTGTCCCTCCCACTTTTAAGCGATTACGTCCTGCGTTGTTCGGTGACTAGAGAGCGAGCGCCTTTGTTCATGCAACTAACCTTGCTTTGCAACTTCCGCTTTCTTCTTACAAAGAAAGAAAATAATGGAACGTTTTATCGAACGCATTTGTATTGATATTGATTACTTGTCTGTTGCAAAATATATTGATATTTTATTATTGCCCAGCCCGAACACAAACACATAGTATGTATGTGAAGGGGTCAGGTGGAATATGAACCATTCCAAATGAGTTTATATTAGTCACAAGTTAAATAGTAGTCCAAACTTATGTAGTATAGTATACTCATATCGTTGTCGTCAGCGATCACTCGAAACCAAGGCCAGGGTCCAATGGCATGGAGACCAAGACAATTGGCCCATCTTTGCTGCAGTCTTCTTCCGCCTTTGTGACCGTTGTGGAGCTTCTCTGCAAACATCGTCCCCCCACTCCGCCGTTGAGGTCTTTTTTGACGAGGGAGACGCGCAGACTCCAACATCACTTCTTTGCTGTGGGAAGATGTATCCGATAACAAGGGAAACCCAGGATGACCGGCACCTCCTCACAGCTGCAGGAGGCTGCCGGAGCTCTGGTCTGTTAGAAGACCACTTATGGTGCACCTACCAGCACTTGCGTTTCTCTCAGGGTGTGCTCTCCTAGCCTTTTGTCTTCCCAGACCAACCCACGACGCAGCGGGGCACTCATATAGTTAACCCTACACTCAAGTAACCCAATGTAGTAGCCTTGAGTGTACTGTTCATGACAGTACTGACTTGGAGCCCAGAGGATCTCCCAAGCACCATTGCTATGGCACCGCAACACGACCATAATGAGGAAATAAAGTGCATCAAAAAGTTTGTCTACTGGATTGTTTTGCAGTGTTTCTTGATGATAAATGCAAAACAGGGGTTTGTAATGCGGAAAGACGTAAATATGTCTGGTGTTCAAGTTAGCATTTAAGTTAGCCAGCCATCTTGCTTATTCAGGAAATGAGCCTGATCACAGTGAGTTGTTGATAACGGTTTTTGAGATCATCAAAATTTGAAACGGTAGCACTAACTTACCTCGGTTTATCATTGTAACCGCAATTGTTACACCCCAACCACAAACTAATATAAAACATAAGATAAATACATTTAAGACATAATTATGACTTAATTTAACACTTAATTTAGGCAAACAATTTAGAATATGCTGAATTTATTTTAATTTACATAATCCACATCGTTTTTTTTTTTTATATTGAAATCAGAATTATTATTAGATGGTGTTTCAGAGAAGAAAAACATCTGAAAACTAATTACCATATTTCCTTCAATTGCCACAGGGCATATAGTATGCGCCTGCCTTGAATTAGTGCCGGGTCAAACTCGCTTCGCACAATAATTAGCACATGCTTAGTATTACCGTCTGGTCACATCCCCTGTCGTCATTTTCAAAATGGAGGAAGCTGATTTCAATCCCGGTAATTATAAATCACATAAAGGGAAGAAGATTAAGAGCTATTCAGTAGGATTTAAGGTTACATCACACTCAAAATTTTACTGCATGCTTTTAATAAGTGCCGGATTAAGAAGAGGTTTTAAAATAATTAGCGCATGCTTACTTTTACCGCATGCCTTTGGTAAGCGCAGGAGTGAGAAGAGGTTTTAAAATTAATTAGCGCCCTGGCCGCAATTCAAGGAAATACGGTAGTTCCACTCTGTTGAATCCGCTATCTGACAAAAGACAAAAAGGTGGTGAAATATATTTTGTGACATCAGCAGTGAAAAACCTTTCCAATTCTCTTGTTACTTTTACAAGAGTCCAAGTCATATATCGACCTGGCTCATTCTGCCATTTTGTGTGGTCATCTTCCTCCAGAGCCCTAATAGTTTTTGACAGTTTTCAACGTGCTCAGACTAGCACATTGCAACCTGACCTGTTTCAGTCAACATTTGATGCTCGTGGCACATTGTGTGCTGTGCCCGTTTAAGACGCCGAGGCAAATGCCATGAAAGGGGTGAATTTGACGAACAATGTTACCGGCTAACAATGCACATTCATCGAGGCACGTTTGGCGCGATATGTGATAGCAATATGTATCGCCATCAGGGTTGTAACAATAAACTGTAATAATTATAACCGCAAAACTCCCGACTGTTAGTATTACCGTTTTAAATTAAATTGATGAAAAAAGGTGGCATGGCGTATTAGGTAGAGCGCCCATATCAGAAACCTGTGGGTTGCAGGTTCACTCCCCGCCTCTTTACATCCAAACTGTTGCCATTGCCTCCTTGGGCAGGACACTTCACCCTTTCCCCCAGTGCCACTCACACTGGTGAATGAATGATGAATGATGGGTAGTGGTCAGAGGGGCCGTAGGTGAAAACTGGCAGCCAAACTTCCGTCAGTCTACCCCAGGGCAACTGTGGCTATGAAAGTAACTTACCACAACCAGGTGGGAATAAATAATGGGTTCTCACTTCTCTGTGAAGCGCTTTGTTTGTCTAGAAAAGCGCTATATAAATCTAATCCATTATTATTTTTAAAAAACGTGACCGATAACTGCACTTTGAGGAACTCATGGACTGACTGGCGCCAGTTCGCTAGCCGAAATGCTAACATAAAAATGAGAGAAATAACATCTAAACCTATGTAAACACATTACTGTTAGAGCAACTAAGATATTCAGTTGTGCACATTGAACCTACTATAAGATGTGCTCTCTTAGCACAGAGTGATCCTTCTATATTCTGTGGAATACCAGATGGTTATTATGGTGTATTCAAGGACTGCTGAACAAAGTAGGACGCTACAGGACATGCCAAAAATAATACATATTGGCTACTAGACTTGAATTTTGAAACTGAACGCCTCAGTCATATACAGTAACTTGGTACTTGACCCATGCTAACTGTTAGCATCCTAACTTTTTACCTAATTTTGCATGCGTATTCATATTCATATAACTTGGTACTTGATGCATACTGTCAGCATGCTAAATTTAGCCTTTATAGCATTCAAGTTAGGCTTGCACACTTCAGCATCCACAAGCAATTTCTCCCGAAAAAGCATCTTCTATTTTTTTTTTCATGATAACTTGTGATTATTCCAAATTCAACAGTGTGATGAATTTGTCAAATGTATAGTTTAACAGCATTACTCATACCATCTTCATATTATATGAAGTCATTTAATTTTTACGATTTGCCATGGGCCAAAAAAAAACATACACTAAATGACGGATAAAAAGACAATGGTAAAGTAAACAAAAAGCAGCTGGAGACGACCTTGAAAAACAAATACATCAGTTTTATTGCTAAAGCATGTGTGTCAGGGGTTACAGTGACTCATGATAGGACTGTCAGTTAATTAATGTGATTAATCACAAAAAATGATCACTTGAATCATGTATTAATGCAGATTAATCTCACAATTGATTTTGACTGCACATGCCGTGGATGTTACCTGAATGGATTGTTATACGGTCGGTCAGTGATCAGGTTAATACATACGCCAGATGAATGAGGAGGGATGGGTAATTGTATTGTTTACATTTTAACCGACGTTGGTCAAAATGTGTAATTAAGAAAAAAAAATGCTGGCGCTTAAACATTGCCCAAACTGGTACTGAAAAAAATAAAACTTTAGGGATGTGAATGTGAACTATCATTTATGTTTCATACCTATTCTTTTGGTGATTTGAGTCCAATTTGGTACTAGATTCGACACAATTCTCCTTTAAATTCGCAATGTATTACTTGGTATGTAAATCACAATTAGGGCCATAAGATGAATCACATTTTAACAATTAACTGTTAGCATGCTAGTTATGCTTCAAAGTCACATAACTTGGTACTTGACACATTCCAGCTGTTAGCATGCTGACGTTAGCACTTTTATTTATTTATTTATTGATTTTTATCTTTCTTAAGTTTGACTTGCGCACTTCAGCATCCATACGCAATTTCTCCCAGAATTGTACATTCTAGTTTTTCCATCAAGTGTTTTAATACGGGATGTGTTTATTTTTTCGTGCCAATTGCTTGTATTTTGTCATGTGACTTCTTCCCAGAAGTGAAAAGCAGTGGTGGTCAACCAAGCCAAGATGGCTGTTGTGCAGCAAACAGCACATGAACTGAGTGCAAAAGAGGCTTGAATCTTCTTGAAAATAGCAAATAGGAATCCAACCATGCAATAGAATAGATCCGTCCTATACGTTATCACAAGAAGGTTTGTCGAGTGATATCAAGGATTATACGTCAGTTGCGTTCCCAGACATATGGAACAATTGTGCTCCAGTCATTATTGTTCACGACAAAACAGATGGAAACTTGGAAAAACTTATTTGTGTGTTAAAGATTCATTTCTGATTGTTTATCAAAATATCACTACAGATGTCAACATTGTGTATGTGCTGAAAGATTCATTTATGATTGTTGCCGATGGTAAAAATTTAACTCTTTTAGGTTTTGCTCACATTTGATTTATTTTAAGACACGCCAAGTTGGTGCTTTTTGAAACACAAACCTGTTTCAGAAATACTAACAATATCAATATAATACTTAAATCGGAAGTAATAAACATTAAAGTATATCAAACAAACCTTTAACGGAGTGATACCTGTAAACTCATCCATTCTTCGACTCTGCTCCTTTGGACTGGAGTGTCAGCTGCTTTTCTCATATTTTCCTAATATCTTGCACTCTTCCGACCTTTTTGATAACCTCTCGAGGAACTCTGAAGAAGCGTTTAATCCTTTTCGCGATTAAAACAATTTGTACAGCCGAAAACACAAGCACAGGGCATTTTTTTTTTCTTTGAGAGGCGCCTAGTACCCATTGAGAACAGAGCTACCTGACCACCACTGACGTCAGTGAAATTCAAGCAATAGAAAACAATTGGCCCTGAAGCCGCACGTTGCTTGCATCCGCTTTGTGTTTAATCCAAACCCCTTGATTGAAGGTATGATTTTTAAAGACGTGTGTGACTGCCAGATCTCAAAAGCAAACACTTAACAAGCATTCAATCAAGCTCAGAAGTCATTTATTCCAGACCTTGCCTCTTTACCTCCCTTTTTTGTGGGTCATTACATTTCACGCCGCTCATTTAGCAAATCTCCTCGACCGGGATTACGGCTCCAAGGGGATTTAGAATTTCCAGCCACACAGCACAGTCCCAGTCCCCAGTTCCGCGTCTCGTCTACCTGCTTAACACTGTCGCCCTTTCAGAAGCCCTTGGCGTTTTCTGCTCTCCGCGCTGATGGATGGCGGACAAAGAAACGATGATCCGGAATGGAGATAAATTGCAGATCGGAAAACAAACTGCTGCCTTTGTTTGTTTTTTTCCTGTGGGTCTTTGCGATGGAGGAATATTGAGGCGGTAGCAGTACAATAAGCAACAATAACATTACCGGATTATTGACCAACTGTTGATTCCATGCAGCCCGTGAAAGGAAGAGGAAGTTTTTCTTTAGACTTTCGTTTTTCCTCTTTGGAATTTACATTGAAGATGGGAGCCAACTTTTGGTGACTGAGCAACTCAGATAAAAGCCTCCTTCAAAACGGCGGACGAATGAGAGAATAATATCAAGTCGACTGCGGATCTGAGGTGTTTACAATGAGCGTTCACAAGAAGAGCAACTTTTTGTCCATCGGCCCGGTGTCTTCGGCCCTGATGTGTTCAGCTGTCGTGGCTACCGCCGATATGCCTGGACTCCCGGCCAAAGGAGCCTTCTCTGCAGAAGGCTTCAAAGACAAAGGCCAGGAGAAAGAGGAGAAGAAGATGGCAACACGTAAAAGCCAGACACAAAGCTGTCCATCCCGCGTGGTGGAGGACTTCTTCTGGATAGGCAGCAGCATTATGGCCTTCTCAAAGTGGAGACTTGGCTACATGGGTAAGATAGTCGGGTGACTAAAACATCCATGTTAGCTTTGTGTCACAGATGGGTCTGGGTTAGTTTTTGCCTCATCCTTCACTTGAAGGGTGAGTGAAGAATGCACTACAGACCTGATAAGGTAGCAAACTCGCGGCGCAAGTGCAAGATCTGGCCCGCCACATCTAATTTACGTGGCCCACGAACGCCTGGAAATAATGTTAATGAAATACCCTGTTTTCTCTTTCTAAATGCATGAAATTGCATTCATTATAGACTTTAATATTATCCAGTATGCCACAAATATTAAATTATAATACAGTAGAAGGGGATACAAATGGCCCGATTCATTGCAGTCCACCTGACACATCAAAAGTAACGAACACATCAATTTCACAGCTGAAGAAGCATGTGTGTCAGAGGTTGCAATGACTCAATTCATGCAATTAATCACGAAAAAAACTCTCATTTATTTTGACCGCACATGCTTCCTTCACATTAACTGCGGGTGGTTACCTGAATGTGGGGGTTGTTATATGGTCAGTGATCAGGTCAATACATACGCCAGCTAAATGAGGTGTACGGATGGGTATTGTAATGTTTAAAAAAAAAAAAAAGTGCTGGTGCTCAAACGGTGCTTAAAAAAAAGAGAAATCTTACAACATTATGTCCGATTTGATCCTAGGTTCAACACAATTTTAGATTCATTATCTGAAATATAATTAGCGCTGTCAAGGGCTTATAGATAATCACATTTTGATTGCCGTAATCGCGATCAAGCACAGTACATTACTTGCTTGAATAATGTAAATATGTTTTTTAAAAATACCCCAATATTTTGACACAAATGCACATTATCAGCATGTCATATTTTTTAAATGTTTTGTTTGGCGGCATAGCTCGGTTGGTAGAGTGGCCGTGCCAGCAACTTGAGGGTTGCAGGTTCGATTCCCGCTTGTGCCATCCTAGTTACTGCCGTTGTGTCCTTGGGCAAGACACTTTACCCACCTGCTCCCAGTGCCACCCACACTGATTTAAATGTAACTTAGATATTGGGTGTCACTATGTAAAGCGCTTTGAGTCGCTTGAGAAAAGCGCTATATAAATATAATTCACTTCACTTCACTTAATATACTTACTTACAATATTAAGTACCGTTTGGGTGTATTTTGAAGTTAAATTTGCCATCAAGAACACATACTGGCGCTTCACGGTGGCAGAGGGGTTAGTGCGTCCGCCTCACAATACGAAGGTCCTGCAGTCCTGGGTTCAAATCCAGGTTCGGGATCTTTCTGTGTGGAGTTTGCATGTTCTCCCCGTGACTGCCGGGTACTCCGGCTTCTTGCCACCTCCAAAGAACCTGGGGATAGGTTGATTGGCAACACTAAATTGGCCCTAGTGTGTGAATGTGAATGTGAGTGTGAATGTTGTCTGTCTATCTGTGTTGGCCCTGCGATGAGGTGGCGACTTGTCCAGGCTGTACCCCGCCTTCCGCCCGATTGTAGCTGAGATAGGCGACCCCAAAAGGGAATAAGCGGTAGAAAATGGATGGAACACACATACTGCTCATTTACTAAAGAAGCAAGCAAGTGTGCTAACTGCTTGCTAGTTTAAATGCTAACATGAATTGAAAGGGCTCATTGGTTGTTAGGGTTCAGAAATCTGTCGTGATCTGATTTCAAATATCAGCACACGGGTAAGACTGTGAGGATTTGAAAAATCTAGTTGCTTGCCGTTCCGTCTGACTACTCAAAAGGATGCAGAGGACATGCAGGTTTTAGGTACACTTTTATTGTACTGGTCATGAGGAAAGTTAACCTTTATCTTTTCATCGTGTCTAATTTGGTTTGATTCCTTTGAACTTATGTTGCCTACTTCATTTGTCCTGCTGCCTTATTGTCAGCAAATTACTATCTTGTCCACAAAGTCACCTGCGTGTGTTTGCATGCATTGGGTCCGCGCCATATGGCTCGGTTGCAATCCCTGGGACTTAACCTGGTGCCCTGGTTTAGTAGACAGTAGAGCAACTTAACCCGGCCCGTTTGGCTCACACTGGGACTTTGGCAAGCGCGCAGTCACACATGGGATCATCCCATCACAGAGACAACCCAGACTTACCTGGCCTTGGCCTCAGCAAGTTACCTTTTGTCTGTTTTCTGATGTTAAGTCTTTCGGTAGCTTTGGCAGCTGTGACCTACATTAGAACTAATGCGTGGATATAGGTAATTTCTTTTTATGTAGGTCTTCCCAAAGATGTCACGCCCATGGGGTTCATGTTTTGTTTTGGTCATGTTTGGTATGGTTTTTTGGACATTCAGTTCTTGTTCCTGCAATTCCTTGTTTATCTTATTTCCGTAGCTACTCATTAGGTTCCACCTTGTCTTCATGTCACGCCCCTGTCTTCATGTCTCACACCTGTTTGTAATCACCATAGCTATTATTTAAACCAGAAGTTGCCAGGAAGTCGTCCTGGCGACTTTATCCCTCAACTCCTTTCATGCCATGCCATGCATAGTTTCCCTCCCGCTCATGCCACGTGAGTTTTTAATTTTTGTTATTTCTCAGTTGTTGAGTTTTGTTTGTTTTTGCTAATCATGCCACAGTGCTAGTTTTTGTTCTCTAGTCAAGTTGGTTCTCCGCCCTTGTGCGTGCCTTTTGTTTTGCTTCCTTTGTTTACCTTTTTGTTAGTATATAAATAAACGTACTCACATTCACGTCTCGCTCGTTCCAACTATCATTTGCGTTGGAATAACAAACTATCCCATAGTCCAAGTCCTGACAAAAGAGATGGTCAAGAGACTATTAAACTACTAATTTGTCTATGCATGCCACTAAGTCTTTAAACTCTATTAACCATCTAAATTAAAAGGGAAATACTCTGAGGAAAATTAATTTCCTCAATGTATTAAATTACTTTGTAGCACTATTTCCCTAACTTTTTCTATAGACCGCTGGGTGCACTCATACTAGGTGGATTGTGTGAGTGCCACAGCTCAGCATGGTTTGATGAGCTGGACACAGACACACTACGGTAGTTCCTGTACGAGTACATGCATGTATTGGGACATCATGTATTGTGGTTATTCTTCTCAGCATTTATTATTATGGCAACCAACACTTAGAATCGACAAAGTCAAAAAAAGTTACAGTAACGTAGTAACACATCACAACGTGATGAGGACACCATGTCTTGAATCCTCAGGGTCTCAGTGACTGTATAGTTCTCTCAGAGTGGAAACCGTAGAGTCCTGAGACGCAAACCAACTTCTGGTCAGTCCGCTTTCATGGTACAAGGCATCACAGAATGGAACGATTTAGCTGCAGAGCAGAAAAGAGAAACAAACCAGGTTCTTTTCAAACACAAACTCAAATACTTCTTAACGAGAGGTCAGACATGGAACCGTCTGTGATCTAATTGTGTCATGTATTGTGTTTTCTGCCCTGTTTTATTGTTTGTGACTGTTTTTAACTGTACTGTGTGTAATTGCCCAACTAGGGATGGACAAATAAGCCCTGGCTAAAATGTTGTAACGTGCTCATGAAACATACTGTAAATCCAATACAGCGGGATGAAAGGAACGGCAGCCCTAATGCCTGTTTGATTCCATCCATCCATCCATCTTCTTCCGCTTATCCGACGTCGAGTCGCGGGGTAAGCAGCCTAAGGAGGGAAGCCCTGACTTCCCTCTCTCCAGCCACTTTGTCCAGCTCCTCCAGGGGGATCCCGAGGCGTTCCTAGGCCTGCCGGGAGAGATAGTCTTCCCAACGTGTCCTAGGTCTTCCCCAAGGCCTCCTACCGTTCGGACGTGCCCGAAACACCTCCCTAGGGAGGCGTTCGGGTGGCATTCTGACCAGATGCCTGAAACACCTCATCTCAGCTCCTCTCGATGTGAAAGAGCAGCGGCTTTACTTTGAGCCCCCCCCCCGGATGACAGACCTTCTCACCCTATCTCTAAGGGAGAGCCCCGCCACACGGCGAAGGAAGCTAATTTCGGCCGCTTGTACCCGTGATCATGTCTTTCCGGTCATAACCCAAAGTTAATGACCATAGGTGAGGATGGGAACGTAGATCGACCGGTAAATTGACAGCTTTGCCTTGCGGCTCAGCTCCTTCACTACAAAGGATCGATACAGTGGCAACATCACTGAAGACGCCACACCGATCCGCCTGTGGATCTCATGATCCACTCTTCCCTCACTCGTAAACAATACTCCGAGGTACTTGAACTCAGTGGTCCCCAACCTTTTTGAAGCTGCGGACCGGTCAACGCTTGATAATTTGTCCCGCCGCCGGGCTGGGGGGGCTCTTTTTTTTTTTGTGTGTCATGAAAAAGGGAGTTTTTTTGGGTTGGTGCACTAATTGTAAGTGTATCTTGTGTTTTTTATGTTGATTTAATAAAAAAAATAGATAAAAATAAAAATGTATAAAAAATTATTCTGCGGCCCGGTGGTTGGGGTCCACTGCTTGTACTCCTCCACTTGGGGCAAGATCTCCTCCCCAACCCGGAGATGGGACTCCACCCTTTTCCGGGCGAGAACCACGGACTTGGACTTGGAGGTGCTGATTCCCATCCCAGTCGCTTCACACTTGGCTGCGAACCTATCCAGTGAGAGCTGAAGATCTTGGCTAGATGAAGCCATCAGTACCTCATCATCTGCAAAAAGCAGACACCTAATCCTGCAGCCACCAAACCAGATACCCTCAACGCTCTGACTGCGCCTAGAAATTCTGTCCATAAAAGTTATGAACAGAATCGTTGACAAAGAGCAGCCTTGGTGGAGTCCAACCCTCACTGGAAACGGTTCCAACTTACTACCGACAATGCGGACCAAGCTCTGACACTGATCATACAGGGAGCGGACCGCCACAATCAGGCAGTACGATACCCTATAATCTTTGAGCGCACTCCCCACAGGACTTCCCGGGATACACGGCTGAATGCCTTCTCCAAGTCCACAAATCACATGTAGACTGGTTGGGCAAACTCCCATGCACCCTCAAGGACCCTGCCGAGAGTATAAAGCTGGTCCACAGTTCCACGACCAGGACGAAAACCACAATGTTCCTCCTGAATCCGAGGTTTGACTATTCGGCGTAGCCTCCTCTCCAGTATACCTGAATAGACCTTACCAGGAATGCTGAGGAGTGTGATCCCACGATAGTTGGAACACACCCTCCGGTTCCCCTTCTTAAAGAGAGGAGCCACTACCGGTCTGCCAATCCACAGGTACTGCCCAAGATGTCCACACGATGTTGCAGAGTGTTGTCAACCAAGACAGTCCCACAGCATCCAGAGCCTTAAAGAACTCCGGCCGGTTGTCATCCCCCTCCGGGGCCTTGCCACCGTGGAGCTTTTTAACTACCTGGGCGACCTCAGCCCCAGAAATAGGAGAGCCCACCACAGATTCCCCAGGCACTGTTTCCTCATAGAAAGACGTGTTGGTAGGATTGAGGAGGTCTTTGACGTATTCCCTCCACTGATCCACAACATCCACAGTCGAGGTCAGCAGAACACCATCCCCACCATACACGGTGTTGACATTGCACTGCTTCCCCTTCCTGAGGCGGCAGATGGTGGTCCAGAATCGCTTCGAAGCCGTCTGGAAGTCGTTTTCCATGGCTTCCCTGGACTCCTCCCATGTCCGTGTTTTTGCCTCGGTACCTGTCTGCAGTCTCCGGAGTCCTATAAGCCAAAAGATCCCGATAGAACTCTTTCTTTAGCTTGACGCCATCCCTTACCGCTGGTGTCCACCAGCGGGTTCTGGGAGTACTGCCAGGACAGGCACCAACCACCTTGCGGACTCAGCTCCAATCAGCCGCCTCGACAATAGAGGTACGGAACATTGTCCACTCGGACTCAATGTCCAGTGCCTCCCTCGTGACATGTTCAAAGTTATACTGGAGGCAGGAATTTAAATTCTGTCTGACAGGAGACTCTGCTAGGCGTTCCCAGCAGACTCTCAAAATGCATTTGGGCCTACCAGGTCTGTCGGGCATCCTCCCCCACCATCGCAGCCAACTCTCCACCATGTGGTGATCGGTAGAAAGATTCCCCCCCTACCCCCTCCCCTCTTCTCCCGAGACTCCAAAACATGAGACTGCAAATCCGATGACACAACTACAAAGTCGATCATGGAACTGCGGCCTACGGTGTCCTGGTGCCAAGTTCACATATGGACACCCTAATGAACTGTTGGATTCCCTAAAATAGAAACATTTTTAAAAAAATAACATGGTAAACTTGATTAAAAAGTACAAACCCCGTTTTCATATGTGTTGGGAAATTGTGTTAGATGTAAATATTAGACTTTGACTTCCTTTTTATTGTCATTCAAAATTGAACTTTTTGTTGCATTAGCTCTTGGTAGTGCAGGATAAAAAAAGCAATAAGGTGCAGATATAAATAAATAGATACCTGTACAGATAAAGATATTGCACTTTTGGCATATGCAGGTTTATGGATGCATGTTATATTGTCCTTTTATTCCAGCGAGGTAATCCATTTTGGGGGGAGTAGAGGGGAGAATTTTTTAATTAAAATGCGTTCAAGAGTCTTACGGCCTGAAGGAAGAAGCTGTTACAGAACCTGGAGGTTCTGCTTCGGAGGCTGCGGAACTTCTTCCTATAGTCCAGCAGTGAAAACAGTCCTCGGTGGGTGTGGGAAGAGTCTTTGCAGATTTTCTGAGCCCTGGTCAGGCAGCAGCTTTTTGCGATCTCCTGGATAGGAGGAAGAGGAGTCCTGATAATATTTTCCGCCGTTCTCACCACTCTCTGGAGAGACTTCCAGTCTGAGGCATTGCAGGCTCCAGTCCAGACAGAGATGCTGTTGGTCAGCAGGCTCTCTATAGTGCCTCTGTAGAATGTGGTGAGAATGGGGGGAGAGAGCTGTGCTCTTTTCATCCGACGCAAAAAGTGCATGCGCTGCTGAGCTCTTTTTACAAACCAGGTAGGGACCAGGTTATATTGTCAGTGATCTGCACCCCCAGGAACTTGATGCTGCTTACCATCTCCACCCCTGTGCCGTTGATGAAGAGTGGAGCGTGGCTGGACTGGTGCTTCCTGAAGTCAACGACGATCTCCTTGGTCTTGTCGATGAAACCAGATGTTTTACCTCCTCCCTGTAGTCCATGTCATTATTGTCACGGATGAGGCCCACTACTGTCGTCTCGTCCGCATACTTCACAATGTGGCTAGTAGTGGACCTGGCGCAGCAGTCATGGGTCATCAATGTGAACAGCAGCGGACTCAGGACGCAGCCCTGGGGGGAGCCGGTGCTCAGGGAGTGCACTGGAGGTGTTGTTGCCCACTCTAACAGACTGGGGTCTGTCTGTGAGGAAGACAAGCAGCCAGTTGCATAGGAGGGTACTGAATCCAAGGGAGGCCAGTTTGCTCACCAAATGCTGCAATGATTTGCAAATCCTTTTCAACCCATATTCATTTGAATGTTGCGCCTAGCACAATCCAGATGGTTATTTTCCTCTTTGTTCCGGAGGACACAACGTCCACAGTTTCCAAAACCAATTTGAAATGTGGACTCGTCAGACCACAGAACACTTTTCCACTTTGCGTCAGTCCATCTTAGATGATCTCGGGCCCAGAGAAGCCGGCGGCGTTTCTGGATGTTGTTGATAAATGGCTTTCGCTTTGCATGGTTGAGTTTTAACTTGTACTTACAGATGTAGCGACTAACTGTATTTAGTGACAGTGGTTTTCTGAAGTGTTTCTGAGCCCATGTGGGGAAATCCTTTAGAGATTGATGTCGGTTTTTGATACAGTGCCGTCTGAGGTATTGAAGGTCACGGTCATTCAATGTTGGTTTCCGGCCATGCCGCTTACGTGGGGTGATTTCTCCAGATTCTCTGAACCTTTTGATGATATTATGGACCATAGATGTTGAAATCCCTAAATTTCTTGCAATTGCTTTTTGAGACACGTTGTTCTCAAACTGTTTGACTATTTGCTCACACAGTTGTGGACAAAGGGGTGTACCTCGCCCCATCCTTTCTTGTGAAAGGCTGAGCATTTTTTGGGAAGCTATTTTTATACCCAATCATGGCACCCACTTGTTCCCAATTAGCCTGCACACCTGTGGGATGTTTCAAATAAGTGTTTGATGAGCATTCCTCAACTTTATCAGTATTTATTGCCACCTTTCCCAACTTCTTTGTCACGTGCTGCTGGCATCATATTCTAAAGTTAATGATTATTTGCAAAAAAAAATGTTTATCAGTTTAAACATCAAATATGTTGTCTTTGTAGCATATTCATTCAATTGAATATGGGTTGAAAAGGATTTGCAAATCATTGTATTCCGTTTATATTTACATCTAACACAATTTCCCAACTCATATGGAAATGGGGTTTGTAAATCATAATTAGTTGAAGGTGTTTCTATGGGTTGTCGGAGGCTTCTTTAGATCCAAATTATTTGACAAATCAGACTAATTTAGTGCATGGACACGTTGTCACATGCAACGTTGGGAACTGGCTCATCACTGCCGGCTGTTTGCTAATCAGCTTATTGTTGCTTAGTCTCCAGAATCCTTTTGGTTTCCTTTTAAATGCCAGTAAAGCCAACGCACAGTGGGAGGCTGACAGTTATCGTGATGGTAGTTCTCGCCGCCTGTGCACTATTGGTGTCAAGGCTGCGATGAGCGTTGGTTGGCATGTAATGTTTACAGGGATGGGTTTAGACGTGCACATTAGTGCCAGCAGGGGGGTTTTAAGAAATGTTTCCTGACTCAAGTAGGCTGTGCCTCCATATTCTTATCAACCAAATTGACAGTGGATCATTTCATGGATTACTGCCCACTCTCTCTCGCTCTCTCTCTCTCTCTTTCGTTGAAGGAGTGAACATTCTTAGCTGTGTTACAGCCTCTGAACATGGGGTGGTACAGTCAGCCAGCAGCCACAACACAGAGGGAAATCAATGTTGTATTTCCTCGCATGACAGAGCCTCCACTGTAATCATTATGATGTAGTTGGTTACGATCCTGTCGCATCATTTTCAGCAGTACTTTGAAACCAATAACTGATTTTCTTTGCATCGACTTTCCGGGTACTCCGGCTTTCTCCCACCGCCAAAAACATGCTCCAGGGGATAGGTTGATCGGCAACACAAAATTGGCCTTAGTGTGTGAATGTGAGTGTAATGGTTGTTTGTCTATCTGTGTTGGCCCTGTGCTGAGATAGCGACTTGTCCAGGGTATACCCCGCCTTCCGCCCAAAGGCAGCTGAGATAGGCTCCAGCGCCCCCTGCGACCCCAAAAAGGGACAAGCGGTAGACAATGGATAGATTTATGGACTTTTGCACTTTGAACACTTTTTTATCGGTCTTGCTACCAGAATACTGGAGCTTGTATTGGTTTAGCCTTATGCAATCTGTTAAAGGTGCCATATACCAAGTCATCATTAAAAGTCCCTGATATGTCAAAAGGCATAAACAAATCATGTTCTTTTTGAAAACCTCTTTAGTTGATAATGGTACTTCAGCGGGGATTTCAAAATTAGATTAACAGTCCAGAAATCTTGTTATTGTGTTTATTTCGATATTCCGCCCTCTACTGTTGGACCAATTAGAAAGTCTGTGAGGGTGTCTCATCCAGGTTGTCAGTTACGCACCATCTTCTTCGTCTGGCTACTGCTGAGGAAATGGGTTCCAACTTTAGCACGGCTGTCTATGATGGCAATGTGAAACGTATGGAGACAGCCAAATCGCATTATAAAATAATTCCTCATTTGTGTAGCCTGCAGGCATACCTTGGTAAAATGTCTCATCTTTAGTTTTGGGCATACATTAGGCTTCTAAGCATGTTCTACTCATTTTCACCAGTACAACCATTGCTAGCGTTGGTTGTAGTTCGTTTTAGTCTATGTTTTCTGATAGTACTGACAATAATCATATGATTGCTATTTGTTGTGATATTGTACGCAAGCATGGCATACTTTTTCCTGAAAATAGCCTTATTCTGTGTAAAATGTGTAGGTTAGGAATTTGTTATTGACAAAACACTTGTCTATTCAGCTATCATGGTCCCACTACCTCAACCTCTAGTAAGAGGCAGTGGAAGTTTGGAGTAGCCCAGTCCATCGAGCTGGATTCGCTGTGTATATGGCAACTTCAGTCAAGAAGAGAGAGAGGGGACTACAGAATTTTGACTGTGATTGCATTACCATTTCTGGCTACACTATTACATATGCACCTTTAATTGGTTCTTGAAACACCACTATTTTTATTCTGGCCTGTTTGAGAGTCAAACTGCTTGTGTGAGATGGAATTGCAAACTCAAGGCAGGAACTAAACCCTCAACATTACACTTGGGAGACCATTATTGTGGGAGCAAGGTTCATGGCTGATCAGTCAGTTGTACGTACAGGTTTGGATCAGTACAATTAACATTTTGACAAGATATATATGCCACACGCTTACATTGCCCACATTTAACATTCTGCGTAAAATATTAATACTAGGGATCAACCAGTTTTGGACGCCAATGCTTGACGTTTTGAGGATATCGATATATGCCCTTTTTTTATTGTTTTTTTTTTATTTATCATCCTCCCTTGTACAGTACGTCTCTTCTGCTCGCTTATTTTTGGACTAAGAAATCCATTTTTTAGCCTTCCAAATTCAGTTTTGTTTGTTTTCGCTACTGCAACGATGGCATCCGCTCGACAAGCCTCTGTCCGCAGCACTCGGAGCGTGGGCTAGGGCTGGCCAACATGGCTAAGAACTATGTCACGATAATACATTTTTTTAATTGATCTCCGATAAGTATTGATACTTTTTCTAACTTATTTAGGCCTGCCAATAAATACCGTAAAACCCATTACAACATGGCATGTGTGCTATTTGTCAATGGAGAGGGTGTCTGGTATCCAGGTAGAATGAGGTAGTAAAATCCATCCATCCATCCATTTTCTACCGCTTGTTCCCTTTTGGGGTCGCAGTGGGCGCTGGCGCCTATCTCAGCTACAATCGGGCGGAAGGCGGGGTACACCCTGGACAAGTCGCCACCTCATCACAGGGCCAACACAGATAGACAGACAACATTCACACTCACATTCACATTCACACACTAGGGCCAATTTAGTGTTGCCAATCAACCTATCCCCAGGTGCATGTCTTTGTAGGTGGGAGGAAGCCGGAGTACCCGGAGGGAACCCACGCATTCACGGGGAGAACATGCAAACTCCACACAGAAAGATCCCGAGCCTGGATTTGATCCCAGGACTGCAGGACCTTCGTATTGTGAGGCAGACGCACTAACCCCTCTCCCACCGTGAAGCCCGGCAGTAAAATCATTTAGTAGATTTTATGGTAGTTGCAGATTTGAGACACTAAATGGCAGTAGTGTACAAGCAACACAGATTTGTTTGTGAAGGTGCTCATTAAACCAACACATTAGAAGTGTCAGGACGTTGCTGCACCGTCTGCATTAAAACCCTCAAAACTAAAGAAAAGTTTCTGTTAGTGATTCTATACCTCAAGATGTCACGGTTTGGCTTTTCCCTCAATGCAGAGAATCCACAGCGAGACAGAAAGAATGCACAACCAAACTAGGTTGTGGATAATGTTATGTGATTGGCTGTTAATGTGTCTTTCCCGTTGCTCCGTGATACTTCCTGTTTACTGTTAGCCGGGTTCCTAAAGTGCGAGTGACTTCATGTATCGAATCTTGCTTCATAATTTCTGGTTTCTTCCGACCAAAAAATAACAAACATATGTTGACTATTTTATCGAACACATTTTATATTGATATTGATTGTGTTTATCACGATCAATGTTCGTAATAATGAGTTTTCTATAAGAACAGCATTAGTAACGAGAGAATTAACAGTACTAGTTATCAGTATCCACCGTCAAATAACCAGAACAGCTGATCTTTAGTCACACTTAATCATCATTAGTTTTATATTTGACCGCACCGTGTGCGTGTGTGCGTGTGTGCGTGTGTGTGTGTGTGCGTGTGTGTGTGTGTGTGTGTGTGTGTGCGTGTGTGTGTTTTTGGTACAAGTCAATGTGCTGGCACACTGTACGTGTGAGTTATGGAGGCTGCATGCTGACTCGCTTGGCACCCTGCGGTGAATGAGCTCCGGGCACTGGGGTAGTTTCCTGTTCATTCTCTCAAAAAGGCTGTGTGCTTGTGCCAGGTCAGTACTGCTGACTGATGTTAAAAACCAACAAGATTAGAGTGAGGGCCTTAATAGCCAGACTGTTGTCAACTTGGGGAAAGAAAAAAAAAACACCAACTACCAATTAAATTAATCACAAAACAAATTACTAACTGCCCCAAACAAGGCATACAGGTACCTCGGTAATTGGGATGTTCTTATAAAAAAAACTCCTCTCGATGTGGAGGAGCAGCGGCTTTACTTTGAGCTCCTCCCGGATGGCAGAGCTTCTCACCCTATCTCTAAGGGAGAGCCCCGCCACCCGCCGGAGGAAACTCATTTCGGCCGCTTGTACCCGTGATCTTATCCTTTCGGTCATGAGCTTTGGGTCATGACCGAAAGGATAGGTGAGGATGGGAACGTAGATCGACCGGTAAATTGAGAGCTTTGCCTTCCGGCTCAGCTCCTTTTTCACCACAACGGATCGGAACAACGTCCGCATTACTGAAGACGCCGCACCGATCCGCCTGTCGATCTCACGATCCACTCTTCCCCCACTTTTGAAGAAGACTCCTAGTTACTTGAACTCCTCCACTTGGGGCAGGGTCTCCTCCCCAACCCGGGGATGGCACTCCACCTTTTTCCGGGCGAGAACCATGGACTCAGTCTTGGAGGTGCTGATTCTCATTCCGGTCGCTTCACATTTGGCTGCGAACCGATCCAGTGAGAGCTGAAGATCCCGGCCAGATGAACCCATCAGGACCACATCATCTGCAAAAAGCAGAGACCTAATCCCGCGGCCACCAAACCGGAACCCCTCAACGCCTTGACTGCGCCCTAAAAATTATGTCCATAAAAGTTATGAACAGAACCGGTGACAAACGACAGCCTTGGCCGAGTCCAACAGACACTGGAAACAAGTCTGACTTACTGCCGGCAATGCGGACCAAGCTCTGACACTGATCGTACAGGGAGCGGACCGCCACAATAAGACAGTCCGATACCCCATACTCTCAGAACACTCCCCACGTCCCAAGAGCTACCTTATGTAGCTGAGGATGGGACCGCCAAGTGCCCTGCCTTCGGCTGACACCCAGCTCACAACGCACCCGACCTCTATGGCCCCTCCTATGAGTGGTGAGCCCATTGGAGGGATGACCCACGTTGCCTCTTCGGGCTGTGCCTGGCCGGGCCCCATGGGGATAGGCCCGGCCAACAGGCGCTCGCCATCGTGCCCCATTTCCGGGCCTGGCTCCAGAGGAGGACCCCGGTGACCCGCGTCCGGGCGAGTGAAATCTGAGTCCATTATGTTGAAATTCCTTAGAAGTCTTCGAGCTGCTCTTTGTCTGATCCCTCACCTAGGACCTGTTTGTTTTGGGAGACCCTACCAGGGGGCATGAAAGCCATAGCTCCTAGGATCATTGGGACACGCATATTCCTCTACCACGGCAAGGTGGCAGCTCAGAGAATGCTTACTCAAATGTAAAAAAAGATCCTACTACGAAACAAATTAGTCAGTACTTGACCCACCAAAACAGCAAATTTTTAACATGTAACTTCCCTTAAAAAGAAAAACATTGTAAAAACAAACGTAGAAATGATTCAAGTACTTTTATGAACATAATGTACATGTGGGGTGTACACATTGCAGTTATGGCTGCCCTCAGAAGACCGTTTGTAACAGTAAATATTGAAGAATGGAAATGTATAGGTGTATATATATATATATATATATATATATATATATATATATATATATATATATATATATATATATATATATATATATACATATATATATACATATATATATATATATATATACATATATATATATATATATATATAATGTATGTATTTATGTATGTATGTGTGGGCTTCACGGTGACAGAGGGGTTAGTGCGTCACAATACGAAGGTCCTGAGTAGTCAGGGTTCAATCCCGGGCTCGGGACTTTCTGTGTGGAGTTTGCATGTTCTCCCCGTGAATGCGTGGGTTCCCTCCGGGTACCGCGGCTTCCTCCCACCTCCAAAGACATGCACCTGGGGATAGGTTGATTGGCAACATTAATTTGGCCCTAGTGTGTGAATGTGAGTGTGAATGTTGTCTATCTATCTGTGTTGGCCCTGCGATTAAGTGGTGACTTGTCCAGGGTGTAAACCGCCTTCCGCCCGATTGTAGCTGAGATAGGCTCCAGCGCCCCCCGCGACCCCAAATAGGGAATAAGCGGTAGAAATGGATGGATGTATATGTGTATATATTATATATATATATATATATGTATATTAATAATGTATATGTATATGTGTATGCATATGATTATATATGTATATATATACAGTATGTATATATATATATAAATTGATCTAAAAATATACCTGTGTGTGTATATATAAACACACGTGTGTGTGTATATATATATATATGTATATGTATATATATATATATATATATATATATATATATATATATATATATATATATATATATATATATATATATATATTATGTATATGTGTATGCATATGATTATATATATATATATATATTATGTATATGTCTATGCATATGATTATATATATGTATATATGTGTGTATATATATATATATATATATATATATATATTTATAATATATATATATGTATATATATATTTATATATATATATTTTTTAATTTATATATATATATATATATATATATATATATATATATATATATATATATATATGATTTCATTTTCCGGCATGATCTGGCACCTGTCCACAGTGCCAAAACCACCAGTAACTGGTGTACTGACAATGGCATTATTGTCCTCCATTGGCCTGCCAACTCCCCTGACCTGAACTTCATAGAGAATTTGTGGGTTATTGTGAAGAAGAAGCTGAAAGACACCAGGCTCAATAATGCAAATGAGCTAAAGGCCGCTATTGAAGCATCATGGGCATCCATAACACCTCAGCAATGCCACAGGCCGATTGCCTCCATGCCACGCCGTATTGATGCAGTAATCCGTGCAAAAGGATTCCCAACCAAGTACTGAGTGCATTAATTGACATTTTCAAATGTTTGATTTTGTTCTGCTGTTATAAATCTTTTTTTTTTACTTGGTCTGAGGAAATATTCCAATTTTTTGGGATAGGATTTTTGAGCTTTCTTAAGTTGTATGCCATAATCAGCAATATTAAAATAATAAAAGGCTTGCAATATTTCAGTTGATGTGTAATGAATCCAGAATGTATGACATTTTCAGGTTTTTAGTTGCATTACAGAAAATAAAGGACTCTATCACAATATTCAAATTTTCTGAGACAGTCCTGTGTGTGTGTGTGTGTGTGTGTGTGTGTATATATATATATATATATATATATATATATATATATATATATATATATATATATATATATATATACATATATATATATATATAAATATGTATATATATATATATATATATATATATATATATATATATATATATATATATATATATATATATATATATATATATATATATAACCCCGTTTCCATGAGCAAATCACAATTCTCATTTATCCCGATTCTAAATCAATTCATAATTTTAAAAATACGGTAATAAAAAAGAAAAAATAATGAAGAATTGCGATTTGGTTGTGAAATTCTTATATATATATATATATATAGATATATTGTTTTATGTAGAGCTTCAGTCGTTCAAGAGTACGGGGTCTCCGCTGTCGTATTTTACGCTTCATAATGCGCCACACATTTTCGATTGGAGACAGGTCTGGACTGCAGGCGGGCCAGGAAAGTACCCGCACTCTTTTTTTACGAACCCACGGTGTTGTAACACGTGCTGAATTTGGCTTGGCATTGTCTTGCTGAAATAAGCAATGGCGTCAATGAAAAAGACGGCGCTTAGATGGCAGCATATGTTGTTCCAAAACCTGTATGTACCTTTCAGTTTTAATGGTGCCTTCACAGATGTGTAAGTTACCCATGCCTTCGGCACTAATGCACCCCATACCATCACAGATACTGGCTTTTGAATTTTGCGCCTAGCACAATCCGGATGGTTCTTTTCGTCTTTGTTCCGGAGGACACGACGTCCACAGTTTCCAAAAACAATTTGAAATGTGGACTCGTCAGACCACAGAACACTTTTCCACTTTGTGTCAGTCCCTCTTAGATGATCTCCGGCCTAGAGAAGCTGCCGGCGTTTCAGGATGTTGTTGATAAATGGCTTTCGCTTTGCATAGTTGAGCTTTAACTTGCACCTACAGATCTAGCGACTAACTGTAATTTAGTGACAGTGGTTTTCTGAAGTGTTCCTGAGCCCATGTGGTGATATTATTTGGAGATTGATGTCGGTTTTTGATACAGTGCCAAATGAGAGATCATAGGTCACGGCCATTCAATGTGATTTCTCCAGTTTCTCTGAACCTTTTGATGACATTCTGGACCGTGGATGTTGAAATCCCTAAATTTCTTGCATTTGCACTTTGAGAAACGTTGTTATTAAAATTTTTGACTATTTGCTCATGCAGTTTTGGACAAAGGGGTGTACCTTCCCCCATCGTTTCTTGTGAAAGACTGAGCATTTTTTTTTGGAAGCTGTGTTTATACCCAATCATGGCACCCAGCTGTTCCCAATAAGCCTGCACACCTGTGGGATGTTCCATATAAGTGTTTGATGAGCATTCCTCAACTTTATCAGTATTTACTGCCACTTTTCCCAACCTATTTGTCACATGTTGCTGGCATCAAATTCTAAAGTTAATGATTATTTGCAAAAAAAAAAAATGTTTATCAGTTTGAAGATCAAATATGTAGTCTTTGTAGCATATTCAACTGAAAATGGGTTAAAAATTATTTGCAAATAATTGTATTCCGTTTATATTTACATCTAACAGAATTTCCCAACTCATATGGAAATGGGGTTTGTATATATACATACACACAATAATTTACATATATATATACATAAATATAAATATAAATATGTGTGTGTGTATATATATGTATATATACATATATATACACAGTATTTATATATATATATATAGATATATATATATATATATACATATACTTTTATCCGAATACATACATATTCGTATATACGTATGTATCTATGTATATCTGTATATATATGTGTGTGTGTGTATATATATATATATATATATATATATATATATATATATATATATATATATATATTTATATGTGTGTGTGTGTGTGTGTGTGTGTGTGCGTGCGTGCGTGTGTGTGTGTGCGTGCGTGCGTGTGTGTGTACGTGGACCTACTTGAATAAATCGGAGATATACCCGCGGAAAGCCATTTTGAAAAAAATGCAAAAAAAAAATATATCAAGAGGACAGTGAAGGTTTTCAAGGAGACAAAAGTCGTGGACACGAAGCCACAGCTGTCAAGAGTCTCTCAATACTCCAACAACACTAGTTGTTTTAAATGAGGAAAAAGCCACTAAAAAGATTGGAGAAGTCTCTCAAAACTTGAAGAACAAAGTACATTGTACAATAAGCAGCCACAATTGAAAAATACAGCAAAACAAAAGTATTTATTGATTACATCTATGACACAGATTTGTTTTTAACTCATTTTTTTGCACCTTTTTATAGAAAATATATGCATCATCGCAGATGATGGAAATTTTATGATGAATTCATGTTGACCACACCCACAGATATGTTTTCAATCTTGGGGAGACCCTGTTCAAGTATGCCAGCAAGAGAGCAGCCAATGGAGGTCCCCACAAATAAACCGATGTCATCTGCGAGGTTTACCACCCCAAAAAGGCTAAAACACTCGGTTAAACAAATAAAAGCAGCAGAGATTGGAAAGTTTGGTGTGGAGTGGGGGGGGGGTCAGGTTTTAGGTGATTGTGTATTTCCCCGATCACATCCATGAAGAATCATAATAAATACGAATCATGACTTGGATAGGTATATATATATTTTTTTGATGTATGACAATTACACTGCAAGGTTGATAGTCAACTAGTTAATTTTTAAGACACCACTAGTAGCTATATGTGTTCCGTTTGATTGATGGACTCAGTGATCAAATGAGCCAATCAAGCTGCTTCAGACATAAATCGGCATGGCGTAGTGGGTAGAGCGGCCGTTCCAGAAACCTGAGGGTTGCAGGTTCGCTTCCCTCCTATTGACATCCAAATCGCTGCCGTTGTGTCCTTGGGCAGGACACTTCACCCTTGCCCCCGGTGCTGCTCACACTGGTGAATGAATGATTAATGAATGATAGGTGGTGGTCGGAGGGGCCGTAGGTGCAAACTGGAAGCCACGCTTCCGTCAGTTTACTCCAGGGCAGCTGTGGCTACAGATGTAGCTTACCACCACCAGGTGTGAATGAATGATGGGTTCCCACTTCTCTGTGAGCGCTTTGAGTATCTAACAATAGAAAAGTGTGATATAAATCTAATCCATTATTATTACAATTATTAAATTAATGAATATGTTTGGTTTGCATAACATTAGGGCTGCAATGAACGACTATTTTGATAATATCTTAACAACTAGTTGACTAGTCGGATAATAAAGCGTACACACATTTAATGACTAATTTTTCAATCGACTTCTAAATGCAGCTTAAGTTATTTTAGGCGTGTGCTTTCTAACAACAAAGATGACTAATTCATAATGTAACTGTGCTCCTCATTCAACTGTTACAAAAATTTAAATGACTATTAAAATGTTGTCCATTTAAAATAAATGAAAGGCTAAGTGCTAAAAAAAAAAAAAAAAAACTCTCGCGGCTGTGTTGGAGCCACTATGGATTGAACTTTCACAGTATCATGTTAGACCCGCTCGACATCCATTGCTTTCGGTCCCCTAGAGGGGGGGGGGGGGGGGTTGCCCACATCTGAGGTCCTCTCCAAGGTTTCTCATAGTCAGCATTGTCACTGGCGTCCCACTGGATGTGAATTCTCCCTGCCCACTGGGTGTGAGTTTTCCTTGCCCTTTTGTGGGTTCTTCCGAGGATGTTGTAGTCGTAATGATTTGTGCAGTCCTTTGAGACATTTGTGATTTGGGGCTATATAAATAAACACTGATTGATTGATTGAAAAAAAACAAACAATTAACCTTGCTTATGTATTTAAAAAAAAAAACAAACAGTTAAAATAGCAGCACATCTAACTTCCTCAAAAAGAAACCAATTGTCTGATGTTTGAAAAAGCTGAACACTGATATATTGAGTATTGATTGACTTTTGGCAGTTTTAGCACTCTTATAGACTCAATATGTAGAATTATATATTTAATCCATTATTAAAATGTTGGCTATTTTATAGATTCATAGGTTTAATTTTATGAAACCTCCGCATAGGTTCCTGTCTGTCTCTCTCTCTGTGTGTGTGCGTGTGTGTGTGTGTGTGTGTGTGTGTGTGTGTGTGTGTGTGTGTGTGTGTGTGTGACTGTGTGTGTGTGTGTGTGACTGTGTGCGTGCGTGCATATTATTGTGCCTTTTTTTTTACTGCATTGTAAATTGACTCTGCTTTAAAAAGTACTTGAATTGTAGACAATGTTTAGCTGGGCTGACTTTGGCTAAAATGATGGTTAACGTTTTTTTCCACACAACTTGGTCTCACTCTTGTGAGAAAGCTTGCAAGGTAGAAGCTAACACTATTACTGAGGTTGTATCTGCATCATCTCTCCAGATGTCCTACATCATGTCTCCGCTTTAATTGCTGGTGTATCACAGATGTACTGCCAGAAATGGACTTTGCTTTAAAACATACTTGAATTGATGTAGACAAAGTTTAGCTGGCTGATTTTAACCATAATTACAGTTAAAGTTTTGTTTCACACAACTTAGTCAGACTCATATTAACGAGCTAGCAAGGTAGAAGCTAACACAATTACTGAAGTTGCATCCTCCTTCCAAACGTCTAACATCATTTCTCCGCTTTAAATGATGGTGTATCACAGATGTACTGCCATCAAAACAAGATCCTCTTTGCAAAATGAGCATACCATACCATGCCAACTTTATTTATAAAGCCCTTTAAAAATAACCAGAGTCGAAGAACAAAGGGTTGTACGCCACATAGAAATACAGGCAAAGGACAGATTAAAAAAATAACATTTAAAACAAAAGTAAAAAACACATTGAAATAGCAAATACAAATTACCCTAAGAACAATTTTATTAGATAAAAAGCAGTTAAAAAGTTAAAAACAGTTGAAAAAGTTAAAAACAGTTTAAAGTCTCATGCTGGGTTAAAAACCAGTGAATAAAAATGGGTTTTAAGAAGGGTTTTAAAAATAGCCAAAGAAGGGGCCTGTCTCACTTGGAGAGGGAGATCATTCCAGAGTTTGGGACCCGCAACAGCAAGGTATTCATGTTTTTAACAAAATTAAGAGGAAATATCCTCACACTTTACACGTTATCACTGGTCATATTTTTGCCAGTGAGCCAATTCCGCCTGGAAAAAACACAAGAGGTGAGGTCACGACTATTGCCGACAGATATGATTGTCGGCGACAAATTTTATTGTCTAATTGTTGTACTTGAAAGAAACATGGTGTGTGTACTTTCTGTTTAAGCAGTTTTTGTTAGTTTTTTTTAATATCCAAGTTCCAACCTCTGTTCTCTTCTGTGTGTTTTGTTGTGTCTCCAGTGGAGAAATGTATGAGCTCCATGCAGATGGGTACCCAGATGGTGAAGCTGCGCGGCAGCTCCAAGGGACTGGTGCGCTTCTTCTTTCTGGACGAGCACAAGTCCTGTATCCGCTGGAGGCCGTCGCGCAAGAACGAAAAGGCCAAGAGTGAGTGTTGTCTTTCTGTCGTCGCAGAGAAACATCATTTCTATTCTGTCCCGATTCTGCAGTCTAATGTATTCATGCTGCGAGTATAAGAACAGAACTGTCTTTTATCCCTCCATTCCTTTCACACGCCAGTCCTCTTTCAGCCTTTGACATTTCAGATAGATAGATAGATGGATAGTACTTTATTTATTCCGTCAGGAGAGTTCCTTCAGAAAAATTAAAATTTTCAGCACAATCCCATTCAAGATCAGACAAACATTACAGGGAGACAGAACAGGATCGCTGACGGGTCTGCCGGCTTCCGGCGCCCATTACAAAAAAGATGACATACAGGTAAACAAGGGGGGAATGGGAGAAAAAAATAGAAGATTAAAATAAAATAAAAAAATCTGTCTTAGCCTGGGCCCTGGAGAGGGGGTGCAGACTGAGGCCAAGGGAAAAAAAACAACTCATAGCCATAGTACACATCCCTCTTACATGTGTGTAAGAGGGAAACATCAAACATCAAAGAACACAGAGGACATTAAAGACATTAAAGCAGCAGATACAACCAGACACTTCTACATACAGCTATGAATAAAAAGTAAAAGAAACATATCCACTGTGGTGGCCTCTGCGGTGTTCCACGCCATCATCCGCTGGGGTGGGGGGAGCTTCTTATCTACATTTCATGTAGATAAGAAGAAATTGAGATAGTGTGTAGCCGTGTCAGCCAAGGTAAATAAAAGCATTTTACAAGTAATTTCATGAGCTGTAAGGGTGAGGTATTGCTGTTTTTTTTTTATATATCTTTAGAAAAACAAGCCAAGTGTAACAATCAAAAAGTAGCAATCTTAGAGCTTTATGAGGAGTGACAGTTGAGCGTATTGGAAGCCTGGTGTTTATTGTGTGTGTTTCGAGATGGGAAAAGATATGACGTCGCACTAGGGTTGTACGGTATACCGCTACTATGAAAGTACCGCATTATTAGTGAATCATATTTATATAGCGCTTTTCTCTAGTGACTCAAAGCGCTTTACATAGTGAAGCCCAATATCTAAGTTACATTTAAACCAGTGTGGGTGGCACTGGCAGCAGGTGAGTGAAGTGTCTTGCCCAAGGACACAACGGCAGTGACTAGGATGGCGGAAGCGGGAATCGAACCTGCAACCCTCAAGTTGCTGGCACGGCCGCTCTAGCAACCGAGCTATGCCGCCCTAATGAATTATAAATGGTACTATAGTGTCTCTCAAAAATAACTATACCATTTTTTTATTTTAAATTTATGGCGGCACACCGTTGTGACGTTGTTAGTTTTACGAGCAGACTGGCTCATGTTAGGCAACGCACACGCACAAAGTACAACGGAGACATTTGGGCTTAAAAACGTAACGATAAAGGTGAAGCTATAAACACTGAAACGTTGTTCTACAAGAATTGCTTTAACACTTAGCGAGCGGCAGTGTTTTAGCTACTTCTAAATCACTAATCTTCGCCTCCACGGCGACACAAAAAGTAAGTTTCTTACAACAAGAACGAGGAATAGCTAAACAAGCTTCACGACACACAGTAGGAGGATACAATAGCTAACCGCTAACAGCTAGCTTGCGCTCCTCAATGTAAACACAAGGGTGGGTCTACACTAATGTTCCTCGTTGCAATGATTACATCGATACATCACAAAATATTTTTTTTTGTTCTTTTAAAATTCATTAATGTTTATAAACTGAGGAAACACATGAGGACTTAGATTATGACCAATGTATGATCCTGTAACTACTTGGTATCGAATCGATCCCCAAATTTGTGGTATCACACAAAACGTATGTAAAGTATCAAACAACAGAAGAATAAGTGATTATTACATTTGAACAGAAGTGCAGATTGAACACGTTGAAACAGAAAGTAAGCAGATATTAACAGTAAATGAACAAGTAGATTAATATTTCATTTTCTACCCCTTGTCCTTCATAATGTTGACAAAATAATGGAATGAAAAATGAAACAATATTGTACTGCATACATCAACTTATGTAGGAGCCTTTGTTTGTTTACTTACTACTAAAAAACAAGTTGTCTAGATTGTTCGACATCTTATTTATTGACATAATTGTTCTTTGATTGCAATTTTCTTTTTTGGTCCCCTTTATTTAGAAAAGGATCGAAATACAATTTGTTATCGGTACCAAAATATGGGTATTAGAACAACCCAATGGGGAAGTTATATAATTTAGTAATTATAAATACAATGCACCCACCCCCATGTGTGTGTGTATATATATATATATATATATATATATATATATGTATATATATATATATATATATATATATATATATATATATATGTATGTGTGTCAATTATTGTGTTTATGTATATATACAAACCCTGTTTGTATATGATTTGCAAATTATTTTCAACCCATATTCAGTTGAATATGCTACAAAGACAACATATTTGATGTTCAAACTGATAAACATTTTTTTTTGCAAATAATCATTAACTTTAGAATATGATGCCAGCCACATGGGCCAAAGAAGTTGGGAAAGGTGGCAATAAATACTAATAAAGTTGAGGAATGCTCATCAAACACTTATTTTGAACATCCCACAGGTGTGCAGGCTAATTGGGAACAGGTATATGATTGGGTATAAAAACAGCTTCCCAAAAAAATGCTCATTCTTTCACAAGAAATAATGGGGCGAGGTACACCCCTTTGTCCACAACTGCGTGAGCAAATAGTCAAACAGTTTAAGAACAACGTTTCTCAAAGTGCATTTGCAAGAAATTTAGAGATTTCAACATCTACGGTCCATCAAAAGGTTCAGAGAATCTAGAGAAATCACTCCAGGTAAGCGGCATAGCCGGAAACCAACATTGAATGACCGTGACCTTCGATCCCTCAGACGGCACTGTATCAAAAACCGACCTCAATCTCTAAAGGATATCACCACATGGGCTGAGGAAAACTTCAGAAAACTGCTGTCACTAAATACAGTTGGTTGCTACATCTGTAAGTGCAAGTTAAAGCTCTACTATGCAAAGCAAAAGCCATTTATCAACAACATCCAGAAACGCCGCCAGCTTCTCTGTGCCGAGATCATCTAAGATGGACTGATGCAATGTGGAAAAGTGTTCTGTGGTCTGACGAGTCCACATTTCAAATTGTTTTTGGAAATATTCAACATTGTGTCATCCGGACCAAAGAGGAAGCAAACCATCCAGACTGTTATCGACGCAAAGTTCAAAAGCCAACATCTGTGATGGTATGGGAGTGCATTAGTGCCCAAGGCATGGGTAACTTTCACATCTGTGAAGGCACCATTAATGCTGAAAGGTACTTAAAGGTTTTGGAACAACATATGCTGCCATCTAAGCGCCATCTTTTTCATGGACGCCCCTGCATATTTCAGCAAGACAATGCCAAGCCACATTTAGCACGTGTTAGGTACTTTTCTGGCCCGCCTGCAGTCCAAACTTGTCTCCCATCGAACATGTGTGTTGCATTATAAAGCGTAAAATATGACAGCAGAGACCCCGGACTATTGAACGACTGAAGCCTCTACATAAAACAAGAATGGGAAAGAATTCCACTTTCACAGCTAAAACAATTAGTTTCTTCAGTTCCCAAACGTTTGAGTGTTGTTAAAAGAAAAGGTGATGTAACACAGTGGTGAACATGCCCTTTCCCAACTACTTTGCCACGTGTTGCAGCCATGAAATTCTAAGTTATTATTTGCAAACAAAAAATAATGCTTATGAGTTTGAACATCAAATATCTTGTCTTTGTGGTGTATTCAATTGAATATGGGTGGAAAATGATTTGCAAATCATTGTATTCCGTTTATATTTACATTTAACACAATTTCCCAGTTTGTGTATATAACATGTGTATATATCTGTATATATATATATATATGTGTGTATACATATATATATATATAAAATATATATATATATATATATATATATATATATATGTATATATATATATATACATATATATATATATATATATATGTATATATATATATATATATATATATATATATATATATATATATATTTATATATATGTATGTGTGTAAATAAATGTGTGACATTAATATACATATGTGTGTGTGTATTAGAGATGCTCGGATAGGTAATTATATCATCCGCAACCGCATTACTAAAGTCGTCACCCACCCGCCATTCACTCGAACCAACATTATATCAATACCGCAACCGCCCGCCACCCGACCGTTGTTACATATCGGGGGTCGGCAGCCTTTACCACTCATAGATCTGATTTGACCTGTTTCACAGAGTATAGAAAACAATGGTAGCCGCACACATTCTCGCGATTGTTTACTGGTGCTTATCCAGATAACGAGAATAAGGGCGTGCTATGAAGCCATTGCCTTTGACACCTTCAACAACATGTACAAACTGTTTGCCAGTCCAGCAACATGTTGTGTGCGGTTTCCGCAGAAACACGTACAAGATTGAAAGGCACACTGGTTGACACAGAGTACACTGAGGGTTGTGATATAAACAATTTTAACACTCTTGCTAATATGCGCCACACTGTGAAGCCACACCAAACAAGAATGACAAACACATTTTGGGAGATCATCCTCACAGTAACACAACATAAACGCAACACCAAAAATACCCAGGATCCTTTGCACCCAGGACTCTTCCTGAATATATTTTACACCCCCGCACCCCCAACCCCGCCAACCTTACCAACGCACGGGAGGGTGGGGGACAATGGGGTTTGGTGCTAGCGGGGCAGGACAGTGAAGTCTGGCAGTCCCTAGCCACAACGTGGCACACAGGCGGTGCGTGTTAGATTCAGTCGTTAAGCTCATGGAATGAGGCAGAAGAGCTTCTCGGCAGCTGCACTCATGACTGAGCAGCCCTATTCAGGATCCACTTTGCTCATCCCAGTAGGGGAGGGGGTTAGAAAAGGTACCCTAAAAATAGGCTGCCTCGGAACATCCTGTCTGGAATACCGCATGAAGAGGGATCACCACCACGCGGTCAGAAACAAAGAAAACACAAACTACACATTGGAGCCTGGAACGTGCGAACCCTCACGGACAACCAAGCCAGCGATCGACCTGAAAGGCGAACTGCCATCATCTCCAGAGAGCTAAGGAAGTTCCAGATCGACATCACAGCAGTCTCCGAGACCCGACTGGCCGATGAAGGGCAGCTGAAGGAAGAAAAAAGCGGATACACTTTCTTTTGGAAAGGAAAGCCTGCAAATGAGCCAAGAATCCACGGTGTGGTTTTTGCTATTAAGAACTGCCTCATCAACCACCTCCATGAACTCCCTGTGGGCATCTACAAGGGCCTGATGACCTTACGCCGTATGTCTGCTAGCAGTCATATGGCCACGGTCGTTAGTGCCTATGCACCAACCCTTGATGCACAGGATGAAGTTAAAGAGGCCTTTTATTGAACAATTTCCCTTTTGGATCAATAAAATTTGTCTAAGTCTAAGTCGTATGCTTACCTGGACAAAGTTCTATCTGAAGTCCCCAAGGAGGACAAGTTAATCCTGCTTGGAGACTTCAACGCTAGAGTGGGACAAAACCACCACCTATGGAGGGGTACGCTGGGGAGAGAAGCGGTCGGAAATACAAACTTTAAAGGCACACTACTGCTAACTAAGTGCTCGGAGCACAACCTGGTCATCACTAACACACTTTTCCGTCAGAAAACGAAGTTCATAACATCATGGATGCACCCTCGCTCCAAACTGTGGCATCTCATTGACTACGTCATTGTCCGCTCTAAAGACCGTCGCGACGTCCTAAACACCAGAGAAATGACCATTGCAGACAACTGCTGGATCGACCACTGCCTCATCCGCCCTATTATGTCCATCTGCTTAATGCGGAAAAGACGGATGCAGAAAAGACGGTGCCGGCCAAGAATTAACATCAAGCTGTTGAGTGACACCACATACCAACAACAGCTGCAAGAGGCCTTTAGCGGAGCGTTGCTCAAACAGTACCCAGAGGATACGGAAACACACTGGAGCACACTTTGGACTGCCATAATGAAATCCTGCAAAAATATCCTTGGTCTCGAAAAGTGGACACATCAAGACTGGTTTGATGAGAACGACACTGAGATCCAGCAATCAATTGACAACAAGCGGCAAGCTTTCATCACTTGGCAAGCTTTCATCACTTGGCAAAACGACATCCACTGCAAAGTGAAAAGAGTAGCCCATGCCGAAGCGAAGGCAGCTGTCCACACAGG